>NC_045440.1:102786272-102820071 GCF_002776525.5 Piliocolobus tephrosceles | reverse complement strand
TAACTTATAGATTGTTATAATCTATAAGTTATAGATTATAGATAACTTATAGATTGTTATAATCTATAAGTGGATAACTGAGTGTATATACATATATAGCAAATAAAAGATAGTGTAATTGTATATCTAAAACAAAAGTTTAAAAAGCTAAACAACACACTTAAAATCTTTATAAAAATGATAAAATCATTTTAAGTTGATATAAATTGACTTTAAGATGAAATGTAAAGATTATGCTTTATGATATGTAAATAATACAGCCTGATTATGGGTTAGAAACATTGTTTAAATATCCAAATCATTTGCTTTTTTACTGGCCACCCAGTTCTTCCTCTCTAACCACAGAGTAAATAACAACGCAGCTCATGTTAGAGAAGAAACTGCTCCCTTCATATTCCAGTCAGCTACTCTGATTCACATTCAAGCAGAGATTCACTCACACACAGCTGTGGCCAACATGAGTCCAATTTAAACATTAACCTATGATGCTTTAACAACCCAGCAGGAAAGTTTTTGAGAAGGGATACAAGCACTGCCTGTCTGTGATCAAACTGCCTGGCACTGCACACAACATGGCTCTAAGCCTCATCTCTCCTGGAGACACTCAAAGGTTATGTAATCAGGAAACGCACAATGCGCTGCTTGCCCTGCACCTCTCTACACCTGTGCCTGTGACTCACTTTCTTGGCATCTGTATAAAAAAAAAAAAAAAAAAAAAAAAAAAAAAGTAATGCCGGCCCCTAAAAAATCTTTTACAGTCTTGAAATTCTGGGAGTTAATTTTCTTGCCTAACTGAACTGTCAGTATTACCCGAGAGTTAACAAGACTAGCAAGAAAAAAAGATGTAGGATGGATACCATGAGACAGAAGAGCTGAACTGGATAGCAGAAAAAAAATGGAGAAAAAAATTAGGATAAATGAAGACACACACACACACACACACAAAACAGCAGGGGAAGAAAAACCGTATTTTGATTAATGTTTTGCTTTCTAAATGGTGTTAAAATGAAAAACAATGTTTAATTTATTTTTAATACATATTAGTTTGCTGACATTACTGGGGGAAGAAGTGAACAAATATTCCTGTTTGCCTCTTCAAGGAAATCTCAGCTGCTTCATTAATTAGAGACAATATCCTCTATATAATACCTGCATTGTACTATTAATACATATGAGATAGCTCAAACGATTTAAAACATGATATTTCCCATTGCAATTTACATTTTTCCAACACTATGATATTTTTCATGCAAGATTTCCACACCACTTAATAGTTTTCAAAATCATTTTGAAATTGTGTGTTAATAAGCATATTCTTGGATAGAAGTGAATCCCAATCTTCTTTCAAATGTATCAAAATGCATGCCAGGCTTACTTTTCCCACATTAATGTTTTCTTATTGAATGATAAGGTCTAGATAAACATATCTGAGAAATGAAAATTGTGTGTTTATTGAACTTATTCTTAACAATGTCAAAAGCAAAAAAAAAAAAAAAAAGGAAATATTTTCCACAATTGTCTGTACTATTTGGATTTCTCTTTGTGTCAAAGGCTAAATGATGACAGCTATGGGATTAGATTCCAACTAGCATACTGTAGAAGCACCCAGCAAAGTATTCTCACTGTGCCAAAGGTGAGCACAGGCTTTGGGAAGACATCTTTTCCATAAGTAGGGGCCATTTGATGAGCTACAGCTTGACACTTATCTGCGTTCCAATGAAAACAAGAACAATTTCTCTGCAGCCTTAAAAGGCAAAGTCAGAAATAATACCAAATGTTGTAACACATGTGTTGATTTGTTATGTTACATTTCAGCTGTTAGTTATGTTAATGGAACAGTTTCACATACTTCGTTTTGATGTATTTATTTTAATGATCATGTGTATGTATCTTGCTATGATTGCCTGGTAACACTGATTACATGATGTTCTGCTGTCACCACCAGGCCAGGACTGGAAGTAAGAAATGTAAAACTTTGGAACTGTATGACTTAAAATGAGTCCCTCAGTACATGAAGAATAAAATGTATTCAAAACCTATATATTGTGAGATCTTAATACTAGTTGACAGCACATCTCGTAAAGCATATTATCAGATTAACTAAAATTGGTGACATTTTAAAAGTAGACTTCCAATATAGTATTCCAGAGATTAGAAGAAAACGTTCATGCTTCAGCCTTTTGTATCACTAACAAGTTCATTTTTTTAGACCCATTACTTGACTACAAAAGTAAAGGAGGGAATTCTAATCATGTAATTTAGTAAGGCAGCAGAAGGCATTTTAATATGTATCTTTCACATTCTTCTAGTAATTTTACAAGATGCTCACCAAGACAATATATGAACTATAAAGCCAAAGTCATCAGCTGTCGCAAAAAAATTTTCTTTCTTTCTTTCTCTTTTTTTTTTTTTTTTTTTTTTTAAGACGGAGTTTCGCTCTTGTTGCCCAGGCTGGAGTGCAACGGTGCAATCTTGGCTCACCGCAACCTCTGCCTCTGATGTTCAAGTGATTCTCCTGCCTCAGCCTCCTAAGTAGCTGGAATTACAGGCACCTGCCACCATGTCCAGCTAATTTTGTATTTTTACTAGCGACGAAGTTTCTCCATGTTGGTCAGGCTGGTCTCTAACTCCTGACCTCAGGTGATCTGCCCACCTCGGCCTCCCAAAGTGCTGGGATTACAGGCATGAGCCACTGCTCCCAGCCGCAATTTTCTTCTACTTACCATCAGGTAGCACTAGGGTTCTGCCTGATGGACTGACAGGGTGGTATCAGCAAAGACCTAGCCAGCCCCTGGGAAAAAGAGATATTCCACAAAAGTCAAGGCACTATTTCATACGCTCTAAAGACAAAAGAAGAAAAAAGCCTTTGGCTACTGAAATATACAAAGCTTTTTTATAAGCTCCTTCATGAAGTTCACAGTAAACTGTGCAGGACCTGGTGATTCTGGAGGAGAGATGATGTGCCTTCTTTGGTAAGTGTGAGTGGTTCATAAGCAGTCTCCAAAAGGTGGAAGAAACTTTTTAAAGGTGAAGAGTCAGGGTCTCCAGCTGTAACATTAGAGAAAAAATGGAGAGGATTCACAGTGATGCTTTTCTTGTTATTACTTCTCTTCCTCCCTTACAAGCAATGGTCTACTGGAGCCAGCTTGTACCAGCTCACAAGAGCCGATTCATAAATATTCAGGAATTTTGTGAGTCAGTTGTTAAACTCTGTCATTACCAAAAATTAAATCACATAAACTTACAATTAAAGAAATTATGATTCAGTCCAGTCCAGAGGCCTCAGGAAAAAAAGAAGTTATATTAAAAACAAAAATAACGACTACTCAAAACTCATTATTTCCTGTTGATTTTACTGTTTTGCCATTAATATTACCCATGGTCTTGAGGTGTATCTGTATGGGGGAAATATTATATGATGGGGTGCAGTATACTGCACATCTCTTCCCAACTCTGCATTCCGTGACATCATGTTGGCAGCTTGAAATCATCCATGGTGAGAATATTTATACCCAGAGATCAGCAAATGCTACAAATCGGAGCTGCTTTTTCCCCTAGAGATCTGGTTGTTGAACATTTGTCATCATAGCACTGATTATAAGGCAAATATACTTCTCTTCCTATCATGATCATTAAAGAAAGAGAAATAAAGTAGGAAAAAACAAATGACACCAGCTACTTCAAATATTTACTGGCAGCAAAGCTACATACCAGTATATACCAAGTCATACCAGATCATGCCAATTTATAACACAGTTTACTTACATACTCTGTTTAACAGACATCCATTTGAAAAATATATACAGTAAAGGCCCTGTTAATAGTTAAGAGTAAAGCTGAACCAGAAGAGGAGGGTCAACAGCTTTTCTTTAAAATTGTTTGTTTACATTCTGAGTAGTCCTTATTTAGAAAAGGTCAAAACTAAGTTTCAAGTATTACATTTATCTTCAGCCTGATAAATTAATCAGAAGAGGTAAGAGTTTAGTGGGCCTGATGAGAAAGTATTAGCTTGGCCTGATGAGAAAGTACAAAGAACATATTTGAAGAAGAAACATTAAAGCATTATGAGAAATAGAAATGGTACTAATGGATCTTGATTCAGTGTCTGGACCCCAAAGAGACAAAAATCACTTCACAGATCATCTTAAACACAACAGAACAGATGTCCACTAAACTGTAACAACAACAAAAAAACCATATTGCTGTAAGTGATGGCAAATAGCAAAGTAACATGGGATCTGCTCAACTGGGCTCAATAACTCTATGCTTGGAGTTCATATAAAGCAATGAGATGAACTGTACTCCTGGAAGCTAAGGGTGAAAAATGAAAAAAAGAGTCCCCAGAGGTGTTTATAAAAGAAATATAAATGGTGTGATACAGGATACTTTCAGAAATCACAAAATATTTACTTCAGCAAAAAGAGAAGTCTGTTTTCATAACCATTCACAGCTCTAGGAGGCATAGAACATTATTATCTGAGTTCATATGAGGCAGAAAAAGAAAATAACAAGCAAGTTCAAGCAATCCAACCTTTTTTTCTGCAAAAGAGGAAAAAATGATGATTTTTAATGACCTCTCACATCCCACTAGGAGCTCAAAAACATTACTGAGGAGCTATGCCGAGAGGGAATAAATTACAGATGCAGCTTTCCACAGATGGATTTTCATGTGAAGGACCTTGGATTTTTCAACCAGGAATCTTAAAGATGTGATCTAATGATTGCAACATCTTGATACCAGGAGGCAAACTACTTCAACACAAGATGGACTTGTACAAAAAAAGATAATGATGACAAACTAGAATTTTTGCCAATTGCTCAGACCCTACTAAAGAGAATTCAAAGCAAATGAGACCCTAAGAAAATGCCAATAGGATAAAAAAGTAAAACAATTTGAATTGTTTGGGACAGAATAAAAAATCAGAAGAGGAAAATAGAACGTGTTAAGAAAAGATGAGAACAAACCAGGAACAAAAAAAGCTAGGCTTTTAAGATAGATTTGGGTCATTGCTTAAGACATTTTAAGAAAATCAATTGAGTGCATGATGAAATAAAATAAACAAGCACACAGAAAAAAAAGTTATTACTATATAGTTTAAGGCAACCTAAGGAACAAATAAAGGTTTTATTTTATAAATTTTTAGATTTGTATTTTAAAAAACCTTTAACTGACAAAAGCAAGATATACATTTAAACTAATGGAATTATTTAACTTCTATTAATAAATAATTTCTTGGAAATCAGTGAACCAAAAAATTCTTTATTTAATTAATTAATTTATTTATTTATTTTGAAATAGGGTCTTACTATGTCACCCAGGTTGGAGTGCAGTGGCACAGTCTCAGCTGACTGCAAACTCCACCTCCTAGGCTCAAGCCTAGCCTCCCGAGTAGCTGGGACTGCAGGTGCACACCACCACACCAGGCTAATTTTTGTATTTTTTTGTAGAGATAGGGTTTTGCTATGCTGCCCAGGCTGGTCTCAAACTCCTGGGCTCAAGTGATCTACCTGCCTCGGCCTCCCAAAATGCTGAGATAAATAATTCAATTTAAAAAACATGATTATATTAAAATTTCTGGCTTGGGAAAAAAAAAAAAAAAACCTGTTTCACCAGTATAATAACCTATGCTAAAAAGCACACAAGACTGATACATGAAACCAGAGTATCAAGTGATTGCTTTACAATGAAAAATGAGAAAATCAACCATCATTAAGGTTGTAGGTCTATGTTTACCAGCACACAACCTTGGAAAACAAGTTTACATGGTCAGAATAAGTGAAGGTAACGGTATGAGCCCTATGAATATTCCCTCCATCAAGATCTATCAAGCTGACTAGATGCAACGAGCAGACAGCTCAGGACAGCACTTCAAGAGCATGTCAAGGTTTGCCTCTGAGACACTACACCTTCTGGGATGCCACTGCCAAACAATGTCTCTTCATGAGTGAGACATTCTTTCTTTTTCTTTTTTAAGAGCTAGGGTCTCACTCTGTCACCCATGCCGGACTGCAGCTGGAGTACACTGGTGCAATCATAGCTCACTGTAGCCTCTAATTCCTGGGCTCAAGTGATCTTCCTGTTTCAGCCTCCCAACTAGCTGGGACTACAAGCATGGACCACCATACCTGGCTAATTTTAAAACTTTTTTGGAGAAATAGGGTCTCACTATGTTGTTCATGCTGATCTTGAACTCCTGGGGTCAAGTGATCTTCCCACCTCAGCCTCCCAAATGCTGGGATTACAGGTGTGAGCCACTGTTCCTGACCTGGAAAATTCTTTCTTTACATGTGCTGGCATCTTCATTACAAATCTTGCAGGCCTGTGAAGCCCTTCTGTCTCTAGACGGCTGCTCATATCTGTACTGATTTATTACACATTCACTTCCTAGTTTAAATTGCAAAAAGAAACCATATTTTTAGGTTCCTTGGGTGAAGTGGGAGGGGACAGGGAGACTGCATTGCTGCTCCAATGCAATTTATTAAGCGCTCCCATTTTTGTTGTTGTTTTTTGTATTTTTCCAAGAAACAGTCGCTCTGTTGCCCAGGCTGGAGTGCAGTGGCGCAATCTTGGCTCACTGCAACCTCCACCTCCCGGGTTCAAGCACTTCTCCTGCCTTAGCCCACCGAGTAGCTGGGATTATAGGCACGTGACACCACATCCGGGTAGTTTTTGTATTTTTAGTAGAGATGGGTTTCACTATGTTGGCCAAGCTGGTCTCGAACTCTTGACCTCGGATCTGCCCACCTTGGCCTTCCAAAGTGCTGGGATTACAGGCGTGAGCCACCACCCCAGCCAAGAGCTCCTTATTAAGAGTAAACTGGAAAGACAGAATGTTGATAATTGCTGAAGCTGAGTGAAGGTATATGGGGGCTCATTAAACTGTTTTCACATAAAATTTTTCTTAAAAAAATAAAAATGCTCGACTGGCTGTCATTTCCAAATAATCAATGACTATCTTTAATTAGGTTTATAATATGTTGTTAAGAATATAAACATGCCAATGAGTTCATGAATTTTTAATACCTATCACAGCACCTTTTATACGGCACCTTCAATCCTGAGCATACAAGCTAAACAGAGCAGAATGTCTTCGTGGACCTACAGTTTTGTGGAGAAAAAAATATTAAAGGTGATATTTGACATTTAACGTTCATAAAGATAGTTGAAGATATTAAAGTGAAAGATTAAACAAGGTGATAAACAGATACTCTTTCTTCTAGAGATAATAATAAGAAAGCAATGGCTTAGAAGTTAAGAGTACAGGGTCTGGAGTCAGAATAGTTGGTACTAATTCCAAGTTCACCAATTGCCAAGTGGATGGCATTAGGAAAGCATTCAACTTCCCTAAGTCTCAGTTTCCAAAGCTATAAAATAAAGATACCAATCTACCCCTTAGGATTGTCTAGAATTAAATAAAATTATTCATATAAAGTTATTACCACAGAACCTAACAGAAACATTAAAGAAATGTCAGGTATAATAGATACTGGTGGTTCAGAGAAGTTCAGGTGTTCGCTTTTCTGGAAACAAGAGGATTAAAAGAGGATCTAAAAATAAATAAATTAATAAATTAAATAAATAAATAAATAAATAAATAAGGATCTTTAGAGATCGTTTTTTGGTCTATAATCCTATGATATTCAAAAATCTTAAGACTCTATGGGTAACTGGTGTAAACATCAGGAAGTGGGGGATGAGTGGGTAGCTACAAGCCAGAAAGCTGGCTGCTGTGCTTGTTCTTCCTGAATCCACTTCACTAGCAAACATGACAAAATGCGATGCAACACGAGAACCCTGCTGATTCTGTGCTCAGTGATTCACAGTGTTCAGGAATCCAAGCCTGACCGCTAATTGGGACACCATCTCTCTGGTAACAAAAACAAATAATGTAACAAAGCCTGAATAGTAATTGCCCAGCACTCCAGAAACAACCTAATTGTGAAGACACCAAAATTTACCATAAAGCTATAAAGAGGTACATGATTTTCCACATTGAATCACCAGCCAACCTCACCCCTCACCTATGCCCATTCATCTTTTAGAAAACAGAGCTTGATTCTTTTTTTTTTTTATTATTATTATACTTTAAGTTCTAGGGTACATGTGCATAACGTGCAGGTTTGTTACATATGTATACCTGTGCCATGTTGGTGTGCTGCACCCATCAACTCGTCAGCACCCATCAATTCATCATTTATATCAGGTATAACTCCCCAGTGCAATCCCTCCCCTCTCCCCCCTCCCCATGATAGGCCCCAGTGTGTGATGTTCCCCTTCCCGAGTCCAAGTGAACTCATTGTTCAGTTCCCACCTATGAGTGAGAACATGCGGTGTTTGGTTTTCTGTTCTTGTGATAGTTTGCTAAGAATGATGGTTTCCAGCTGCATCCATGTCCCTACAAAGGACGCAAACTCATCCTTTTTTATGGCTGCATAGTATTCCATGGTGTATATGTGCCACATTTTCTTAATCCAGTCTGTCACTGATGGACATTTGGGTTGATTCCAAGTCTTTGCTATTGTGAATAGTGCCGCAATAAACATACGTGTGCATGTGTCTTTGTAGTAGAATAATTTATAATCCTTTGGGTATATACCCAGTAGTGGGATGGCTGGGTCATATGGTACCATCAGAGTGAACAGGCAACCTACAGAATGGGAGAAAATTTTTGCAATCTACTCATCTGACAAAGGGCTAATTTCCAGAATCTACAAAGAACTCAAACAAATTTACAAGAAAAAAACAAACAACCCCATCAAAAAGTGGGGAAAGGACATGAACAGACATTTCTCAAAAGAAGACATTCATACAGCCAACAGACACCATGAAAAAATGCTCATCATCACTCGCCATCAGAGAAATGCAAATCAAAACCACAATAAGATACCATCTCACACCAGTTAGAATGGCAATCATTAAAAAATCAGGAAACAACAGGTGTTGGAGAGGATGTGGAGAAATAGGAACACTTTTACACTGTTGGTGGGATTGTAAACTAGTTCAACCATTATGGAAAACAGTATGGCAATTCCTCAAGGATCTAGAACTAGATGTACCAGAGCTTGATTCTTAATGCTGCTGCTGAGTAGAAAAATAATGAGCTCTGTTGGTGCGCCTGAAAATACACCATCGGCCTAGAGAAGGAGAACTTAGCTTGTGACACTTTAATGAAAATGTCAGGACCACCCTGAAGTATTTAGGTCCTGTAAATGCCAAGTAAAGAGAGGAGCTAAACAATTAAGGTAATGGATGACAGTGAGCAAAGGGAAAATAAAGCTGATTATCAGAGAAAAATCTTCAACACTGCCCCTCTTACGCCATAAAGTTTTTCCAAAGGAATTTGTGATTACACCCAAGGTTTTGGGTGTTACCTCAGACTTCACTGGAAAACATTGTAAGAACAATGCAAATTTTATGGGGGAGGAGCTACATGGTCTTATCTGTTTTTTTCTCTCTCAATCTTTCTAGGGTTCTCTAGAAAAGTAGGCAAAAGAAAGCATATTCTTGACCCTTGATAGAAAGAACGCTTGGGGGGCTGCACCTGTGCTTTGTTCACCAATGTGTTCTCAGCACCAATCACAGCATAGAGTATAGTAGGTGTTTGGTAAATGTTTGCGGAAATAGCAATAACATGTTTAGGCTAGGAAAAATGTGTGCTCCTAATTGCTGGTCTAACTGCTATTCAGTTTATACTGATTTACTGGTTTGTACACTATAAAAGCAGGAGCAAAGGGGACAAACACATAGACATACTCAGAGAACCTTAAGGCAGGGCTACAATGCACAACCTCGTATGAACATCATTTGGATCCACAGTGTGTCTCAAATCACCTAATAGGAGACTGAAATGACCTGGGGCCACAGAGGATAATGATAGCAATAAATAATTACTAAATAATTTAATGAATTCTGCATTACAATTACATCACAACTTACGGGCTTCCTAAAAACATCAATGCACAACACAGATCTGGTGACATTTACTGACTCAGCTTTTGTGTTTTCTTTTTCTCTTGTGAAATTTTGCAAACACAAGAGTAAACGGGCAACAGTACTATAAACCCTGGGTAAATAGTAGAAGTCACCTGGGCTGACTTATTGGGCAAGGGACCCATCAAGTGACTTCTTCATAGAAATAGAAGAAGATACAACAGGAGTCTCTCACTAGAGCATTACAGCAGAGTATTTTCAAGCTGTCATATCATTGGGTGGAGATGTCAGGAGCAGGACTTGCAAATGTTAAAGTTTCATTTGGCTATGGCTGAAGATACCAGAAAGATGTAAAATTGATTCTGAAGTTGTTAATCTGAATAAAATAGGACAGTGTCCTATGAAGCATAAGACTAAAGGACAGCAGGTTTTGGCTCAAAAATGAGAAAAAAGGAAACAGTTCCCTTATTTGAAAAAGGTATTTGAAAAGAAGCTGATGGCTTAAAAAGTAAAACAAAACAATAACCAACTGTTTTCTGCCAGTAAAGAGAGAAATAATTTCATTATCAGTCAAGACGCTATTACCTGGTTGGGCATGGTGGCTCATGACTGTAATCCCAACACTTTGGGAGGCTGAGGTGGGAGGACTGCTTGAGTGCAAGAATTCAAGACAAGCCTGGGCAACATGTGAGACCTTGTCTCTACAAAACATTAGCTGGGGCTGGTGATGTGTCTGTAGTATCAGCTACTAGGGGAATCATAGGGGGCACCGAGGTGGTAGAATCGCTTTGAGCCCAGGAGGTTGAGGATGCAGTGAGCTGTGATCGTGAGCCACTGCTCTCCAGCTTGGGTGACAGAGAAAGATGACCTTGTCTCAAAAAAAAAAAAAAAAAAAAAGAGAGAGAGAGAAACATTATTACCTGTTCTAAATATGACTGAAGTGCTTCAGTAATTATCTCCTTCCCCCACTAGAGAGTGAAGCTTCTGAGTCAAGAACTTTGTCCTAATCATCTTTCTATCCACAGAACATTACTTGGCACATAGCAGGTTTCTCAGTGAATGTTCATTAATAAGTAACTGAATATTATAAAGGAGATTCTTAAAAGGTTGTGATTCAATGTAGTATATTTTATTTCATTTCATTTATTTATTTATTTTGAGACAGAGTCTCATTCTGTTGCCCAGGCTGGAGTGCAGTGGCATGATCTCAGCTCACTGCAACCTCCGTCTCCTGGTTCAAGTGATTCTCCTGTCTCAGCCTCCCGAGTACCTGGGAATACAGGCATGCACCACCACATCTGGCTAATTTTTGTAGTTTTAGTAGAGATGGGGTTTCGCCATGTTGGCCAGGCTGGTCTTGAACTCCTGACCTCAGTTGATCCATCTACCTTGGCCTCCCAAAGTATTGGGATTATAGGCATAAGCCATCATGCCTGGCCTAATGTACCATATTTTAATTTAAGTTATATTGTAGAACTGTATATCCACTCTAGTTTCTTCAAATTCCCATTTTCCTTCCTCATTATCCAGGTAATCGATAGAACCTTAAATATTGACCCTAATACTACTGTTTATTCCATTTAGTGCTCTGTTCTACCTGTATATGATCTTGTAAAATACATATTAAAAATAAATGTTATAAATATATATATAGTCTTTTTTTCACTCCACATTTCACCTTGTGTATAACCCTTCATAGGCCTTGGTAGATGTGAGGGGTCTTAGTGTCACTTTTCGCCTCTAAGGGCCCAGGGCCTTGTCTGTGCCTTGTGGTTCTTATAACCCATACTCTTGGTTTATCCATGACAGTCCCATTGTCAGCTCATGCTTTTCACTCTGGTTCTCAGTACACTTCTTAACCATGGTCCCTGGTGATGTCCCTTACTATCTCGGCCATGCACTTAAAAGCACATTTGTTGTATTTTAGCTGGCATTTCCAGGTATTTTTTAGACAAAGAGTTTTCAGGTAATCTAGGCTGCCAAGATACCAGAAAAGGAAATCTCTGCAAGAAGCAGTCACATGTTCCCTTATTTAATGCCCATAGTAAGTACTAGAAAAGCAAGCTTCTTCACACCTACCAAACCTAGGAGACAAAAAGGAAAAAAAAAAAAAGCCTTGCTTCTGTTGGCCTAGGCTTTTTGTAAAAGAAAGAAAACAACGTATCTCCTGAGAATTCGCTATCGTGAGTTTACTATTATGTGGGCTTCATGTTCAAGTTTATACTTGGCTAATTTCTCATCTTGGAAATGATTACAAAATGTGCCTACCAGAAAGAGCATAGATTAAAAAAACCCACTAAAGAGCTCATAATTCAAAATTACAAAACACACCACAAAAGAATCCACCATGTCAGCAGAACTAATAAATAGCAGAATTAGTTCTTCCAAGAACTACAAATTACAGAATTATTGAATACTATTGAAGCCAGGCTCTAGGGTGGCCCCCATGAAAACAGTATCTCCTGGTATTCATACCCTTTCATAACCCTCTCCCACCAAATATGGGCATAACATGTGGCTGCTTCTAATCAAGAGAATATAGCAATGGTGATTATTTGTATGTGGTTACATGTATATGGTTACATTACATAAGATAGCAATGCCTGTCTTGCTAAGAAACTCTCCCCTTTGCTGGTTTAGAGAAGCAAACTGCCACATTGTGGGCTGCCATATGGAGAGGGCCATATGACACAGAACTAAGGGTGGCCTCTAGCTGACTGCCAACAAAAATCTGAGGCCATCAGTCTAACAATGTGTTACCCTGATGTCCAATTCAATTCTGATGCTAGAAACTGAATATTGCAAACAATCATGTGAACACCGAAGAAGATCCTTCCCCAGTCGAGCCCCAGATGAGACACTAGCCCTGGCTGAGACCTTACAGAGAACCCAACAAAGCTGTGCCCAGAATCCTGACCTACATAAACTATGAGATAATAATGTGTGTTGCTTTAAGTCACAAATTTTGTGATAATACTGTTATGACAGAAGCTACAAACTATAACACATGTTTAAAATGAGTAAAGACATCAAAAAAGAAACCATGGCAGGCCAGGCATGGTGGCTCACGCCTGTAATCCCAGTATTTTGGTAGGCCGAGGCACATGGATCACCTGAGGTCTGGAGTTCAAGACCAGCCTGACCAACATGGTGAAACCCCGTCTCTACTAAAAATACAAAAAATTTGCCAGGCATGGTGGTGCATGCCTGTAATCCCAGCTACTTGGGAGGCTGAAGCAGGAGAATCGTTTGAACTGGGGAGGCAGAGGTTGCAGTGAACCAAGATCATGCCATTGGACTCCAGCCTGGGCAACATGGTGAAACTCCATCTCACCAAAAAAAAAAAAAAAAAAAAAAAAGAAACGGAAATAAAAGAAACCATGGCATGTGTATACCTATGTAAAAAACCTGTATGCTCTGCACATGTATCCTGGGACTTAAAGTAAAATAAAAATGTTTTTAAAAAAAATTTTAAAATGAGGAAAAAGACCAAAAAACCCCAGGAAATTTTGTAAAACAAAAATATAATGTTTAATAATACAAAAACATAATCTGAAAATTACTTAACTCAATGGGTAAGTTAAAAGAGCAGAATGAAATCTGAAGAATATATGAACTGAAAAACAGTACAAAGAAAATTGATCTATTTCTATCTAAAACATACAACACAGATATTCAAAGGTGGAAAAACCTGAAACAGAGGTTAAGAGTGACATGAAATATATAGTCATGTGCTGCATAAAATTGTTTCAATCAATAGTGGGCCACATATACAATGGTGGTCCCATAACATAATGGAGCTGGAAAACCCCTATTACCTAGTAACATTGTAGCGCATGTATTACTCACATGTTTGTGGTGATGCTGGTGTAAACAAACCTACTGCACTGCCAGTTGTATAAAGGTATGGCACATACAATTATGTATAGTATAATACTTGATAATGATAATAAATGATCATATTACTGGTTTATGTATTTACAACACTATATTTTTTTATCTTATTTTTAGAATGTACTCCTTCTACTTATTAAAAAAGTTAACTGTAAAACAGGCTCAGGCAGGTGCTTCAGGAGGAATCCGAGAAGAAGGCATTGTTATCATAGGAGATGACAGCTCCATGCATGTTACTGCCCCTGAAAATCTTCCAGTGGTAAACACATTGAGGTGAAATACAGAATGCCAAAGTCAAAGAAAAGACTGTAAAAGTAAACATGAGAAAAAAATCCTCCTACAAAGGAGCAACAGCATACTCTTCAATGATAGCAATGGCAGAAAACAATAAAACAGGATTTCCAAAGTGGTAAGAGGAAACTGTCAACCTAGAATTCTATATTCAGCTAAATCATCAATAAGAGAATAAAATAAACATTTTCAAACAAATGGGTCTACCACTAGTAGGCCCTAATGGAAAAACGACTAAAGGATATTCTTCAGGAATTAAACTGAAAGGAAGGAATATGACACAAAAAGCAAAAGCAAGCAAGGAATTAGTGAATAAACTGACACAAACACTGACAGTATTAAAAAAGTAATGATGACTCCTAGGAGGGTAAAAGCCAAAATTAGCAAAAATAATGTACAAAAATTATATGGAAAATGGGCAAGGTATGGTAGAATTAAAGTGTTCTAAGATCCTTGATTTATTTGAGAGGACGATGAAGATAACAATTAACTTTAGACTTCATGGATTTCAGTATACATGTCAAAACTGTAAGGATAAAAAGAGAAATATAATATGTAACTTCCAAACCAGTAGAGGGAAACAAAATGTAAAACATTATCACTATCCATATTTTACAGAACATGAAACCAAGACCTATTAAAACTAACTGACCTGACAAAGTTTACCCAGCTAGTAACTAGGAGAATGTAAATAATTCATGTCTTTCAATGCCACGTTCTGTGATGTTTTTTGCCTTCTATGTCATATAGCCTCTGATCTAGATGATATATTAAAATAACAGTGTGTTACCCTGATGTCCAATCCAATAAGACAAAAATCTCACACTGCTGCAAGAATTTCCTTCTATTAAATAGCACTTTGTGGTAAAAGTGCTGTGGATTTACCTAGCAATTCTCTTATTTCTCATTTCCATTTCATTCTTACCTACCCTCTTCATTCATTAATTCCTACATTTTCCATATAATTCTTCTTGTAGACTCTTTTTTCCCCCTTCCTATTTCTTTTTTTTTTTACCTTGTCAAATATATATTTTTGGATTATACTTTAAGTTTTAGGGTACATGTGCACAACGTGCAGGTTTGTTACAAATGTATACATGTGCCATGTTGGTGTGCTGCACCCATTAACTCGTCATTTACATTAGGTATATCTCCTAAAGCTATCCTTCCCCCCTCCCCCCACCCCACAACCGGCCCTGGTGTGATGTTCCCCTTCTTGTGTCCAAGTGTTCTCATTGTTCAATTCCCACCTATGAGTGAGAACATGCGGTGTTTGGTTTTCTGTCCTTGTGATAGTTTGATGAGAATGATGGTTTCCAGCTTCATCCATGTCCCTACAAAGGACATGAACTCATCCCTTTTTATGGCTGCATAGTATTCCATGGTGTATATGTACCACATTTTCTTAATCCAGTCTATCACTGATGGACATTTGGGTTGGTTCCAAGTCTTTGCTATTGGGAATAGTGCCGCAATAAGCATATGTGTACATGTGTCTTTATAGCAGCGTGATTTATAATCCTTTGAGTATATACCCAGTAATGGGATGGCTGGGTCAAATGGTATTTCTAGTTCTAGATCCTTGACGAATCGCCACACTGTCCTCCACAATGGTTGAACTAGTTTACAGTTCCACCAACAGTGTAAAAGTTCTCCTATTTCTCCACATCCTCTCCAGCACCTGTTGTTTCCTGACTTTTTAATGATCGCCATTCTAACTGGTATGAGATGGTATCTCATCGTGGTTTTGATTTGAATTTCTCTGATGGTGAGTGATAATGAGCATTTTTTCATGTGTCTGTTAGCTGTATGAATGTCCTCTTTTGAGAAGTGTCTGTTCATATCCTTTGCCCACTTTTTGATGGGGTTGCTTTTTTCTTGTAAATTTGTTTGACTTCTTTGTAGGTTTTGGATATTAGCCCTTTGCCAGATGAGTAGATTGCAAAAATTTTCTCCCATTCTGTAGGTCGTCTGAGGAGGCAGTCTGTCTATTCTCAGATCTCAAACTCCATACTGGGAGAACCACTACTCTCTTCAAAGCTGTCAGACAGAGACATTTAAATATGCAGGGGTTTCTGCTGCCTTTTGTTTGGCTATGCCCTGCCCCCAGAGGTGGAGTCTATAGAGGCAGGCAGGCCTCCTTGAGCTGAGGTGGGCTCCACCCAGTTCGAACTTCTCAGCCACTTTGTTTACTTACTTAAGCCTCAGCAATGGCAGGTGCCCCTCCCCCAGCCTCACTGCCACCTTGCCATTAGATCTCAGACTGCTGTGCTAGCAATGAGCAAGGCTCATTGGGCATGGGACCCTCCAAGCCAGGCGCAGGATATAATATCCTGGTGTGCTGTTGGCTAACACCCTTGGAAAAGCGCAGTATTAGGGTGGGAATGAACTGATTTTCCAGGTGCTGTCTGTCACAGCTTCCCTTGGCTAGGAAAGGGAATTCCCTGTCCCCTTGCGCTCCTGGGTGAGGCTTCGGCTCTTGCTCAGTGGGCTGTACCCACTGTCCTGCACCCACTGCCCAACATGCCCAAGTGAGATGAACCTGGTCCCTCAGTTGGAAATGCAGAAATCATCCGTCTTCTGCGTCGCTTACACTGGGAGCTGTAGACTGGAGCTGTTCCTACTCGGCCATCTTGGAACTGCCCCCCCTACATTTCTTATATTTAAAATTTGGTGTGTGTGTGTGTATGTGTGTGTGAGTGTGTGTATACTTGAACATGTTTAAATTTTTGTTTCAGACGTTTACTTATTTTTATTTAAATATCATTATGCATGCTATGGAGAGTGATAGATTCTAAATGCATAATTTTTGTTAGGATACAGCTTATTTGAAAGATTTCACAAGTACAAAAGACAGTAGTCGCTAGGTCTGTTTCATTCACTAGTAGTGCTCTCTCACTGAAGCAAGTATGTAATGTCAAAAAAAAAACTGCAGAACTCTTGGCAGAAACACTACAAGCCAGAAGAGAGTGGGGGCTAATATTCAACATTCTTAAAGAAAATAATTTTCAACCCAGAATTTCATATGCAGCCAAACTAAGCTTCATAAGTGAAGGAGAAATAAATTCCTTTACAAACAAGCAAATGCTAAGAGATTTTGTCACCACCAGGCCTGCCTGACAAGAGCTCCTGAAGGAAGCACTAAACATGGAAAGAAACAACCGGTACCAGTCACTGCAAAATCATGCCAAATTGTAAAGACTATCGATGCTATGAAGAAACTGCATCAATTAATGGGCAAAATAACCAGCTAACATCATAATAACAGGATCAAATTCACATATAACAATACTAACCTTAATTGTAAATGGGCTAAATGCTCAAATTAAAAGACACAGACTGGCAAATTGGATAAACAGTCAAGATCCATCAGTGTGCTGTATTCAGGAGACCCATCTCACATGCAGAGACACATATAGTCTCAAAATAAAGGGATAGAGGAAGATCTATCAAGCAAATGGAAAGCAAAAAAAGGCAGGGGTTGCAATCCTAGTCTCTGATAAAACAGACTTTAAACCAACAAAGATCAAAAGAGACAAAGAAGGGCATTACATAATGGTAAAGGGATCAATTCAACAAGAAGAGCTAACTATCCTAAATATATATGCACCCAATACAGGAGCACCGAGATTCATAAAGTAAGTCCTTAGAGACCTACAAAGAAACTTAGACTCCCACACAATAATAATGGGAGACTATAACACTACACTGTCAATATTAGACAGATCAGCGAGAGAGAAGGTTAAAAAAGATATCCAAGACTTGAACTCAGCTCTGCACCAAGTGGACCTAATAGACATCTATAGAACTCTCCACCCCAAATCAACAGAATATACATTCTTCTCAGCACCACGTCATACTTATTCTAAAACTGACCACCTAATTGGAACTAAAACACTCCTCAGCAAATGCAAAAGAACAGAAATTATAACAAACTGTCTCTCAGACCACAGTGCAATCAAATTAGAACTCAGGATTAAGAAACTCACTCAAAACCACACAACTGCATGGAAACTGAGCAACCTGCCCCTGAGTGACTACTGGGTAAATAACGAAATGAAGGCAGAAATAAAGATAATAAAGTTCTTTGAAACCAATGAGAACAAAGACACAATGTACCAGAATCTCTGGGACACATTTAAAACAGTGCGTAGAGGGAAATTTATAGCACTAAATGCCCACAAGAGAAAGCAGCAAAGATCTAAAATTGACACCCTAACATCACAATTAAAAGAACTAGAGAAGCAAGAGCAAATAAATTCACAAGCTAGCAGAAGAAAAGAAATAACTAAGATCAGAGCAGAACTGAAGGAGATAGAGACATAAAAAACCCTTCAAAAAAATCAATGAATCCAGGAGCTAGTTTTTTGAAAAGATCAACAAAATAGATAGACCACTAGCAAGACTAATAAAGAAGAAAAGACAGATCAAATAGATGCAATAAAATATGATACAGGGGATATCACCGGTAATCCCACAGAAATACAAACTACCGTGAGAGAATACCATAAACACCTCTACACAAATAAACTAGAAAATCTAGAAGACATGGATAAATTCCTGGACACATACACTCTCCCAAGACTAAACCAGGAAGAAGTTAAATCTCTGAATAGACCAATAACAGGCTCTGAAATTTAGGCAGTAATTAATAGCCTACAAACCAAAAAAAGAGTCCAGCACCAGGCAGATTCACAGTCAAATTCTACCAGAGGTACAAGGAGGAGCTGGCACCATTCCTTCTGAAACTATTCCAAACAATATAAAAAGAGGGAATCCTCCCTAACTCATTTCATGAGGCCAGCATCATCCTGATACCAAAGCCTGGCAGAAACACAACAAAAAAAGAGAATTTTAGACCAATATCCCTGATGAACATCGATGCGAAAATCCTCAATAAAATACTGGCAAATCAAATCCAGTAGTACATCAAAAAGCTTATCCACCACGAACAAGTCTGCTTCATCCATGGGATGCAAGACTGGTTCAATGTGCAAATCAATAAGTGTAATCCATCACATAAACAGAACCAATGACAAAAACCAGATGATTACCTCAATAGATTCAGAAAAGGCCTTTGACAAAATTCAACAGCCCTTCATGCTAAAAACTCTCTATAAACTAGGTATTGATGGAATGTATCTCCAAATAATAAGAGCTATTTATGACAAACCCACAGCCAATATTATACTGTATGGGCAAAAACTGGAAGCTTTCCCTTTGAAAACGAGCACGAGACAAGTATGCCCTCTCTCACCACTCCTACTCAACATAGTGTTGGAAGTTCTGGCAAGGGCAGTCAGGCAAGAGAAAAAAATAAAGGGTATTCAATCAGGAAAAGAGGAAGTCAAATTGTCCCTGTTTGCAGATGACATGATTGTATATTTAGAAAACCCCATCGTCTCAGCCCAAAATCTCCTTAAGCTGATAAGCAACTTCAGCAAAGTCTCAGGATACAAAATCAATGTGCAATAATCACAAGCATTCCTATACACCAACAACAGACAAACAGAGAGCCAAATCATGAGTGAATTCCCATTCACAATTGCTACAAAGAGAATAAAATACCTAGAAATCCAACTTACAAGGGATGTGAAGGACCTCTTCAAGGAGAACTACAAACCACTGCTCAATGAAATAAAAGAGGACTCAAACAAATGGAATAACATTCTATGCTCATGGATAGGAAGAACCAATATCATGAAAATGCCCATACTGTCCAAGGTAATTTATAGCTTCAATGCCATCCTCATCAAGCTACTAATGACTTTCTTCACAGAATTGGAAAAAACTACTTTAAAGTTCATATGGAACCAAAAAAGAGCCCACATTGCCAAGACAATCCTAAACCAAAAGAACAAAGCTGGAGGCATCACGCTACCTGACTTCAAACTATAGAACAAGTCTACAGTAACCAAAACAGCATGGTACTGGTACAAAAACAGATATATAGACCAATGGAACAGAACAGAACAGAGGTCTCAGAAATAACACCACACATCTACAACCATCTGATCTTTGACAAACCTGACAAAAACAAGAAATAGGGAAAGGATTCCCTATTCAATAAATGGCGCTGGGAAAACTGGCTAGCCATACGTAGAAAGCTGAAACTGGATTCCCTCCTTATACCTCATACAAAAATTAATTCAAGATGGATTAAAGACTTAAATGTTAGACGTAAAACCATAAAAACCCTAGAAGAAAACCTAGGCAATACCATTCAGGACATAGGCATGGGCAAGGACTTCATGACTAAAACACCAAAAGCAATGGTAACAAAAGCCAAAATAGACAAGTGGGATTTAATTAAACTAAAGAGCTTCTGCATGGCAAAAGAAACTACCTCCAGAGTGAATAGGGAACCTACAGAATGGGAGAAAATTTTTGCAATCTACCCATCTGACAAAGGGCTAATATGCGGAATCCACAAAGAGCTCAAACAAATTTACAAGAAAAGAAAACCCCATCAAAAAGTGGGCAAAGGATATGAACAGACACTTCTCAAAAGAAGACATCTATGCAGGCAACAGACACATGAAAAAATGCTCATCATCACTAGTCATCAGAGAAATGCAAATCAAAACCACAATGAGATACCATCTCACACCAGTTAGAATGGCGATCATTAAAAAGTCAGGAAACAACAGGTGCTGGAGAAGATGTGGAGAAATAGGAACACTTTTACACTGTTGGTAGGAGTGTCAATTAGGTATACCATTGTGAAGGGCAGTGTGGCGATTCCTCAAGGATCTAGAACCAGACATACCATTGACCCAGTGATCCCATTACTGGGTATATACCCAATGGATTTTAAATCATGCTGCTATAAAGACACATGCACATGTATGTTTATTGTGGCACTATTCCCAATAGCAAAGACTTGGAACCAACCCAAATGTCCATCAATGATAGACTGTATTAAGAAAATGTGGCACATATACACCATGGAATACTATGCAGCCATAAAAAAGGGATGAGTTCATGCCCTTTGTAGGGACATGGATGAAGCTGGAAACCATCATTCTCATCAAACTATCACAAGGACAGAAAACCAAACACTGCATGTTCTCAGTCACAGGTGGGAATTGAACAATGAGAACACTTGGACACAGGGCGGGGAACATCACACACTGGGGCCTGTCAGGGGGTGGGGGCCTGGCGGGGGGATAGCATTAGGATAAATACCTAATGTAAATGACGAGTTGATGGGTGCAGCAAACCAACATGACACATGTAGACCTATGGAACAAACCTGCACATTGTGCAAATGTACCCTAGAACTTAAAATATAATAAAAATAAAAAATAAAAATAAAATTGAAATAAAAGAAAAATCTCCAAATTAAAAAAAAAAAAAAAACGACCGTAGAACTATCTATAGGAACAATCTAGTCTCCAAATCCAAATCTTAGCAGTGGTATATTGTTCCTTGGCAAGCTGTTGCTAGGGTCAAAGATATCTCTACACTATGGTGGTGATTCCCTTTATCCTTGCCAACACCATTTAAATTGGTTTCCAACTGGGTACTAGTCTATTTTGAAGCCATGTGGTGAAATCTTCAGGGCATACCCAAGACACTACTTCAAACTCTTAAGACTCTTTAGTCATGCTAATCACTGTTACTGATCTGTTACTGATATGCCCTTCCCCATCTAGCCTGAATAAAGATATTTCTGCAATATTTCATGGGGCAATAAAACTTCAGGGTTTATGTATAGAAAATCATGTAAGTCTCTTGAAATCCAATCTCGGTCTCCTAGCATACAACTTGGCAGATATTTGAAAACAATATAAAATCAAGTTCATAGAAACTTTATCTATTTATTTTGAGTCAGGGTTTTGTTCTGCCCCCCAGACTGGAGTGTGATGGTGCAATCATAGCTTACTGCAGCCTCGAACTCCTGGGCTCAAGCGATCCTCCCACCTCAGCCTCTCCAGAACCTGAAACTACAGGTGCACATCACTATGCCTGGCTACTTTTTAAATTTTTTATAGATATGCGGTCTCACTTTGTTGTCCAAGCTGGCCTTGAACTCCTGGGCTCAAGCAATCCTCCTGCCTCAGCCTGCCCAAGTACTGGGATTACAGGCATGAGCCACCACACCTGGCCCATAGCAATTTTAACATAGTCCAGTTTATTGTATTCTGTCATTGGCATTATCAATCCAAACATCTAAATTGTAAATTTACCCCTGAAGAGAACCATATATGTATTATAAAGAAACAAATAGCATTTCATACCATAAAATGAATCTCTAGGATTATAGTATTACAGGCAGTTCTTGTATCTGAAGTCACAGAAACCTGGGATAATTAAAACCTAAATCAATTTAGACAATTGCTCCTCTAACCAGAAAAATAAAGTTGGGCATGATGGTGCATGCCTGTAATCCCAGCACTTAGGCTGAGGCAGCAGGATCACTTGAACTCAAGAGTTCAAGGCTGCAGTGAGCTATGATCCCTCCACTGCACTCCAGCCTGGGTGTCAAGGCAAGATCCTATCTCTAAAAATGTAAATAAATAAAAAAGTAAGACAAAGTAAAATAACTATAGATGCAAAGAGCAAGTATGTAAAAACAAAAACAAAAACAAAAAAAACCATAGATTTGCTTCTCTTATCTTTCTTCATTCCTAAAAGCAAATGTCTCCATTGTTTTCCTCTCACTCCGTTTTAATTATCCAAAAGAGAACCTAGGAAAAGATAAAAACCTTATAGACATTGAAAATCCCAAAACAGAATCATCCACCTTCAAGTAACCAAAACTGTGTGGTTTTACAATCATTTATTACTAATAATTAACAAGTAAACCAAGCTCAAATAGAATTTTCTCTTTTACAAGGTCATGGAAATACGAAAATTATTAAGGGAAAAACTCACTTAATTGGGCAGCTGAAGATTTTTGGAGGAATACTCTTTGTAGTAGTGAAAACATATAAAAGTAATGAATTGTACTTGAACAGATTAGGGGCAATAGGTTAGGAGGAGGAGGATAAATAGAGAATTACAGGTAAAAGATTAACAAACAGAATAGTCAACTGTGTGGTCTCAGAAATGGTGCTAGTAAATTAGATATAATTTCATGATTTCATGGAGACAGATATGGGCTATGTAGGAGCTGAAGTCCTTATTCTCACAGTAAAAAGTACAAAACTCTGTCAGTTGATTTACAAAGCATAGTTACTAATGCCAGAGTCCGGGTGGGGAAAGTAACTATGAACATCCAGCGGTACACTATGATACCTCAAATAAGATGATAAGATAATAAATAAAATGATGAAGCTAGTTTCCTTAGCATTGTTCAGGGGGAGGTCCTCTGGAATGCAGTTATTGTGGATTGTAAGAATCACTTAAGTGGTGAACAGATATAGAAGTGATTAGCACTTTTCTAGGCTTGGAGACCTGTCTCCAAAAAAGAACAGAAGAGCCTGAAAATAAAAAACTGCGAAAATAAGTCAGCTTGAGTCACAATTCTGTTCCCTTTCCTTCTTCCCCACAAAAGAGGCTATTTTCTCTGTCTCCTTTTACAGAGAATCCTCTGTTCTTCCCCCTCTATTTTTTTTTTCTTTCCTCCTCTATTTGGCTTCAGGGTGGTCTTGAAACATTCTTTCCTCTACTCCCTGAGTGTCTGTCTCCTATGGCATGCAGAACTGAAGCCTGAACAACTACATGCGGCTTGCACTGCATAGTCAGTCAACATCTTTTCCTGCTCATACCAAGTCAACAGCCTAGTATGTACAACAGCTGATATCTGCAGGAAGCTCAGAGAGTAACATTGGTCAATGTCTCTGCTCCCAATCACTTCAATGATTCATTACATGTCCATTCTCAGGGTTTTCTTTTAAATCACTCACAACCAAACCAAAAAGGTATAAATTAGAAAAAAAAAAAAAGAGAGAGAGAGAGAGAGAAAGAGAGAAGTTCTTTATCAGAAGAACAAGTAGTTGGCAAGAGAAAATAAAGCAAACCAAATAAAAGAGATAAAACTGAAAACTCACAAATCATATTATAAAATAATATTCTGCTGACATTTAAATAAAGTAATACCATGGCAACAATTTAATTGCTGCCTTTTTGCCTGCGATCCCAGATTTCTCTTGTTTGGGACTGGACACAATTTTCATTTCTCTGTGTACTTAGTGCTTCACATTGAACCAATATTATTTACTACGTACTTGTGCTTGCTTGCATACTTTAAAAGGCTGAAGAGTTTCCTGGTAGAAAAGCTGATGATAAGCCTGCAGGTCAAACCAAAAGTACACGCTGTTCTTCCACAACTACAGATGGAAAAAGTACATAAATTATTACCACCTAATTATTAAAACTCTTACAAAGCTCTAATTTCAAATATAAGTAATTGTTTAGCTCCTTGCTGTTACCATAAATCAGGTTCAATTTAAGATGGTTTTAATCTTCTATCACAAACTGGCAACACACAAAATATTTACTGATATTGTTGCTGGAAGATTATATTTTTGTATGTATGCCTCTCACATAATTAGTCATTAAAACAGTAAATATTCTAGTTAACAGTTAAGGAGTAACCACGTATTTTGATATATATGGGCAATGTGTATTACTGCAGAACCAAACATTACTGTAGTAAATGAACCAGTTAAACACTTTTTTTTTTCTTTTGAGACAGGGTCTCACTCTCTCACCCAGACTGGAGTGCAGGGGTGCGATCTCGGCTCACCACAACATCCACCTCCAGGCTCAAGCGATTCTCCCAGCTCAGCCTCCCGAGTAGCTGGGATTATAGGCATGCACCACCACGCCCAGCTAATTTTTGTATTTTAGTAGAGATGGGGTTTCACCGTGTTGGCCAGGCTGGTCTCGAACTCTTGACCTAAAATGATCCATCTACCTCGGCCTCCAAAAGTGCTGGGATTACAAGCATGAGCCACCGCACCTGGCCAATACTTTTCATTTTAGCAAAAGTAAGACTGATTTTTTTTTTAATTTTGAAAAATCAACTGGAAATAATTTTGCCACCATTCATTGTAATTTGTAATTGTAGGATGAACAAAATAATTATAATTGAGATGCTTAAATATTTACTAAATATTAAATATGAATTTTCTTATCACAGATGAGAATTTTAACATCAAATATAATTATGTGAGCACTTAATGATTGATGTCTCTTATTTTTAAATGAAGTAAAATTACAAAATTAAATTTTAAATAATTCTTTTCTACCTTGTTTCCTGAATGCTCGCAGAATTTAGTAAAGAAGAATCCAGCTCTGTTTTCTACATACAAAGATTGCAACAAATTTTCCATGTCAAATCCTCCCAAGGCACCAACATCTGACATGGTTTTAACCTACATAACAAAACAGAAGTCTATTATCCACCCAAAAACATGGTAATTTTTTTATGGCATTACACAACAGGATTTCATAAACTCTACCATGCTGTCATTTTCCCACTGGACTATTTTATTTTTGTACCATATATGTAATTAATGCAGTATGTTTGCATTTGAGAGTCATATAACATTCATTTGTGGAGCCCAACTATGGCCACAGAATATATTCTATTATAAACCAATCTGATTTTAAACTTAATGTTGAAACAACTTCCTAGCCTTAATTATTTTCATGTTTCAGGCAAAGTAAGACCATTTTAGGAGTATTTCAAATCCTGTTGGTGACCTCTTTCATACATATTTAATGTTATTTCAGCCTTGAAGTGCTGCTATTATAGCTACGAAGGGTTATGACGAGAACTATCTCTAAGGCCTCTTGGTGCTGCTCATTAACTATCCTTAGGGAGTCCCTCTTGGACAGTCTCACCCTGTGTAGGTCATGGCCTGCACAGTGTAAATGGCAGTATAAGTTCTCATAAAATTTTGCTGTTTATAGGCTTCTCTGCCAACAGCACTGGCAACCCTCATACAATTTTTGAAACACAGAAAGTTGGCTATTTCTCCAAGCACAGGAGTGACTTCAGAATATGAAAGGGCATCTACTATTCAGTTTAACTCTTTGCTATTTGTTTTACAGAACTCATAGACTACTTCTTTGTAATAAGACAATAATGGTACAAAAAATTTAGGGTTTAAGTAAGGTTCTCACTCTTTTTTTGTCCTACTGTCTCTCCATTTCTCCACCTCTCTATCTGCCTGCTAAACAAATTCTGAAGTGAGAATTTAATGTTTTTACTGTGTTTAACTATCAGCATTCCAAACTAAAAAAAAAAAAAAAAAAAAAAAGCTCCTTATTTTAGTAGGAAAAAAAACTAATTAAAAGAAATGGGGTACCATTTGCATAGAATAAAAAAATAGTTACGCAAAATTATAGCTAAGTGTTCAGACTGTATTAGGACTGCCAAGGTTTCTACCTAAAGTATAATTCTTAGTGAATGTGAAGTTTTCATCTAGAACTAGTGCATTAAATCCACATTATCAGGGTAGCTGTACTGTGGAAACATCCTGCTCTTTAAAAATTCTTAAAAATTCTAGGCTTCGGCCAGATGTGGTGGCACATGCCTGTAATCCCAGCATTTTGGGAGGGCGAGGCAGGCAGATTGCCCGAGGTCAGGAGTTCGAGACCAGTCTGGGCAACATGGTGAAACCCCATCTCTACTGAAAATACAAAAAAATATTAGCAGGGTGTGGTGGCATGCACCTGTAGTCCCAGCTACTTGGGAGGCTGAGGCAGGGAATTGTTTGAACCAGGGAGGCGGAGATTGTAGTGAGCCAAGACTGTGCCACTGCACTACAGCCTGGGCAACAGAGCAAGACTCTCTCTCAAAAAAAAAAAATTATAGGCTTCTAAAATGTAATATCAAATACTATTTTTCTTTCAAGTGTCATCATACCAAAACCAGAACACCATTGTCTTTGAAAACAGTAATCAATGCAGTATATAGGACCATGGTACTACAAAAGGAAAACACAGAGGAAATATTTGTGTAAAAATCCTTTAGCAAGGAAAAAAATCAAATGTATTGCTTAGTAAAGATAAAATATTATGATAAATCAATACAAATTCTCTAAAATCAGGAGATATTGATCAGTTAAATGAACAATCAGGTTTATTCAGTCCTCAAAATATGAGGACTCATATTTTATGAGTCCTCAAAATATTTATGAGTCCTCAAAATACTCACCTTAGGTTCTTCTGTATAAGTGTATCTTCTATCCAGCTGGGGCTTGAGACATTCAGAAATGTCAGTAAAAGATGTTAAGTGAATGACTTTGCTGCTTTCTGACATGTGCTTTGACCTAAATTATAAGGATGAGAACTAAAATTGTAAGAATGAGAACATACTGATCAACAAACAAATTCCGAGCACTTTTGGTATACATAGCACCAAATCTTAAGAGTACTTCTGAGCAATGTGACTCAGGAATAAAAGGATAAACATCGTTCTAGCCCTGAAGTGGTGGTTCAGAAAATGAGTCATAGTTATACAGGAAGACAATTCTCAAAATAACTGCTGGTTAGATGAATTCAAGAGGGTTTATTATAGATGCCAAATGACTGGGATGGATAATAAATATTTTGAGAGGGCAAGAATGAGAAATTCCTTCAACCTGTATTAGTAATTTAAAAATAAAATATTTGTGTTTTAATAAAATTCAAAAAAAATTTAATGTGTTTTAGAGGGGCTCCTTAGACAGGAAAATAGTGAGCAATAAATGAAGGTGGGTATGGAAATCCTTGTTTAAAAGGCAGCAAAGATAATTTGCTTAGGGCAAGAAGACACTAACATTAAAAAGTGAACATTATATACTACATACCAAACACTGTGCTAGATATAATTCATATTATAATATGTAATCCTCACAGAGGTGAGATTCATAGGGAATTATATAGATTAGTTTGGGGTGAAATAATGGAAGACTTTGGAGTTAGACTAATGACTTTGGACATTATCTTTTTCTATTTTTTTATCCAGCTCCCTCTCCCACATCCACGCTGTAATTATTCTAAAGCCTTATTTTCTTGCTCCAAAAAACATGCCTATTCTACCTTGCCAATATACTTCCACTCCACTCCATCAGCAGATTACCTTGCAGTTTCTTCTCACACAAAACGTATGTACAACATGCTTCAGTTTCCATTTCCTCATGTAGCAGAATGGCATGTTTCTATACACAGTACCACTGAGATTCTGAAAAAGCTAAACATTAACTTTCTAAGACTCCCTTGCAGCGAGACATAGCCATGAGACACAGTTATGACTAATGAGATACAAAATGAAATGTGCTAGGGAGCTTCTGAGAAGCTTGCTTTTCTGACAAGAGGGAGAGGGTTAATGGAAATTGCCCTTTCTCCTCCACTCTGACTTGAAAGCCTGATATTAGGAGCCGCAACACTGCTGACCATGAGGGAAAGGCCAAGAGCATCACAAAGATTCAGGCCCTAATCTTTCTGATCTATTGTACCAACACTGACAGTTGCCTATCATGGGATTTCTTGTTATGTGAGAAAAATTAGGTCAATTCATCTAAGCCATTGTTAGTTAGGTTTCTGGTATTTGCAGCTGAAAGCATTCTTGATATGAACAACAAACATATCCACCTGTACCCATCCTTACTTCTTTCCATGTTGTCTCAGGAAGAAGCGCCCCACCTCCTGACCATGGTTAATCTCATTCCCTTGGCTCTTGAACCTGTTCCTCTCTTCTCCTTTTAATATGGAGACCTTCAATTTTTCTCATATATCATCAGCTTCTTCATTTCCTCTGGATTCTATTCTATGCATATCCACAGTCTCAAGTCTTCACCTTAAAAACACTCTTTCTGATGAGAACAAAAACCTTTAGATAGACTAACCAAGAAAAACTTTTAGTGGCTGGGCACGGTGGCTCATGCCTGTAATCCCAACACTTCGGAGGCCGAGGTGGGTGGATCACTTGAGGTCAGAAGTTCGAGACCAGCCTGGTCAACATGGTGAAACCCCGTCTCTACTAAAAATACAAAAATGAGCCGGAGGTGGGGGCAGACACCTGTAATCCCAGCTACTCAGGAGGCTGAGGCAGGAGAATCACTTGAACTCATGAGGTGGAGGTTGCAGTGAGCCAAGGTTGTGCCACTGCACTCCAGGCTGGGCAGAGTGAGACTCTGTCTCAAAAAAAAAAAAAAAAAAAAAAAAAAACATGAAAAACAAACAAACAAACAAAAATATTTAGCTAAACTAACCAAGAAAAAGAGAGGACTCAAATTACTTAAATCAGGAATAAAAGAGGATACCTCAATACAGCCTTACAGAAATTAAAAGGATTATGAGGGAATACTTAGGACTATATGCAAACAAATTAGGTAATTTGATGAACAAATTCTAAAGAGACACAAATTACCAAAAATTACTCAAAAAGAAAGAAAACCTGAATAGACCTATAGCAAGTAGAGATTAAATCAATAATTTGGTATCAGCCCACACAAATAAAAGGCCTGGGTCCAAAAGCCTTCACTGGTGAACTCTATCAAGTACTTAAAGAAGAACCAATATGCAGTTCTTCCCAAACTCTTACAAAATTAGAAGGGGGACACTTCCCAACTCATTCTGCTCATTCTGGTTTTTTGTTTGTTTGGTTTTTTTGTTTTTTTGTTTGTTTGTTTTGTTGAGAGCCTCACTCTATCGCCCAGGCTGGAACGCAGTGGCACAATCTGGGTTCACTGCAACCTCTGCCTCCTGGGCTAAATGTATTCTCCTGCATCAGCCTCCCAAGTAGCTGGGATTACAGGGTGCAAGCCACCATGCCTGGCTAATTTTTGTATATTTAGTAGAGATGGGGTTTCACCATGTTGGCCAGACCGGTCTCAAACTCCTAACTTCAAGTGATCCACCCACTTTGGCCTCCCAAAGTGCTGGAATTACAGGCATGAGCCACCATTCCTGGCCTAAAATTCTTCCTTCCCTTGGCTTCTATGACACCACTCTTTCCCTATTTGTACATCGCCCATCTCTCAGATTACCCTTTTTTTTTTTTTTTTCAGATTACCCTTTCTTGGTCTTCTCTTCAAGTTCCTTATTCTCTGCCTTTACTATAAACCTTGATAACTTAGGTCTCATTATATACTGCTCTTTCTCTCTCTCATGATCATCTCATCCATGCCCACAGCTTCAACTATCCACTAAAGTGTAATGCTTCCGCAATTTTCTACTTGTAATTGATCTCTCTCCTGGGCTCCAAACCTATATTTCAACTGTTTTGAACATGTATATCCCAATGTATATTCTAATGTAGTTTTACATTTTTTATTGAGATAAAATTCGTATTGTCAATACACAAAAAATTCGGATGTAGAGAAACTGAAACCCAATATAGTTTCATCTCATCCCTGGAGTACTGGCTGGGCTTGGTGGCTCATGCCTGTAATCCCAGCATTTTGGGAGGTGGGAGGATTGCTTGAGGCCAGACCAGCCTGGGCAACATTGTGAGAACCCAGCTCTACGAAAAAAAAAATTAGTCGGGCATGGTGGCACACACCTGTAGTCCTAGCTACTTGGGAGGCTGAGGTGGGAGGATGACTTGAGCCCAGGAGTTCAACGCCATAGCACTCCAGTCTGGGCAAGAGAGTAAAACATCTCAAAAAAAAAAAAAAAAAAAAAGAATACTTTAGGCTCTATATTCCTTCATTCAACAAATATTAATTCAACACATACTATGTGCCAGATACTGTACTATACACTGGAGCATTCACCTAGGAAGCACGCCAAATTAAAATCATCTGCCTCCTCCAGTCCTGGTTTTCCTCCTTCTGAGAATAACAAATTCACAGAAAATAAAGTAGTAGTTCTTAAACATATTTAAAAATGTTCAACTTCAGTCAAAATAAGAAATACTGTTTTTAAAATATATCTGTTTAGCAAGGGTAATGCATACTATATTGGGAAAGGAATGGTTAAAAAAAGGCACTCATATATGCTGAAGGAAGTATAAGTTGTTATAACTCTGATGATATTTTATATTATCTAGCAAAATTTAAAAAGCACATGAGCTTTGACTCAAAAATTCTTTTAGGAAATTATCATATATATGAAATATTATATATATATTCAACAAATATTAATTGTTGAATTAATGTTGAATAATTCAACTTTTCTCTCAACTCATGCCTGTATGTCTTTTCACTTGTTTCATCACCTGAAAAATGAAGGCAATGCTTTCCTTATGGGGACATATATATATATATATATATATATATATGAAATAGAGCAATGTATAAGAATATCCACTATAACACTGTTTGTAACAGAAAAAAATAGAAGCAATGTCATGTCCATCAATAGAGTACAAATGCAAAGTATGGTATAAAATGAAAGAAGCAGACATAGGAGGAGGCAAGTTGACAAGAATAAGAATCAAAATAGATTACAGTATATCTATTGCTATAGCACAATCACTGCTATGGAAGAAAATCTAAGATATTTTAATGAAAATTTAAAATGAAAAAACAAGGCACTAAACAAGTGTATAGCATGCCACTATTTTTGAACTATGTTTATATTTCTAATTTTTAAGAATAAAACAATTTCAGTAAATGACAGACACCCAAAAAAACTCTCCAGTTGTTCTTGAGTTCATAGAGAATAATCTCGATTCTTTAATATGACAGATAAGAAATTTCACATTCTGAACCTCACTTATCTTTTCAGCTCATCTCTTACTTTTTCACTATAATACTCTATACTCTAGCCATAACAATGTATAGTTTTCAAAATTCAGCTTTTCTGTCAACTCCTGCCTATGTCTTTTAACTTGTTTTATCACTTGAAAAATGATGATAATAGCTTCTTCATGGGGATGCAGTAAGAATTAACAGATACATGTGCCTTCAGAACAGTGTTGCAATTTTTTAAAAAAAGAATTAATTTATACAATGCAAGCAAAGTTTCAATGCCACAAAAGCTCATTAACTGCTACTTTTGGAAATGGCAGAGAAGGTGATTTGGATCAACCTCAGGTAGAAGGCAACTAGATAAGCTGAAAAAACTTACAAAAATAAATCTGCCTAAAGGCATCTGAGTGCTAACAATGTAGTTAAGAATAACTGAGCCAAAACCCAGAGAATTCACAGAGGTGATTTCAGCATTTGAGGCTGCTTTTTCCTGAGGGTTTGCTTATGAGAGTCAAAGACACTGGTAAACCCTTCATCCCTTTTTTTTTTTAGATGGAATCTCAATCTGTCACCCAGGCTGGAGTGCAGTGCAGTGGCACGATCTGGGCTCACTGCAACCGCTGCCTCCTGGGTTCAAGTGATTCTCATCCCTCAGCCTTCCAAGTAGCTGATACTATGGGCACATGCTACCACACTCGGCTAATGTTTTAAATTTTTTGTAGACATGATCTTACTATATTACCTAGGCTGCTCTCAAGCTCCTAGGCTCAAGCAATCTGCTTGCCTTGGCCTCCAAAATGCTGGGATTACAGCCCTGAGCCACCGTGTCCGGTCAGTAACAATGACAATATTCTTGAGAGTCTTATAAGTTCTCAAATTTGAGAAATATAGAATTATTGAATAGAGCCAAAAAAGAATTAGAGGGCAATCTTCTCAGAGAAGTCTTGAGAAGCTGGAGATCAGAGGCATTGATCTCTTTGAAAATTACTAATACCTGGAACTCTACTCCTAATTTAGAGTATTCATGCAAAGTATAAGCCTCTAATACATATCACTGAAAATTAAGAACCCATGTAAAAATATCAAAGTACTAGTTTTTAATTTCTGTTTAGTTTTAAAATTCTCTAAAAATCTTAGTATTGCAGAAAAGCACTTGATACAAAAAGTTGCACCTACCCTTTCTCAATCACATGATCCTTAGAAGAATCTGGATACAAAAGCGCCCTCTTCCAGGGCTTTTGAGTTACTGTTTTTACTCCAGGTGATTTACTGGAAGATTTGGGAGGTTGTGATAAGCTGAATTCTTCTTTCTAAAAGATGGTAACATAATGAGCAAAATGAAAATGAGAGAGAGAAAAAAGCACAGCTCGCACCTATACCTCAAATTTACTCTGATCACTAGAGTACTTTTTCTTTCACTCTGCCTCCTACAATGCTTCCCATTAGAATAGAAATTTTTTCCTTTTCCAACTCCTATTTTTGCAAGCAGCAAAGTGGAATCACACAGCAATTTAGACTATAAAAAAGGAAGAGCGAAAGGCTTATATCCTTACTTCCACCATTGTGAAAGAAGACTCTTTCCTGGAGAGAGAACGTTGTAAAAACTATTCTTTTTTCTCTAACTGAATAGGTATTAGAGCTAGATGTATGTATGTGTGGCGAGGGCTTGGGGGGTGGTGGTGTCAGCGGTCACAGGGCAGGTAAATGAAACAAAGATACCCTTGGTCCACATAAGAAGGGCTCTATATCTTAACAGTACTATTTCCTTCCATTTGGGGGCATTTTTTTTTTCATTGTTATTTTTCCCATTCTTAAAGAGTTATTTATGGTAAAAGTTAACAATTTAAATCCAGAATATGAGATGCATGGATTAAAAAAATTATAAACAACTAAATGTCCAAATGGAGAATGGGATATACATAAATGTAACATTCTATAATACCTAAAAGTAGTAGTTACAAAAATGATGGCACACATGGATAAATACTTATATAAAACAGATAATCAGAAAACAAAAGTCTAAGTACAGTAAAACAAAAAATTCACAGAAGAGGGGCGGAGCAAGATGGCCGAATAGGAACAGCTCCAGTCTCCATCTCCCAGC
>NC_045440.1:102648936-102781272 GCF_002776525.5 Piliocolobus tephrosceles | reverse complement strand
AAATACCTAGGAATCCAACTTACAAGGGATGTAAAGGACCTCTTCAAGGAGAACTACAAACCACTGCTCAGTGAAATCAAAGAGGACACAAACAAATGGAAGAACATACCATGCTCATGGATAGGAAGAATCAATATCGTGAAAATGGCCATACTGCCCAAGGTTATTTATAGATTCAATGCCATCCCCATCAAGCTACCAATGACTTTCTTCACAGAATTGGAAAAAACTGCTTTAAAGTTCATATGGAACCAAAAAAGAGCCCGCATTGCCAAGACAATCCTAAGTCAAAAGGACAAAGCCGGAGGCGTCATGCTACCTAACTTCAAACTATACTACAAGGCTACAGTAACCAAAACAGCATGGTACTGGTACCAAAACAGAGATATAGACCAATGGAACAGAACGGAGCCCTCAGAAATAAGGCCACACATCTACAACCATCTGATCTTTGACAAACCTGACAAACACAAGAAATGGGGAAAGGATTCCCTATTTAATAAATGGTGCTGGGAAAATTGGCTAGCCATAAGTAGAAAGCTGAAAGTGGATCCTTTCCTTACTCCTTATACGAAGATTAATTCAAGATGGATTAGAGACTTAAATGTCAGACCTAATACCATAAAAACCCTAGAAGAAAATCTAGGTAGTACCATTCAGGACATAGGCATGGGCAAGGACTTCATGTCTAAAACACCAAAAGCAACGGCAGCAAAAGCCAAAACACACAAATGGGATCTCATTAAACTAAAGAGCTTCTGCACAGCAAAAGAAACTACCATCAGAGTGAACAGGCAACCTACAGAATGGGAGAAAATTTTTGCAATCTACTCATCTGACAAAGGGCTAATTTCCAGAATCTACAAAGAACTCAAACAAATATACAAGAAAAAAACAAACAACCCCATCAAAAAGTGGGCAAAGGATATGAACAGACATTTCTCAAAAGAAGACATTCATACAGCCAACAGACACATGAAAAAATGCTCATCATCACTCGCCATCAGAGAAATGCAAATCAAAACCACAATGAGATACCATCTCACACCAGTTAGAATGGCAATCATTAAAAAATCAGGAAACAACAGGTGTTGGAGAGGATGTGGAGAAATAGGAACACTTTTACACTGTTGGTGGGATTGTAAACTAGTTCAACCATTATGGAAAACAGTATGGCAATTCCTCAAGGATCTAGAACTAGATGTACCATATGACCCAGTCATCCCACTACTGGGTGTATACCCAAAGGATTATAAATTATGCTACTACAAAGACACATGCACACGTATGTTTACTGCGGCACTATTCACAATAGCAAAGACTTGGAATCAACCCAAATGTCCATCAGTGACAGACTGGATTAAGAAAATGTGGCACATATACACCATGGAATACTATGCAGCCATAAAAAAGGATGAGTTTGCGTCCTTCGTAGGGACATGGATGCAGCTGGAAACCATCATTCTTAGCAAACTATCACAAGAACAGAAAACCAAACACCGCATGTTCTCACTCATAGGTGGGAACTGAACAATGAGCTCACTTGGACTCGGGAAGGGGAACATCACACAATGGGGCCTATCATGGGGAGGGGGGAGGGGGGAGGGATTGCATTGGGAAGTTATACCTGATATAAATGATGAATTGACGGGTGCTGACGAGTTGATGGGTGCAGCACACCAACATGGCACATGTATACATATGTAACAAACCTGCATGTTAAGCACATGTACCCTAGAACTTAAAGTATAATAAAAAAAAAAAAAAAAAATTCACAGAAGAAGCCTAAAAGAAAATAAGTTAGTAGTTGTCTGGAAGTGGGTGAGATCAGAAGTGATTTGTCTCTTCTCCAGTTTCCAAATTTACAGTAGTTTTATTATTTTTTTATAATTTCAAAAACATACAAAACTTTTCTAATATGTCAACTTCCATTAGAATATTATATACATTGCAAGAAAGCAAGGAATATACTTATAATGTTTTATTATCCAGAACAAACAATAAAGCCTTATATATACTCTATGTAATAACTACTAATAATTTTTTAAGAATTCTATAAACAAAATTAATAACAAGTATATTCTATATATAACTTCCCATATATAAGGGCTTACATCTGTTTTAGTAATTCAGAACACGGCATGACATTAAACAACACTCTGTAAATGAGAGTTACCACAGGAGGCTGAGCTTATTATTTAAAGTATATAATACAAAAGTAGCCAAATTTATAGAAACAGAAAGTAGAGTGGTGGTTACCAGGGGCTGTGGGGATGGGAAAAAGGAGAGTTGGTCTTTAATGGGCAGAGTCATATTTACAAGATGAAAAAGTTCTAGAGATCTGTTTCACAACATTGTGAATATAACTAACACTACTGAACCCATACATATAAAAAATGGTTAAGATGACAAATTTTATGTTATGTTTTTTACCACAATAATTTTTTAAGGCTTCTTAATAAATAAGGCTTCTAGAGATCTGTTTCACAACATTGTGAATATAACACTACTGAACCCATACATATAAAAAATGATTAAGATGACAAATTTTATATTACGTTTTCTACCACAATAATTTTTTAAGGCTTCTTAAAATAAAAAAACTAACATATTATATTGACTAAGGCCTATATTAGACTTTTTGAGCTTGCTGGCTTAGGTGAAAGCTAGAAGTAGCCAGAAGGTAACTGATGGGGATGGGTGGGGAAAACAAAACAAAACAAAACAAAACTAAGAAAGGGTCACAGTGGATTGCAGCGTAGGGCGGTATAAAGGAACTGCTCTACAGCATGAGTGTGATGGTAGATACACAATGTATACTTTTGTCCAAATTTACAGAACTATACACTAAAAAGGTTGAATTTTGCTGTATATAAGTTATACCTTAGTTTCTGTAATGGAAAAATAAAATGGAATTGAGGTCTATTCCTTAGAGTATTTTCTGCCAAGGAGAGAGAGAGTGAGATCAGAATAAGTTGTTCAACTAGAAAACATCAATGACAGCATATAGTAATAATTTTCAGGAAGTCAAATGAAGACAACAGATGAGAAGTCACATTTATACCACTTTTTCACACAAGCTAATCTCTGCCCACTCCTTTGGCACTGTTCTCTTATTCGAGTTCCTTTCATTAACCACATCACTTATTTTTTCTTCCCCCTTTCTTTTCAGCTTGATAATGTTATTTGTACAAATGTTCATATGCTATCAGATGATGTGCTTCCTGTACTACAGCTCCAAGATGAGGAGACATTCGTGCACTAAAGTGACATTAACTTAAAATGTGGTCCCCAGAGCAGCAGCAAAAGCATCACCAGGCAGAGAGCTTGTTAGAAATGCAAATAAGGCTGGGCGGGGTGGCTCAAGCCTGTAATTCCAGCACTTTGGGAGGCCAAGGCGGGTAGATCACCTGGGTCAGGAGTTCCAGACCAGCCTGGCCAACACGGTGAAATCCCGTCTCTACTAAAAATACAAAAAAAGTTAGCCAGGCGTGGTGGTGGGTGCCTGTAATACCAGCTGCTTGGGAGGCTGAGGCAGGAGAATTGCTTGAACCTGGGAGGCAGAAGTTGCAGTGAGCCAAGACCATACCATTGCACTCCAGCCTGGGCAACAAAAATGAAACTCCATCTCCAAAAAAAAAAGAAAGAAAAAAAGAAAAGCAAATGAATCCTTGGGTTCCACCCCAGGACTACTGGATTTTGATCTCTGAGTGAAGCCCAGGAATCTCTATTTTAACAAGTTCTTCAACTGACTTTTCTGAATGCTAAAGCTTGAGAACTACCAGTCGATAGTAGTGCTTCACATATGAATCACCTGAGAATCTTAATAAATTGCAGCTTCTAAAATGTGGCTCTAATGTTCAGGAAGGGTTGAGAACTTCAGTTGTAAGCCAATCCCCTGATTTTACAAAGTCACCCTGACCCATTCCAGATCAATTAAATCAGAATCTCTGAAGGTGAGACCCAGGCACTGGTCTGTCTGAACAGTTCTTCAGGTGATTCTAATGTTTCCAGAGTTAAACCACAGACAGGGTTAAGGTCCCTCCAGCTCTAAAACACTACTTGTAGAAGTAAAACTTTAAAAACTGCATTATATATCTTCCTGCATTTTAAAATAAGACATCTGAATATAAAGCAATCTTTCCAAGAGGTTTGTATGTGACTATATGGCCAATAACAGTTAACATGTGACACCTTTAACGGCCACTAAGACTAATAAGGCTCTTTACTTCGGAAACACAGGTAGTATCTACAGTTACTACATCTATATGCCAAAATGTAGGGTTATTTCTTCTCTACAAAGTTAGTTAACTTTTCGTCTCTTTTTGAACTTTTCCCCTTTATGTTTTGTACTGTTTTCCTCACTTGAAAAAATGCTCATGACTTATAATTCAGCTATTGCTACTTCTCACTCATTCATTTAATTTATACTTACTCAGCAACTATTATGTGCCAGGCACTGTTCTAGGCACTGGTGAAATGCACTTAAAGAAAAGTTCTTTACATTCTAGTAGGAGGTAAAAGACAATAAAGAGATAAATCACATTGTAATAAATATAGTAAAGCAAAATAAAGGAGGGCAAAGGGTATAGATAGTGATGGACGGTATGTGAGCTATTCTACATAAGTGTGCTTATATAGAAATAATAAGCCTCAAGAATAGCCTCTCTGATTAAATGGCACTTGAGCAGACACCTAAAGGAAGTGAGGGGAAAAGCCATGTGCATATCTGGAGGAAGAGTGCTCTAAGCAAGGCAAACAGCAAGCATAAAGCCCTGGAGATTTTTCTGTGGTGTCTTCAAAGAAGAACAAGGACACCAATGTGGTTGGAATGAAGTAAGTTAGAGTGGTAGGAAATGAAGTCAGAGGGTTAGCAGGAGCTTATACAACTGTGTTAAGACTTTGGATTTTATTCAGAGTGAAAAAGAAGACCACTGGAGAATTTTGAGAAGATGAGTGGCATGATTTTAGATACACATATATATATATATATATTTATTTTTTTTTTTTTTTTTTAGTTTGAGATGGAGTCTCGCTCTGTTCCCCAGGCTGGAGCGCTGTGGTGTGATCTCAGCTCACTGCAAGCTCCACCTCCTGGGTTCATGCCATTCTCCTGCCTCAGCCTCCCGAGTAGCTGGGACTGCAGACACCTGCCACCGTGCCCGGCTAATTTTTTGTATTTTTAGTAGAGATGGGGTTTCACCATGTTAGCCAGGATGGTCTGGATCTCCTGACCTCGTGATCCGCCTGCCTCAACCTCCCAAAGTGCTGGTATTACAGGCGTGAGCCACCGTGCCCGGCCATGATTATATATTTTTAAAGGCTCACTTTGGCTGCTTGGTAAAGAACAGACTGTAGGTTTTCTTATTTCCTAAATGTTGCAGCTTATACATTAGCAACAATCACAACAAAGCTTATAATGAAAATTATCAGTGCACAAACACTCAAGCATACATATTTTACTACAAACTTAGTAGAGATCAAGGCATGAATGTACACCCTACCTGGATCTCAGGTATCTGTGGAATGCAAGATTTGGGTCTTAATGGCAAGAGGGTTGCCATTTGTGGAAAAGGGTCAATATCCTTCCTTGGTTTTGCTTGACGGAGGTGCCAGAATTTCAGTTCAGCACTAGCGTATTTTGTTGAGGGTGAATGAGTAACACAGAATCTTGGTGCCCTGTTTGTTGCAAAAATAAATGTAAGATTGAACTAAACAATAAGCCTCAAAAATGAAAAGCCTACAAAATACATAATAGCTGTGCTCACAATTAACAGTCTTGCCATACTCCTTTTCTAATAACTTCTACTTCTTTCTCTACTGCCTAGCCTTGAAAAAATATTTTTTTATGATATGTCAGCTGCCTGCAATTCCATTCACTCATATAAAAAGGCAATATACATTGGGAAAAACACCATAAGTAAAATTATGTTCAAATTATTAGCTGCTTGATAAGAAAACTAAAAAGAAAAAAATTCGCTGGGCATGGTGGCGGGTGCCTCTAACCCCAGCTACTCGGAAGGGTGAGGCAGGAGAATTGCTTGAACCCAGAAGGCGGAGGTTGTGGTGAGCCAAGATTGTGCCATTGCACTCCAGCCTGGGCAACAAGTGCGAAACTCCAAAAAAGGAAGGAAGGAAGGAAGGAAGGGAGGAAGGAAGGGAGGGAGGGAGGGAGGGAGGGAGGGAAAGAAATCTGTCTATCCATAAAGGAATTTTTAAAACAACTTACAGTTTCTAGTAAAATAAATAAGAAATGTACTTGGGATAATTTTTAGGCACTTTGGCATTTATCTATAATAAAAATTGGTAGAATAAAATTAACATTTAAAACATATAAACTCTTTTTTTTTTTTTTTTTGACAGTCTTGCTCTGTAGCCCAGGATGGAATGCAGTGGTGCGATCTCAGCTCACTGCAACCTCTGCCTCCTGGGTTCAAACGATTCTGCTGCCTCAGCCTCCCAGGTAGCTGGGACTACAGACACTTGCCACCATGCCTGGCTAATTTTTGTATTTTTAGTAGAGACAGGGTTTCACCGTGTTAGCCAAGATGGTCTTGATCTGCAGACCTTGTGATCTGCCCGCCTTGGCCTCCCAAAGTGCTGGGATTACAGGCATGAGCCACCGTGCCCGGCCTATAAACATTTTTATAATGCTTAAGTATGCTACTAAAGTAGGTTATAATGCATATTATTTATTTTCAAGCTTTAAATTTGAAGGTAAGAATTAATTTTATAATAATTTATATAAATCAAAGACCAACATTACTGCCAGAAACTTAGGGAAAACAGTGTCTGGCACAATATTAAGGCCACACTTAATTGGATAGATATCATGGTATTCAGTATGTAGGCTAACACTTTATTGGATATAGGGTTAACTCCAGCTGTAAGAGCCTGCTGGTAATTGCTTCTTGGACCAGGTCTTCCCCTTAACGCCACAGCCCAAAGACTAATTCTTATTCCATATTTCAAGGCCTGGTAGAAAATTACTTCCCTTTAAAATAGGAAGAATGACTATGCATGATGGCTCATACCTATAATCACAGTATTTGGGGAAGCCACGGTGGGAGGATTGCTTGAGGCCAGGAGTTCAAGATCAGCCTGGGCAACATGCCAAGCTTGTCTCTACAGAAAAAATTTTTAAATTAGCTGAGCATGGTGGCATGTTCCTGTAAGTCCTATCTACTTGGGAAGCTGAGGTGAGAGGATCACTTGAGCTCAGGAGTTCTAGGCTGCAGTGAGCCATGACCATGCCACTGCATTCCTGCCTGACTGACAAAGTGAAACCCTATCTCTAAAAAAATTTCAAAAATTTTAAAAATAAAGTAAAATAGGAAGAAGATGGATATCTCTCCCGATATGAACACAGATTGGGAGTGAAAGAGAATCCAAAGTCCATAATTAGTTTAGGATCAGAAGGTATTCTGTATAGATCTCTGTGGTCATTCCATACTATATTTCGGAACCTTTACTTGCAGACTTGGAAATATTCAAAATTACATATTTGCATGTCAACCAGTAAGGGGGCATATCTGTAGACTTTTATCAAATAAATCATACATGGGATGGCTGCCAGAACTCCTCATGGCCCATGATGATGGTGGTTGTGGGGTAAGGCTCCTCCACCTTTGGAAAGGGGAGGGAACAGTGGGAAGCACTACAAGTTATGCTTTGAGTGTCAGCTCAGCCACAGTACAATAGTACACCAGGTAGATTTCTAAGGTGCTTGACTCTAGTCCCTGACTCCTGGATGGCAACTCTGGACCCACCTAGGGCCTGCGGGAACTTGCCACCCTGAAGGGAAGGACACAAGCATGGCTGGCTTTGTCACCTGCTAATTGTAGAACCCAGGGCTTTGAGCAAACATACACAGTAACCAGGGAGTGGTTACAGTAGGGCTTGGGCAAGACCCAGTGCTATGTGAGCTTCAGATCTGACCCAGCACAGTCACAGTGGTAGTAGCCACACTCCACTCCCAACTTTAGGTGGCTCAGAACAGAGAGAGAGACTCTGTTTGGGAGAAAGTAAGGGAAGAGAACAAGAGTCTCCACTTGGGGTCCAGAGGATTCTCCCGGATATTGTCCGAGACCATCCAGGAGGTACCTCTATGAGTTTGCAAGAACAACAGCATTACTAAGCTTAGTGTGCCCCCTAAAGCAGATACAGCTTATATCACAATACCCAAGTCCTTTCAAATATCTGGAAAGCCTTCCGAAGGATGGGTACAAATAAGCCCAGGTAGTGAAGACTACAATATCTACCTGATAAGGTTTGGCTCTGTGTGCCTACCCAAATCTCACCTTGAATTATAATAATTCCCACATATCATTGGAGGGATCTGATGGGAGGTAACTGAATCATGGGGGCAGGTCTTTCCTGTGCTGTTCTCCTGATAGTGAATAAGTCTCACAAGATCTGATGGTTTTATAAATGGGAGTTCCCCTGCACAAATTGTTTTGCCTGCTGCCAAGTAAGATATCCCTTTGCTCTTCCTTTGTTTTCTACCATGATTGTGAGGCCTCCCCAGCCATGTGGAACCGTGAGTCCATTAAACTTCTTTGCTTTATATATTACCCAGTCTCGGGTATGTCTTTATTAGCAGCATGAGAATGAACTAATACAGTAAATTGGTACCAGTAGAGTGGGGTCTGCTGTAAAGATACTGAAAATGTGGAAGCAACTTTGGAACTGTGTAACAGGCAGAGGTTGGAAAAATTTGGAGGTCTCAGAAGAAGACAGGAAGATGTAGCAAAGTTTGGAACTTCCTAGAGACTTGTTGAATGGCATTGACCAAAATGGTGATAGTGATATGGACAATAAAGTCCAGATTGAGGTGGTCTCAGACGGAGATGAGGAATTTGTTGGGAAATGGAGCAAAAGTGACTCTTGCTATGTTTTAGCAAAGAGACTGGTGGCATTTTGCCCCTGCCCCAGAGACCTGTGGAACTCTGAACTTGAGAGAGATGATTTAGGGTATCCAGGGAAAAAAATTTCTAAGCAGCGAAGCATTCAAGGGGAAGCACAGCATAGAAGTTTGGAAAATTTGCAGCCTGTCGATGCAATAGAAAAGAAAACCCATTTTCTGGGGAGAAATTCAAGCTGGCTGCAGAAATTTGCATAAGTAATGATAAGCCAAATGTTAATTATCAAGACAATGGGGAAAATGTCTCCAGGGCATGTCAGATACCTTCACGGCAGCCCCTCCCATCATAGGCCTGGAGGCGGAAATGGGGGAAAAAAATGTTTCTGTGGGCTGGGACCCAGGGCCCCCTGCTATGTGGAGCCTAGAGACTTCATGCCCTGTGTTCCAGCTGCTCCAGTGTGGCTAAAAGGGGTCAAGGCACAGCTTGGGCCATGGCTTCAGAGGGTGCAAGTCCCTCTGAAGCCTTGGCAGCTTCCAAATGGTGTTGAACCTGCAGGTGCCCAGAGGTCAAGAATTGAGGTTTGGGAAACTCTGCCTAGATTTCGAGTATGTATGGAAATTGCTGGATGTCCAGACAGAATTTTGCTGTAGGGGCGGGGCCCTCATGGAGAACCTCTGCTAGAGCAGTGTGGAAGGGAAATGTGGTGTTGGAGCCCCCACACAGAGTCCCCACTGGGGCACTGCCTAGTGGAGCTGTGAGGAGAAGGCCACCATCCTCCAGACCCCAGAATGGTAGATCCACCAACAGCTTGCACTGTGTGCCTGGAAAAGATGCAGACGCTCAATGCCAGACCATGAAGGCAGCGGGAGGGAGGCTGTACACTGCAAAGCCACAGGGGCAGAGCTGCCCAAGACCATGGGAACCCACCTGTCACGTCAGCATGACCTGAACGTGAGACATAGAATCAAAGAAGATCATCTCAGAGCTTTAAGATTTGGCTGTCCTGCTGGATTTTGGACTTGCATGGGGCCTGTAGCCCTTTCGTTTTGGCCAATTTCTCCCATTTAGAATGGGTGTATTTACACCAATCCTGTACCCCCATTGTATCTAGGAAGTAACTGACTTGCTTTTGATTTTACAGGCTCATAGGCAGAAGGGACTTGCCTTGTCTCAGATGAGACTTTGGACTGTGGACTTTTGAGTTAATGCCTAAGTGAGTTAAGACTTTGGGGACTGTTAGGAAGGCATGATTGTGTTTTGAAATGTGAAAGGAACATTAGATTTGGGATGGCCAGGGGCAGAATTATATGATTTGGCTTTGTTTCCCCACCCAAATGTCACCTTGAATTGTAATAATTCCTATGTGTCATGGGAGGAACCCAGTGGGAGGTAATGGAATCGTGGGGTGGGTCTTTCCCATGCTGGTCTTGTGGTAGTGAATAAGTCTCATGATATCTGATTTTTATAAATAGGAGTTCCCCTGCACAAGCTCTCTTGCCTGCAGCCATGTAAGACACCCCTTTGCTCTTCCTTTGTCTTCTGCCATGATTGTGAGGCCTCCCCAGTCATGTGGATCTGTGAGTCCAATAAACCTCTTTCCTTTACATATTACTGAGTCTCAGGCATGTCTTTATTAGTAACAAGAGAATGGACTAACTCTTCAATGCCCAGACACTGAAGAACATCCGCTAGCTCAACATCATTCAGGAAAAAACAACCTCATCAAATGAATGAAATAAGGCAACAGGGACCAATTCTGGAAAAACAGAGATATGTGACCTTTCAGACAGAGGATTCAAAATAGCTGTGTTAAGAAAATTCAAAGAAATTCAAGATAACACAGAGAAGAAATTCAAGATTCTATCAGATAAATTTAACAATTGTTAAATTTAGATTAAAATTGTTAAACAGAATCAAGCAGCAATTCTGGAGCTCAAAAATGCAATTGGGATTCTGAAGAATGCATCAGAGTCTTAACAGTATAATTGATTAAGAAGAAATAATCAGTGAGCTTGAAGACAGGTTATTTGAAAATACATAGCCAGAGGAGACAAAAAAAAAAAAAAAAAAAAGCAACAATAAAGCATGCCTTAACAGCCTCAAAAGGGCAAATCTAAGAGTTATTGGCCTTAAAGAGGAGGTAGAAAAGACATAAGGGGGGGCCGGGCGTGGTGGCTCAAGCCTGTAATCCCAGCACTTTGGGAGGCCGAGACGGGCGGATCACGAGGTCAGGAGATCGAGACCATCGTGGCTAACACGGTGAAACCCCATCTCTACTAAAAAATACAAAAAACTAGCCGGGCGAGGTGGCGGGCGCCTGTAGTCCCAGCTACTCGGGAGGCTGAGGCAGGAGAATGGTGGGAACCCAGGAGGCGGAGCTTGCAGTGAGCTGAGATCTGGCCACTGCACTCCAGCCTGGGCAACAGAGCGAAACTCCGTCTCAAAAAAAAAAAAAAAAAAAAAAAAAAGACATAAGGGTAGAAAGTTTATTCAAAGGGATAATAACAGAGAACTTCTCAAACCTAGAGAAAGATATCAATATTCAAATATAAGAAGGTTATAGAACACCAAGCAGATTTAACCCAAAGACGACTACCTCAAGGCACCCTCCCAAAGGTCAAAGATAAAGAAAGGAACCCAAAAGCAGCAAAAAAGATAAACAATATACAATGGAGTTCTAATACATCCAGCAGGTGACTTTTCAACAGAAACGTTATAGGTCAGGAGAGAGTGGCATGACATATTAAAAATAATGGCAAAAACCACAATAACATTTGCACCAACCTAATATTTAAAGTGCTGAAGGAAAATCCTTTTACCCTAGCATAGTATATCCAACAAAAATATCCTTCAAATATGAAGGAGAAATAAAGACTTTCCCAGACAAACAAAAGCTGAGGGATTTCATCAACACAAGACCTGTCCTATAAGAATGCTAAAGAGAGTATTTCAATCAGAAAGAAAAGAACATTAATAAGCAATAAGTAATCACCTGAAGGTATAAAACACACAGGTAATAGTAAATAAACAGAAAAACACAGAATATTATAACACTGTAACAGTGATGTATAAACTACTTTTATCCTAAGTAGAAAGACTAAACAATGAACCAATCAAAATTAAGAACTACAACAACTTTTCAAGACATAGACAGTACAATAAGATATAAACAGAAACAACAAAACATTTAAAAGTAGGGGGACAAAGTTAAAGCATAGAATTTTTATTAGTTTTCTTTTTGCTTGTATGTTTATGCAATGTTAAGTTCTTATCAGGTTAAAATAATGGGTTATAAGATAGCATTTGCCAGCCTCATGGTAATCTCAAACCAAAAAACATACAATGGATACACAAGAAATAAAAAGCAAGAAACTAAATCATATCGACAGAGAAAATCACATTCACTAAAGGGAGACAGAAAGGAAGGAAAGAAAGAATAGAACACCACAAAACAACCAGAAAACAACAAAATGGCAGAAGTCCTTACTTATCAATAATGACATTGATGAAAATGGGCTAAACTCTCCAATCAAAAGACACAGTGGCTGAATGGATGAAAAAACGAGGCCCACTGATATGGTGCCTACAAAAAACACACTTCACCTACAAAGACACATACAAACTAAAAATAAAGGGATGGAAAAGCATGTTCCATGTTAATGGAAACAAAAAAAAAATAAAAGCAGGAGTAGCTATATTTATATCAGACAAAACAGATTTCAAGACAAAAACTGTAAGGAGAGACAAAGAAGATTACTATATAATGATAAAGGGGTCAATTCAGTAAGAGGATATAACAATTTTAAATATATATGTACCAAATACTGCAGCACTCTGATATAAAAAGGAAATATTATTAGAATGAAAAAGAGAGATAGGCCCCAATGCAGTAATAGCTGGAGACTTCAACCCCTGACTTTCAGCATTGGATAGATCTTCCAGAGAGAAAAATAACAAAGAAATTGTATCAAAGTCAATGTCCTCATTGTGATATTGTACTATAGTTATGCAAGATGTTACCATTGGGGGAAAATATATGAAAGATACACAGTATCTGTTTGTATTATTTCTTTTTTATTTTTCTTTATTTTAAAAAATGGTTTTAATAGAATAGAGGTGGGGTCTTACTACGTTGCCCAGGCTGGCCTAAAATTCCTGGCCTTAAGCAATCCTCCTGCCTCAGTCTCCTAAAGTGCTGAGATTACAGGCACAAGCCATCATGCTCAGCCTTCTTTGACTGTAAGTCTACAGTTATCTTAAAATAAAAAGTCTAGTGCAGATAAGTGACACAATCAGATCAATCACAGTCACATGGAACAATTCATTGATCTTCAAATGGTATATATTTTTTTCCACTATGCCCATTCTCTTTCCCTTGCTTCAAGTCCCTCAAGTTCCCAGGTAAAACATTACCTCCCCTCTATATCCTGTGCATTTATCACACTTTCTTTTGTTTTACTAATATCACATGTATATTCTTCCCATCATACTACGACCACAAGGATTTGATCATGTTTCACCCTTGTATTCTTAGCATAGCACTTAGCCTTTAGTAATACTCAAAAAAAGCTTATTAAGATGATAATAGCAACTCTAGCTACATGTACACACACACACACACACACACACACACACACAAATTTTATGAAATACCAATCATAAAAATGTCAGGTGTAGAAGAATGTGTTCCAAGCTGACAGCCAAATCAGGAACATACCCCTATTCACAACTGCCACAAAAAGCATACCTAGGAATATAGCAATATAGCTAGGAATACCTAGGAATATAACTAAGTAGGGAGGTGAAAATTTTCTACAAGGAGAACTACAAAACATTGCTCAAAGAAATCAGAGGTGACACAAACAAATGGAAAAACATTCCATACTGATGAATAAGAAGAATCAATATAATTAAAATGGCTATACTGCCCAAAGCAATTTATAGATTCAATGCTATTCTTATTAGACTACCATTGAGATTCTTCACAGAACTAGACAAAACTACTTTAAAATTCATATGGAACCAAAAAGAGCCTAAATAGCCAAGGCAATCCTAAGCAAAAAGAGCAAAGCTGGAGCCATCACACTACTCAACTTCAAGCTATACTACAGGTCTATGGTAACCACAACAGCATGGTACTGGTACAATAACAGATACATAGACCAATGGAACAATAGAGAATGCAGAAATAAGACCACACACCTACAACTATCTGATCTTTGAAAAACCTGACAAAAACAAGCAATGGGGAAAGAATTCCCTATTCAATAAATGGAGCTAGGATAACTGGTAGCCATATGCAGAAGACTGAAACCGGACCCCTTCCTTATGCCATACACAAAAATTAACTCTAGATGGATTAAAGACTTAAATGTAAAACTCAAAACTATAAAAACCATGGAAGGCAACCAAGGCAATACCATTCAGGAAACAGGCACAGGCAAAGATATCATGACAAAGATGCCAAAAGCAACTGCAACCAAAGCAAAAATTGACAAATGGGATTTATCTAAACTAAAGAGCTTCTGCACAGCAAAGGAAACTATCAACAGAGTGAACAGACAACCTATGGAATGGGAGAAAATTTTTGCAAACTATGCATCAAACGAAGATCTAATATCCAGCATTTATAAGAACTTAAATTCACACACACACACAAAAAAAAAAAACCATTAAAAAGTAGGTAAAGGACATGAACACTTTCAAAAGAAGACATAAATGTGGCCAACAATCATATGAAAAGAAGTTCAACACCACTGATCATTAGAGAAATGCAAATCAAAACCACACTAAGATGCCATCTCAAGCCAGTCAGAATGACTATTAGTAAAAAGTCAAAAAAAATAACAGAGGCTGGTGAGGTTGTGGAGACAAAAGAAGGCTTATACACTGTTGGTGGGAGTGTAAATTAATTCGATCACTGTGGAAGCTAGTGTGGCAATTCCTCAAAGACCTAACAATAGAAATACCATTTGATACACCAATCTCATTACTTGGTATATACCCAAAGGAATATAAATCATGCTGTTATAGAGACACATGCACGTGTATGTTCATTGCAGCACTATTCACAATAGTGAAGATATGGAATCAACCTAATTGCCCATCAGTGATAGACTGGATAAAGAAAATGCGGTACATATATACCATGGAATACTATGCAGCCATAAGAAAGAACAAGTTCACGTCCTTTGCAGGGATATGGATGAAACTGGAGGCCATTCTCCTCAGCTAACTAACACAGGAACAGATAACCAAATACATCACATTCCCACTTATAAGTAGGAACTAAATGATGAGAACACATGGATACACAGAGGGGAACAACACGCACTGATGCCTATCAGAGAGAGGGTGGAGGATAGAAAGGAGGGAGAGGATCAGGAAAAATAACTAAGGGATATAAGGCTTAACACCTGGGTGATGAAATAATCCATACAACAAACCCCTAATGACACAAGTTTACCTATGTAATAAACCTACACATGTAGCCCTGTACTTAAAATAGAAGTTAAAAGTAAATAAATAAATAAAATGCAAATTCTGCTGAAAAAAAAAAAAAGAATATGATCACCAAAGTTAAAAGGCAACTTAAGTACTGTTCCACCTTATTATGGATTTAAAGTCATCCAAACATCCAAATTATCTAAAGGACAAGTAACTTAAAGAATGCCAAAGATATAATAGTCTTATCATTGTAGGTTTCCATAAGTCATATATCCATAAGAAAAAAAGGTATAACTCACAACTGGCCTAAGAAAAGTAAAAGTAAGTAACTGATTCATGTTTTCTTACCAATACAGAAGTAAAGGTTTTAAAACTTCAGGCTGAATATTTCTTAAATGCTCTTCATTCCACTGTGATCCATCTAACAGTTTAAATTTTGATAAGATTTCTGCAGAAAGGTAGTAATCTCCATTGCTCACTAGATAGCATTTTTTCATCTTCTCAAGATGTCTGAAAGAAAACACATTTCCACATATACACACACACATTGGTAGAATATTCAACTACCAAAATGTTTTCACTTCTGAAATGTTTCAGACAAGTAATGAACTATCTCAAAACCAACACTGAGTGTCAGAGGTACCCAAAATTTTTGTGGAGGTAAAGATACTTCTCACAGTTATGGAAATGGGAAGGGTATTTGTGACAAGCTGAATAAATGACCTTGCGAAGATGTCTACGTTCTAATCTCTAGAACTTGTGACTAAGTTACCTTACATGTCAAAGGAAACTCTGCAGATGTGCTTAAGTTAAAGACTTTAAAGAGATCTCCTGTATTACCTAGATTGTCCCATGGTAATCACAAAGATCCTTCTAAGAGAGAGACAAGAAGGTTAACATCACAGAGAAAAATGTGAGGATGGAGCAGAGGTCAGAAAGAAGATGCTGTGCTGCTAGCTTTGAAGATGGAGAAAAAGCCCATGAACCAAGGCCTTCATTAGATGTAAAAAATAAGGAATTTGTTTACCCCTAGAACCTTCTGACTTCCAGAACTGTCTGAGAATAAATAAAACTCTGTTGCTTTAAGTCACTAAGTTTGTGGTGATTTGTTACAGCAACAGTGGGAACTACAGTGTTGATCCTGAAAAACCTATGTAGGCTACTTGCATGTAACTACCCTGACATATGTTCAAAAGTGGTAATGATCAATCAGGTCATGCTTCATAATCAACCATTTAGTGACCTCTGCTCTTATAGCTATATACAACAATGAGCTTTGTGATCTGAATGTCATTAAAATAAGTGGAATAACCCAGTGACTAGTATATACTCAGTCAAACCCTTAAAGGAAATTGCAATCTACTATAGTTGATCTGCTTCAGAGCAGATCCGGAGACTAAAGACAAGTTAAAGACTTTCCTAAAACAGGGTTCTCTTTTCTTCAACTTACAGTAATCTAAAACATATAGAGCTGACCAAACAAAGACCTGAGCCCCATCAGACCTCCAAGAAGTTTTCTAGCAGAGAGACTCATCCAGATACCCAGCTACCTGGCATCTAACCAAAGATTATGGAATTTGTTAACCAAGCAGGTTACTAGGGAGAGTAGGTGTCTATTTTATGCTAGTGTGGTATATAACTGATAAATTATTTTATTCTATAAAAATTATATATCACTTTAATGTTATAAAAATGAAAACAGAATAATTAATTTGAAAGTAGTTCTAGAATGTAAGGGCAGAAACATTATGCAAACCCCAATAACTGTTATCATTAGTATCTGAAAACTATGAAATCAGAAAACTAGTGTGATCAACATTACTATTATAATAAAATAAGTTTTATTATCATTCATTCCTCCAAGAGTAAAAAATTACATTTTTAAAAATTTACTTTGGGCTTTCTCCCTGTGCTAAATAACCCAAATTAATATTCATAATTTGTTTTTAAAACTATTGAAAAATAAAAAAAATAGAATTACCTTTGATGTCTTCCATGGTCCTTAAGAACTTTTAACCTCTCAATATCCATCCATAGCCACCAATATCTCTCTCCCAATGTACCTTTTATAAATTTCTTAAATCTTTCAAACTCCTTTCTATTGCCAATGTCATAAGTCCTATGAGAAATACACCAGTCGGCCCTGCTCTCTGGTCCAGCGCTCTCACTCTTTGAACTTAAACTTGTTTGTTCTCTCTCTTCTGACCTCTCCTTTGTAGTTTGAACTAATTCACTTAAAAAATTCTTGCCACGAATAGACTCAAAACAATCATCAAACGACACTTTTGTTATATTGTTGAAGTTTATATAGTCTGGGGTTTCTCCAACTGGCTTTCCAACAATTTGCTGAATTGCTCCTCTCAAAATAAAGTATACATAGGAGCTTAAAAATTCTTCACATGTTGAGAAATGCATTGTCAGGCTTTCACCAACATCCTGTTTCTTTTCAAGGTATACTCTCAGAAGAGCTTGAGAAGGAGTGTCTTGTAGAGATACAGACACCTCTTCTTCTTCTTCTCCTTCTTCTTCTTCAAATTCAGAAATCAGTTTGGTGGTTTTAAATGGGTCCTTTTTTGTCCTAGGGTGAACTCCATCATCAAAGATAAAATTCTCTGTATTAAGTCATAAAAGGCTATTAGATTAGATATGAATACAAACCTTTCTTATTATTAAATAGATGCTATAGAGCCAGAACGTCAAATGGCTTTATCATAGATAGTGACTGCATGGACCAGTGTCTTAAGAAGGATTCTGGACCAGTCACGGTGGCTCATGCCTGTCATCCCAGCACTTTGAGAGGCCGAGGTGGGCGGATTACTTGAGGTCAGGAGTTCCAGACCAACCTGGCCAACATGGTGAAACCTCGTCTCCACTAAAAATACAAAAATTAGCCAGGCATGGTGGCATAGTAATCCCAGCTACTCAGGAGGCTGAGGCACAAGAATCGCTTGAACCCAGGAGATAGAGGTTGCAGTGAGCTGGGAGTACACCACTGCACTCCAGCCTGGGCGATAGAGCAAGACTCTGTCTCAAAAAAAAAAAAAAAAGAAAAAGAAAAAGAAAAAAAAAAGAAAAACAGAAAAGAAACAAAAACGAAAATAAAGAAGGATTCTGAGGCTACGTTTGGAACCAGTAGAAAAAAAACTGCCAGTGGGAATTAACCTTGTCTTCCCTGGATTTGGAAGAAAAGAATGGTGGCAGATGGACTAAATATCTGACATCCCTAACACACAGAAGATATTCGAAAATACATTATGTACTTTTAAAATGTAATATTCCAGACTGATATATAAATGTCAATATATAAGTGCCAAATCTATTAAGGAATTATAATATGTATACTAAATGATTATATGTGCTTTGATATTTCATGCTGTGTGATAAAAGAAAATTCACTACCATAGATTGAGACCATATATGAATAGACCAGAACTGGAGACAATAATAGCAAGTTTTAAAATTCACCATTTCATTAAAAGATTCAATTACTATCAAACTTACAGTTTATCATTAAAGTTACAAAATGGCACGAGATACAAAATGGCACGAGATACGAAGGTTTACAAAAGGATTATTTGTATGCTTTTTCTAAAGATATAGTATTTAGCTCCTATTTTCTCTTTCAAAAATCAGTGACATGTCTGATGTTAGTGCTTTAAATGCCACAGATCAGCTAACTGTTGTCATCCATGCCCCATTCTCAATGACCATTTTCTCAATTACCACAGTTCAAATCTCAATGAACTGGACACATTTCATTACAATTTTTGTTGCTAATAAATTCGCCAATATTGAGAGATTAGACTTGGTGAGAGGATGCTGGACGTACACTCAATCCCATGGAACTGAAGGGAGGATGTCACAGGGAGCAAAGCAGGCATTCCAGCTCACCATCTCCTGCCATCCTTCTCTTCCTGTATACTACTTTTATCTCTAATTATCTACTTCAATATTTTGGGAAAACAACAAGAAGCCTATGAATCCAACTATTTTCAATTGGGGAGATTATTTTCTTCTTTACCTAGACTCAGGTTCAATTCTAGGGAATCCAGATTTAACTTTCCCAGAGTCTGCGTATATTTCTTAAAGAGATTAGTTAGGAACTGTAAGTGAATTCCTGAGTTCTTCTCCTGAGTCATCACACCTAAGTTTTTTTCTCTAATAACTCCCATTTCTGGAAGATTCCTTTTATTTTTATGAAAAGTCAGTATAACCACAAAGCTCCCCACAGTAGAAATTTATCTGCTTTTTAAGGTGAAAAATAATCTGAACTTAAAAACAGAAGGGAAACTCAATTCCCATCAATAACCATTTTTTTTTAGGAAGAGAAAAATGTTGTACCCACTTTATTGCAAAGACTTAACAAGAATTTGTAAACTATGATAAGAAATAATGACACTAATTGACTGCATATTAGGTACCAAGCACCAGGCCAGGCATTTTCTATACATTTAGTATATATCATTATTCTAATCTTACAGATGAGAAAAGGTAAGGCTCCAAGAAGTGGAAAAACTCATCAAACATCACACAGCGAATAAATTATCAGAGTTGTATTCTAAACCCATCTCCTTTTCACTATACAAAGTTGTCTCTCAAAAAACATAAGAAGTGGAGTGAGGCAAAGGGTATGTGGATAATTTTTTCTCCCCAACCACTAAGTACTGCACTGTAAAATTAGAACAAACAAACAAAAACTTAAAGAGAAGTTCTAAAGTCATTCTTGTCCTTTTCTGCTTACCAGAAACAGATGAAATAGCTGGTGATTTAAGTTTGTTGTAGGGTACACAACAGGGTAACGAAAAGGTTGATACTGTTTGCTGACTTTGTTTTGCTAATGCAAACCAATCTTTTGTTTGAGTATAGGAAGCCTAGGAAGGAGGAAGCATATTAGTTTAACATATGATTAGCAGTATTGCTCTGATCACAAACCTGGAAAAATCATTATAATAATATTCAACTTGCACAGTACAATATGTAAAGTGAAAATTATCTCATGAAGGAAAATAAAATTATACTCAAAAAATTCATTAGCTAAGAGGAATCGGAAGGAAATTTCAATCCAGATTTTTTTTTTTTTGTATTTGATAACCAAAGGAAAATATGTGTCCAATGCTTATAAATTCTCCACTCTCCCTCTCAGGCTATTGTTGACCAAAGGCATGAAACCCTACTTCCTGGATTCACTACAAATTCATGCTATCTGACTTCAACTTGGCAGTCACCAGACCCATCAATCCTTTTGCTAGCTGCTCCCCTTTACAACTTTCCCAATTACTTCAGGTCCCCTATTCTGTCTCACCTGGCTCAGTGTTTTTAGCAACTGCTCCCCCAGTATGACAGAGACACTATTCTTAGTGCCACTGGAACCTCTCCAGACTCAGCTGCCCCTTTGCATTAGACTCAGTTTTCATAGGTTTGCTTAGAGTGAATGCTTTTTGCACACTGATTCCTAACTCCATCTGTCCCTAACTGCAGCATTCCATTTTTCCTTTCCTTTGTGTACCCCTGAACTAGCCAATTCAATTCTGAAGTTGATCCTTAGCTTCTAGAACCCCAGCCCTAAGAAGCTCCTATCCTACCCTTCCTGGGAAGATTCCTCTGCCTGCCTCTCTCTGTAATGTCTTCTTTTATTTTTACTAGAGAATCCAAGTTGTTCAATAAGAACAGAGAAGGGAGTGTTCAGCATTCCTCTCATTTCTCATTTATCCAACTGAATCAGCTGGTTGGTCAGCACTTAGCCTAAGAAACACTTGGAGAATAGGTACCTCAAATGGAAGAAAAATTACTCCCTATCTATTATGCAGAATTAACATGGCAAGTCAAGCCACATAAGAAGACCAAAGCAAGACAGAGAAATGAGAGGTGGCAGCTATGCAGTCACCATCCCTCTTAGAGGTGAGGTTTCCCAGGTGCATAAAAGCTTTCAAAGACTAACTCACTTTTGTTCCCTTTTCCCTTTAAAATCAAGTTATTTATTAGTAATTATATGTTCATCTAACATATAGTTATATGTTTACCTAACATATAATTATCGAGTGACTACTTTATCCTAAGCAATAGCCTAAGCAGGAGGCCAAAATAATTAAGAAACATTCAAGGAATTGAGAGAGACCAACATACAAGGTCCTTGCTATTTCAACCACAAAAAAAGAATGAGGGAGTAGAACACAGGAGAGAAAGAAGTCATCAGACTTTAACATCTCTAACATAATTATTCCACTTTATATATTTTTGGGGGGGAAGGTGGAGACAGAGTCTCATTCTGTCACCCAGGCTGGAGTTCAATGGTGCCATCTCAGCTCACTGCAACCTCTGCCTCCCGGGTTCAAGCAATTCTCCCATCTCAGCCTCCCGAGTAGCTGGGATTACAGGCACCCACCACCATGCCTGGCTAATTTTTGTATTTTTAGTAGAGATGAGGTTTCACCATGTTGGTCAGGCTGGTCTGGAACTCCTGACCTCATGATCCGCTCGCCTCAGCCTCCCAAAGTGTTGGGATTACAGGCGTGAGCCACCGCACCCGGCCTATACTTTTAAGAGATGGGTCAATTGTTTTTTAGATGGTATAACTTAAGGCTCAAAGAAATATTACCAATTATCATGAAGATTAATCCCTATGTATAGTCATGACATAAATAATGTAAATATCCAAGAACCCTGAATCTGCAAAATTCAAAGGCGATTGAAAAATGGTAATATATAGTTAAAGTGGCTGTGTGGTGGCTCATGTCTATAATCCTAGCACTTTGGAAGGCTGAGGTTGGAGGATTGCTTGAACACAGGAGTTCAAGACCAATCTGGGCAACATAGACCCTGTCTGTACAAATAATTTTTTAAAAATTAGCCAGGAATGGTGATGCACTCTTGTAGTCCAACCTGGGAGGCTGAGGTGGGAGAACTGCTTGAGCCAGGGAGGTTGAAGCTGCAATGAGCCATGATTGCATCATTCCACTCCAGCCTGAGCAACACAGTGAGACCCTGTCTCAAAAAAAAATTGTATATATATATATATATAGTGTTAAAGTTTACTTAAGTGAATACAAATGAGTTTTTTCATCTCAGAAAATAGCAAAAGTAAACTAGTTTGGATTTTAACTCCCTTATATTTAATTAAATTCACATATAGCAAATCAGAACTTATTTCCCTAGATTGATTCTTCCCTTTACATGTTTATTGACCTTGAGTACATATTTTTTAGGACATTTCCAACATTTCTATAGTATATAAATTAAGGGAAAAAATATGGCCAGGCATAGTGGCTCACGCCTGTAATACCAACTCTTTGGTAGGCTGAGGTGGATGAATTGCTGGAGCTTAGCAGTTCAAGACCAGCCTGGGCAACACGGCAAAACTCTGTCTCTACAAAAAATACACAAAAATTAGCAGGGCATGGTGGCATATGCCTGTAGTCCCAGCTACTTGTGGGTGCTGAGGCAGAGGATCCCCTGAACCTTGGGAAGTCAAGGCTGCAGTGAGCTGAGATTGTACCACTGCACTCCAGCATGGGTGACAAAGTGAGACTCTCTCTCAAAAAAAAAAAAGGAAAGAAAGAAAAAAATACTTAAAATCAGTATGAGAGAGAAGAAAAATGTGCCTTAAATACACCACTAAGCATTATTCAGTGGAAATAATGGAACTGGCATAACTGTAAATGTTTTTGACAAATACTGCTGATAGAAATGCTGAACTCCAAAATTAATAGGAGATACACAAGAAAAAAAAGTTCAAGTAAATTTAGCCTATCTATTCCAACACAGAAGGCAAAGAGGCTTCCTCTTGTATGATAATTTTGATCAATTGAAAGTGCCTTATTTGCAAGTAAGCCTTAAGGTTTAAAAAAAAAGAAAAATGGAAGTGCCTACCCAGAATACTGTGTTGTAAAGAATCTGGAGCCAAATCCTAGCTCAGCAGAAAAATTTCCACAATTGATTAACAAAGAGTCATAGGGAGTAGAAGCACAAGGGCTACATATTTGCCATTCCTAATTTTGTATAGAATTGTGTATTAGAATTATAGTTCCAGATATAAGATCTAATAATTAGAGGCCAAAGATCAAACAACAGTTCTTACTACATTATGACTCTCCAAAAGGATATTTGATTCTAGGTTAAATCTCTTCAAATGCTCTCATACACCCTCACATTTCTCTAATCATGGATGACAAATTTATTTGATAACAACCTTACAATAACGCATTTTACTACTAAGGAATAACCTAGAGAAAAGGAAGGAAAAGACTCAATTTATCTTTTTGTACAAAAGTAATAGAATCCAAATCATAGCAATTTTGGAATGAACAATGAAACCATGGATATAATTCAAGTTACTCTTGCTTCCCAAGTGACACTGCATGTTCTTCAACCTTGCCTGTGTCTCTTCAGACACATGAGGATAATATTTCTAATTACATTTCAAATTAAAGAGAGCAGAGCAAATTAGTTAGCATAAATCTATAAGAATTATTGCTAAATCTGCTTTACATGTATTTGAAATCATTTTTTCTGTTCAGGTAATACAAATGCCTTAAAATGAGAAGTTACAGCCAGATGTGGTAGCTTACGCCTGTAATCCCAGCACTTTGGGAGGTAGAGGTGAGTGGATTCCTTGAGTCCAAGAGTTCAAGACCAGCCTGAGCTACATGGTAAAACCCCATCTCTACAAAAAATGCAAAAAAAAGTTAGCTGGTTGTGGTGGTGCATGCCTGTAGTCCCAGCTACTCAGGAGGCTGAGATGGGAGGATCACCTGAGCCCGGGAGGTGGAGGCTGCAGTGAGCCATGATCATGCCACTGCACTCCAGCCTGGGTGACAGAGTGCGATCCTGTCTCAAAAAAATATATGTATAAAATAAAAAATAAAATCAGAAGTTTTAATGAAGCACTAAGTCATGAAAAAATACTCATACTTTTACCTCACCAAGTGATACATAGAACTTTTTCATAATTACAAGATTATCTTCTTCAGTGGCAGGAGGTGGTAGACTGGGTGGTTTTTTCACGATCCAGGGAGAAAAATTTGATCCTACTGTGAAATTCATGCCGGACTTGCTCCATCTTACTTGTGAGACCAATTTGGCTAACCTGCATTTTAGGAATCATACAAATTTAAAACAAGTTTCAAATATAGCAGAATTCAGGGAAAAACCTAAAATTTTATTTTATGTATTCAAGCCAATCTCCTCTCCTCACTTAATGATGATTTTCTTTGGCTCTGCTAAAATTAATAGCTTACTCATAAAACCACTAATTAGTTAAGAATTATTCACTTTAATTGATTTTGATTTAAAAATGGTTGTTCAGAGGTCAAATTTTAGGTTCTTACATGTTAAAAGTCAGGGAACATAAAGAAAAACTTGGTTCTGGACTATGGCATTCTATGTTTTTTGTGTCACACTAGTTTTCATTGTTAAACACCCTGCACCTAAATACCGTTATCACCAATAGATAATTTTTAAAATATGACTGGTTGGAGAGGCTCATGCCTGTAATCCCAGGTTTTAGGAGGCCAAGGCAGGAGGCTCTCTTGAAGCCAGGAGTTCAAGACCCGCCTGGGCAATACAGCAAGACCCTGACTCTACAAAGAATTTAAAAGATTTGCCACACATGGTGGCACACAGCTGTAGTCCTAGCTAATTGGGAGGCTAATATATATGTATTTAAAAATACATATATTGATGGGACTATAGTACCTGTATTCAAAGTAGCAATCACTTTCCAGAAATGCTGGAAGTCTTTCTTTTTTGATCCACTTAATACCTTCTTCACGACTGAGACACTATGAGAAGAAAAAGAAAAAGGAAAAGAAGGTCAAAGAAAATCACTTTTAGGATGATTAACGCTTAATCATGAGAGCAATAATGACCTCCAGCTGTCAGCAGGAGCTCTACCCCCTAGGTCTTCTATTTCCACTAGAGAGATCAATAAACCTGAGCCACAAATGTGAGGCACTTCTTGCCTCTGGTACGTTTTTAATTCTCTTAACAATTCTATATCAACTATATAATGCCTCAATTTTTACAGATTAACAAATCAAATCCAGAGAAGTTAAGTAACTTGTTGAAGGAGGGAGAATGAGGAAAAAAAAAGCCAATGAATCTCAGTATTTTCAGTCATAAAATGGGTTAAAAATAATCACAAACAGAAAAAGAACCACCAAGAAAACTTGGTAAGGCCACCAAGGTCACTGCAGGCCCCTTGTTCATCAAGTTAAAAAAAATGTTTTAACTGTTTAACATCTCCAGGCACTCTCTTACAGATAAAAAAGTTAATAATGATAGGAGAGTGTTACAAATGCCACAGTGTAGGCTTCTGTGGGAGCCCACAGACACATTTAACTCAGGAGAGGTTTCCCACAGGACACGCACTTCACTCTTTGACCCGAAGCAAGGCTAGCTGGGTTGAGCAGGGAAGCAAAAGAGGAGACAAACCACAAGTGTGGCAGTATTAGGTCACAGGATGAGATTTAAGGGATGGAGAGAGAAAGGTTGGAGAAGTAGGCAGGGTCATGACTGCAAATAGCGTTTTAAATAACATTAAGGAGTATAGATTTTATCTTGAGGTTGTGAGAGCAATACAGAATTACTGAAGAGTTACTGTTGTTCATCCTAAAATACTTACTGTTGATTCTACTTTTTCTTGTATTCACTTTTTCCAGAATTCTAAATAATATCAGTACCTTAGACACAAAACATGTTACTAATAAATAAAACAATCTCAGTGAGGTAAATGTGTTTGCATTTATGTGGCTTCCATGGACAATCTAAGGTGATAGTTTTGCTATGATATTGCATAAGAGTTAACACATAGACCATTACTAACTTTAGTGAGGAAACTGAATGTCCCCATAGTAGTGTTGCTGACATCTAATGTGCTGATGCTCATGAGGGTGATGTGTGCTTATCATTGCTAATACGTGCAGAAGTCTTTAGGCATTCAGGATTGGAACATCAAACAGTTTTCTTCTATTCAGCAAAAAAACCACATTCATTTGCCTTCACCAAACACTATCTTCTGCATAATGAAAGAATAGAAGAAACATGCACCTAATCAGCAGTACCTTGTTGACAGTCTCACTGCTTATCAGTGAGATCTGAAGGACATTTGGATCTTAGAAAGACTCTGCATAGGCTACACACTGACAACCATGCAGGACTTCTGAACTCCCATTAGCGCTACATTCAATGTATCACAGAAAGATACCAAACTACATATAAAGATCCACATGAACCCTTAAAGAATTCTATAAGGTTGTCAAAGTAGTCAGTTCATTCAAAACCAATTTGCTGAATATTCAGCTAGTAAACAGTTTACCTATAATCCATCCTCTTTTGAGTGTTTTTGTACCTATTTGACCTAAAAATAAAATGAATAAAAAAGTTTAAAAAGAATAAAATCAAAAATTGAAGAAAAGTCTTTAGCCAAGCTGAAAACAAAACTCTTCGTGGTTTTAAAAAGTAACTAAATATAAAGACAAAAAACATACAAGACAATCCTGATCAACCATAAAATAACTTAATAAATACTTATAAGAAACACAAAAAGAATCTATCTAAGGTTTGTATTTAAACCTTTAAAAAATTTCTGTAAGTTGGTTAAGAAACAGAAAGGGATGATCAGAATGTTAAGGGAAGATGACTTTAGGTAAATCAATACAGAACTATTTCCAAATAGCCATACGCAAGCTGTTTAAAGTGCCTACAGAATTGCATTAATAAAAAATTATGTTTAGATGTACAAGGCAAACAAATAAAGCATGGCTATCAGCCAGTAGATCTTATTGGTTAGATTTATTGAGGTATAAATTACATACAGTGAAATCCACCCTTTTTAATACAGTTCTGCAAGTTTTGACAAATGCATATAATCATGTAACCAGGACTACAATCAAGATACAGAAAAGTTCCAACACTCTCCAAATTTCCTTATGCCACTTTGTAGTCAGCAACTCCCTCCAACCCTAGCCTCTGACAACCACTGATCTGTTCCACAGTTTTGCCTTTTCCAGAATGTCATATAAATGGAATCAATATAGTATGTACTTTTGATTCTAGTATCTTTCATTCAGCATAAAGCATTTAAGATGTATCTATGTTCTTTCATGTATAAATCATTCTTTTTTGTTGCTAAGTAACATTCCGCTGTATGTATATACTACAGTTTCTTTATCCATTCACCAGTTAAAGTAATCTGGAAAACTTCCAGCTTTTGTGATCATGAATAAAGCTAACTGTAGACATTTACATGCAGGTTTTTGTGTGAGTATAACTTTTCATTTCTTTTGGGTAATACTCAGGGGTAGGATAGACAGGTAGTGATATGGTATGGATATTTGCCTCCTCCAAATCTCGTACTGAATGTGATCCCCAATGCTGGAGGTAGGGCCTCATGGGAGAGATGTCGTGGTCATGGGAGCGAATCCCTCATGAATGTCTTGGTGTCCTCCCCATGGTAATAAGTGAGTTCTCACTTTGTTAGTTCACATGAGACCTGGTTGTTTAAAGAGCCTGATGCCTCCTCACTCCCTCCCTTGCTACCTCTCTTGCCATGTGATATGGAACTCTTTGTCTTCCACCATGAGTGGGAGCTTCCTGAGGCCCTCACCAGAAGCAGATGCTAGTGCCATGCTTCTTATACAGTCTGCAGAACCACGAGCCAAATAAACCTCTTTCTTTATAAATTGCCCAATTTTGAGTATTCCTTTATAGCAACACAAATGGACTATAGGTGGTATGGTATATGTTTAACTTGGAAAGATGTGCCAAAATGTTTTCCAAAATGGAATTCTCACCAATGAGAATGGACTTTTGAGTTGCTTCCACTTTTTGGCTATTATGAATGATGCTGCTATGAACATTTGTATATAAGTTTTTGTGTGAACATATGTGTATTCAATACTCTTGAGTATATACCTAGAAGTGGCATTTCTGGGTAATTTGATAACTCTTGGGCTAAGCTGTAAAGAACTGCCTAATATTTTCCAAAGTAGCTGTACCGTCTTACAATTGCACCAGCAGTATATGAAGGTTCTAATCACTTCAAATCCTCACAAACATTTGTTATTATTTGCCTTTTTTTAAATCATAGCCATACTGTTGGGTGTGAAGTAGTGTCCCATTGTGATTTTGATTCCATTTCCCTTATGACTAATGATGTTGAAAATCTTTTCATGTGCTTATTGTTTATCTTATTTGGAGAAATGTCTATTCTAAACCCTTTGCACATTTTTAAATTGGGTTATCTGTCTTTTTATTTTTGAGTTCTAAGAGTTATTTTTATAGTTTAGATACACATCTTTATAAAATATATGATTTGCAAATATTTGCTCTCATTCTATGGGTTGTCTTTTTACTTTCTTGGTAGCGTCCTTCAGAGCATGAAAGTTTTGATTTATCTTTTTTTCCTTGTGCATTTGGTGTCATATCTAACAAAACCAATGCATAATCCAAGGTTATGAAGATTTACACCTGTATTATCTTCTTAAATAGAATTTTTTTTTTGCATTGTTGGATTTAATTTGCTTATTTTTTGAGGATTTTTGTGGTCTGTGTTCATGAGTGATGTTAAGTTGTAAGTTTTTCTTTTCCTTCAAATTCCTTCATTTAGTTTTGGCATCAGTGTAATGCTCATCTCATAAAATGAATTAAAAATTTATTTCTTTTGTTTTTTGTATAAGTTTTTATAAATTTAAGGTTACTTCACTTCTAAGTGTTTGATAGAATTAAACAGTGAAGTCTTCTGGGCCTGGAGTTGTCTTTGTGGAAAGACTTTAAACTGTGAATCCAACTTCTGTAATAGATGTAGGACTACTCAGATTATCTATATCCCCTTCAGTGACCATTGATAATTTGTGTCTTTTAAGAAATATGTGGGTCGGGTGCAGTGGTTCATGCCTGTAATCCCAGCACTTTGGGAGGCCGAGGTAGGTGGATCACTTGAGGCCAGGAGTTCGAGAGCAGCCTGGCCAACATGGCGAAACCCCATCTCTACTAAAAATAGAAAAATTATCTGTGCATATTGGCATATGCCTATAATCCCAGCTACCTGGAAGGTGAGTCAGGAGAATCGCTTGAACCTGGGAGGCAGAGATTGCCGTGAGCTGAGATCATCCCACTGCACTCTAGCCTGGGCATCAGAATGAGACCCTGTCTCAAAAAAAAAAAAAAGCCTATTTCATTTAAATGTCATGAGCTTATACTTATAGACATAAAATTGTTTGCAAATTCTCTTTTTTTTTTAACTGCCTGTAAAATTTGTAATGACATCCCCTCTTTCATTTCTGATATTGGGCATGTATATCTTCTCTCTCTTTTGCTTCAGCATTCTGGCTAAAAGTTTACCAATTTCGTTGATTTTTTCAAAAAACAAGGCTTTATTTTCATTGATTTTTCTCTCTTGTTTTTCTGTTTTCAATTTCATTGATTCTGTTCTTTATTTCTTTACTTTTGGTTTAATTTTAACTTAAGTTTTCTAGTTTCTCATAGTGAAAAGTAGATCACAGATTTATTTAGTCTTCTCTATTATAAGCACTTAATGGTACAAATTTCCCCGTAAAGACTAATTTAGTTGCATCCCACAAATTTTGATATGTTATGCTTTAGTTTTTATTCAATTCAACATAATTTTTAATTCCCCTTGGGACTTAGTCTTTGACCTATTAATTATTTAGGAGTATGTTATGCAATTAAGTATTTAAGGATTTTGTCACCGATTTATAGTTTAATTCTGAAGTGGTCTGAGAACACAGTTGGCAAGATTTCAAATCTTTTAAGTTTGCTGAAATTTATTTTATGGCCCAAAATATGGTCTATTTTGGTAAATATTCCCAGTGCACTAAAGAAAAAAATGTTGTGGGATAAACATCCACTGTTGTGGGATAAAGTGCTCTGTAAAGATCAATTAGATTTACTTGGTTGTTACTGTTTTTCAGAACTTCCATTTCCTTACTGATTTTCTATCTTTTCTATCAGTTACTGAGAGTAGTGCTTTAGTCTCCAACTATAACTATAAATTTATCTATTTCTCCTTTCAGTTCTATCAGCTCTTGCATCATGTATTCTGAACCTCTGTTGTTAGGTGCATACATATTGTGAGTTGTTAAGCTTTCTTGGTGAATTGACCCTCCCCCCTTTTATCATTATGTAATGTTCCTCTTTATCCATGGTAAGATTCCTTGTTCTGAGGGCTGCTTTGCCAGATATCAATATAGTCACTCCAGCTTTCCTTTAATTCATAATTGTATGGTATACCTTTTACTATCCTTTTCACTTCTAAACTATTTATGTCTTATTTTTAAGGTTAGTTTCTTGTAGACAGCAAATAATCACAATTTTTAAAAAATCATCCCTGACTCTGGCTTTTACTTGGGGTGCTTAGGCCATTAAATTTCATGTAATTATTGGTGTATATTATTATTATCATTATTTTTAGAGATGAGGCCTCACTCTGTCACCCAGGCTGGAGTGCAGTGGCACCATCATAGCTTACTGCAGCCTCAAACTCCTGGGCTCAAGTGATCCTCCTGCCTCAGCCTCCCAAGGCTCTGGAATCAAAGGAATGACACATCATGACAACTCAATATGATTAATTATATTATTAATCATATATATTAATTATATGATTAAGGTGATATTAATTATTGATGTGGTTTGTTTAAAATCACTACTACCATTTTCCTAGTTGTTTTATTCTTTATATGTCCCCTATATTCTTTGCCCGTTTTTTCCTCATTTTCTGTCTGCTTTTCATTTAGTACTTTTCAATTCCTTTGATCTCCACTACTGTTTTTATTTTTATTTATTTTTAGTATATTTTTGAGACAGGGTCTCACTCTGTTGTCTAGACTGGAATGCAGTGGTGTGATCACAGCTCACTGCGGCCTTAACCTCCCAAGCTCAGGTGATCCTCCTACCTCAGCTTCCTGGGTAGCTGGGACTACAGGTACATGCCACCATGCCTGGCTAATTTTTGTACTTTTTGTAGAGATAGGGTTTCACCATGTTGCCCAGGCTGGTCTCTAACTGCTGAGCTCAGGCAATCCACCTGCGTTGGCTTCCCAAAGTGCTGGGATTATATGTGTGAGCCATCGCAGCTAGCCTATTTTCATTACTCATGCCTCTTTTTAAAAACTTCTAAATTGCTGCCCTAGTTTTATAATAGACATGCTTAATCAGTCTACCTTCAAATACATCAAATAAGATCATCCAAATCTTTCTGAGAAACTTGTGTCAAAGCACATAACTCAAGAAGCTACTAAATAGCTTTTAACAATAAATAAATAGGTCATAAAGACCTCCATACAATTAAAAATTTCTATTCACTGAAGGAAGTGAATAAAACAATAAATATTGTCCCACCTAGAAAAAAAATTTTAAACTAACTTTTGATGAAAGTTAAAGATAGAAATTATTTCAATTCCATAACAGACGAATTGAAGAACTTTCAGGCTAGAGTAAATCTACGTCTTAAATGTTAGACATACTTCAGCCTATTTATACTAGACATTTTGAATCACTGTGAAATAGTATTGTTAAACATTCATTATTATTTTCATTTCATCCATGCAAGAAACCTAAGTAGTAGGTAGTAAAGGCCTCATTTGACAGATGATGAAAATCAGACTCATCAAAGTGACTTGTACGCAGAGTCAGTAAGCAGAGGAGCCAATATTAGAATGCAGGTTTTCTGACCTCATGCTAAGGAGACACAATCTAGAAGCTGAAAACGAAATTTCAGGCCAGGGAGGTCAGAGCCACACAGTGCAACTTGAGGGTCAGAAGTCTCAATTCCCAACTGCTTGACAGGATTGGTTCAAAACCCAAATGAAATACATTGCCTATATATCCACATTTTCCACCATGCATCAAAATTATAAAGGATACTTATATTTACAAGACTCAAAACTAATCTAATATTCAAATATTCAAGGTAAATTACATGAATCTTCTCAAATTGATAAGTGAACATCAAAAAAACTGCTAAACTGGCTACTGGATTTGAAAAGTGCTTAACAAATACTATGTGTACGTACAACACAGGTTAATAAATGTAGCTACACTTCAAAAAGGGAAGCCTAAGGAAACTCATATTGATTTCACCAAATGCTTTATCTATCTAACAAGATAAAACAGTATACTTTCTTACCATAATATTGTAGTTGACATTAATGGTCTCATTTTCATCGGAGGCATTCATTTGAACAGGTTTAACCTCATTCTTTCCTTTCCTTACAACATCATAAATGGGATTTCGAGGTTGCTGGTTTTGTAGAATTTTTTTCAGTTGTTTTTCCAGAAGTTGTGGAGCATCATTAACTACTTCAAAAACTCCATAATCTGCATTAAATCTAATTGCCTCTGAAAAGGTCTGCAATATAAATTTGTGGAAATTAAAACATTTTTTAAACCTGTAAACTAACGGTCTCTAAGAAGACTTGTGGTTTACATACATGCATGCATACCTCAGAGTTTTGTGTTTTTAATCATTCCCTCTTCCTTTTTAGGACCTAGGACATCCCTTGGGTAGAGGTCAGGGAACCCACTGAACTCTTTCTTGCCAATGCACTTATGCCACGAGTAACTGTCAGGGTATGCTATGGCAGAAATTCCCTTTGTATGAAAATCTTACCTCTGTGATTATTTGAAACCGGACAGAAATATATACCTGGCTTTACAAAGCAATGTTATTCTCTTAGAAGGGGGTGGATCACTAGGGAAGAATGAGTAAAGGAAGAAATAATGCTCCCACTGTCTTTCATCCTTAGGAGCCATGAAGGCTAACAATCTCCCTTGTCCAAAAGGACAAATTTAAGTATATGCTCTTCAGTTAAGACTATTTCAACACCATCCTTCGCACTGTGACAGAAAAGAGAGAAGAAAATAACATTTCTGGGGTTTTTATCAGTAATTCTAAATGATGCCAACTTTTATTTAAAGCCAGTCAGTTGATACACAATAGTCAGGAGTCTTGAGTTTGAATGCCAGTTCGCCAATAAGTAGCTCTGTGACTCTAGGTAAATCACTGAACATCTTTGAGGCCTCCACTTCCATAAGAAGTAAATGGTGAATTGGCCATGTCTTTTCCCATTTGTCCTCTGAATCTTGAATCAGGTCCCTTTTTCAGAATATTTGTTTATTTTAGGGTACCTTCAGTGAACTGACTATTCATGTAGATTAACTTATACATGCTTAGGCGAGTGGTAGAAGACATCAAACTCTTCCCCTTGGATCAGTAAGTGTTCTAAGTAGAACATTAATTCAAATTTTACTACGGGATTGCTAGATATATTATAGTCATAATTTAATAAGTGGCAGAATTTCATAGTAAAATTGGAACTAGAAGCATGTGTATATATATATTTAAATTTTAATGTCAGATAATATCACATCTCTAAGGTCTGACTGTCTCCCCTTCTGAGGAATTAAAGTACATGGATGATATAGTTCAAGACGAATATCAGTCCACAGTCTCAAAAGCCTTAGGACTACGAGTTTCTCCCAAAATGATAAGTATTGCTCAATGAGTAAGACAGAATTAGCCATAAATTACATATAAAGTTTCTTCTATAGATATATTTCATTAATTGCCCACTGCATCTGTCTTTCAAACATGGGATTCAAACAGGCACCATTTACCTAAATGACATAAATAGTATCCCTAAACTATGCTATCACTAACCTAAAGAGAAAAAAGAGTCTGCTGATATCACAGATCAGATTTATCTGGTTGGAGAAAGGAAATTAATTAAGCTTGGTAGAGAATGACACCAAATATTAATGTGGGTAGGAGAAATTAAGCTGTGTAAAGTGAAAGACCATCTGGAAAACATTTCTTCTAGTTCTGAGTATACATGGAACAAGAGAACAAGCTTGACTTCTATTGTTTTCCTTTCTTTCTTTTTGCCTTCTACCCTCTGACCTGGTATAGCCAGAGGAACACAAAGCTGTGATAATCCAAAGCAAAGAATGTTAATTAGTTAGTTCAATGGATAAATAAAACATTTCCTACTAACAAGTAAAAAGTGCTCAAGTAAAAAAATTAGGAGGGACTGTTGATACCCTAAGACCCTAGTATCAATCTTACTTAGTAGTAGTGAGTAGTTAAGGTATAGTTGGCAGAAATAATGAAGATGATAAGGACTATTTACTGAATGTCTATCACATGCTAGGCATGTGATGGACATTTATTCTTTTTCTTTCCAACTTTCATTTTAGGTTTAAGGGGTACATACGCAGGTTTGTTACATCGGTAAATTGCATGTTGCAGGGGTTTGGTGTACAGATAATTTTGTCACTCAGGTAATCAGCATAACACTCAATAGGTAGTTTTTCAATCTTCACCCTCCTTCCATTCTCCATCCTCAAGTAGGCCCCTATAATAGTAGGTCTATTGCTCCCTTCCTTGTGTCCATGTGTGCTCAATGTTTAGCTCTCACGTAAGTGAGAACATGTGGTATTTGGTTTTCCGTTCCTGCATTAATTCCCTTAGGTTAAAGGTCATCATGGACACTCTAAAAGCACTCTCTTGAATACTTCCACATTCCTGACATAGCTCTTCACAAAACACTGATGGTAGGGATGGCTAAGTGATGGTCCATGGACTCAGAGCTATAAAGTGCTAGACGATCAGGGTTATGGAAACAAGTCTCTCTGGTCCCAAAGACAGAACATTTCCTCTTCTTTAATACACATAAAGTTTCTTTATTACATATAAAGTTTATTCACATTTGACAAAACTAGTGTGTACTAACCACTTCTCTACGCCAAGGACTCTGCTAAGTAATAATCCTATGAAGTTAGGGTAGCTTGGATTCAAACAAAGCGTTTTGATTCCAAAGCCTATACTCTTATCTACTCTGGTTCTACTAGTAAAGGCACAGAGGCATGAAGCAACATGGTGTATGTGGGTAACTCTACACAGCCGGATTAGAACAAGAATAGCCATAGTTGGAATAGTTTAAGGAACAGAGAAGAAAGACTTGAAGTAGATAACGTAGTATAACCAGATCACGAAAGGCTTTGCATGCCATTTTAAGAAGTATGGGCTTTATCTTAACCCTCTAGGAAACAGGGAGACATATGAACATCCTAAGTAGGAAAGTAACATAGTTACTTCTAATTTGTGTTTTAGAAAGATTCTGCAGCTGTCTGGAGGATATAATGGTTGCTTTCCAGCTCATGAGCTGGTGCGGTGGGCTGCTCACATTCCACAAGCAGAACCATCACCACACTCTGGGGAGGCTGGCTGTTATCTCAGAGCTACTGCTATCACATCACAAACAGGTTTTGTGTAAAAATTACTAACTCTCTGGATGGGACACTGGCCCCGTCACACGCAGGGGCTAGGGCAGGATTTAAAGCAGGTAGTTAACAATTACTTTTGGGTTTTTTTGAGACTGAGTCTCGCTTTGTCCTCAGGCTGCAGTGCAGTAGCGCTGTCTCAGCTCAGTGGCGCGATCTCGGCTCACTGCAACCTCTGCCTCCTAGGTTCAAGCGATTCTCTTGCCTCAACCTCCTGAGTAGCTGGGACTACAGGCACACACCACCATGCCCAGCTAATTTTTGTAGTTTTACTAGCGATGGGGTTTCACCATGTTGGCCCGGATGGTCTCAATCTCGGTCTTGATCTTGTGATCCACCCATCTTGGCCTCTCAAAGTGCTGGGATTATAGGCGTGAGCCACTGTGCCCAGCCAACAATTACTTTTATATTTAACATAAAATGCACAACTGCAGCTGAGAAAGGCTAAATGAACTCTTCGTGGCTTTACAGCAAGTCCCCTAATGAGCTTACAACAGAACTCCTGAGTTATGACTATGCAACTGCTTTAAACCTAGAACTGACCGCATAATTTCTTTTTTTTTTTTTTTTAGACAGTCTTGCTCTGTCGCCAGGCTAGAGGAGTGCAGTGGCACTGAGAGGTGATAACGTGCTAGCAGCCCTCACTCTCAGTGCCTCCTCGGCCTCCGTGTCCACTCTGGCAGCACTTGAGGAGCCCTTCAGCCCACCAGGGCACCGTGGGAGCCCCTCTCTGGGCTGGCTGAGGTTGGAGCTGCCTCCCTCTGCTTGCCGGGAGGTGTGGAGGGAGAGGCGTGAGCAAGAATCAGGGCTGTGCGAGGTGCTCGGGGGATCTGGTGGGTGCGGGCTCAGGGTGCCCTGCACACAGAGCGGCCAGCAGGTGCCACAGGCTCAGGGCAGTGAGGGGCTTAGCACCTAGGCCAGCAGCTACGGAGGCTGTACCGGGTCCCCCAGCAGTGCCAGCCCCCCAGCACTGCACTCAAATTCTCCCAGGGCCCTAGTTGCCTCCCCACGGGGCCCTAGCTGCCTCCCCACGGGGCCCTAGCTGCCTCCCCGTGGGGCAGGGCTGGGGACCTGCAGCCCACCATGTCTGAGCTCCCCCCTGCAGTGGGCTCCCGTGCAGCCTGAGCCTCCCCCAGGGGCGCCACCCCCTGCTCTGTGGCACCCAGTCCCATGACAGCCCAAGGGCTGAGGAGTGCAGGGGTGGCTAGGGACTGGCGGGCAGCTCTGCCTGCAACCCCACCTGCAGGATCCACTGGGTGAAGCCAGCTGGGCTCCTGAAGGGATGGGGACTTGGAGAACTTTTATATCTAGCTGCAGGAATGTATGTGCACGAAGCAGCACTCTGTGTCTAGCTCAGAGTTTGTAAATACACCAATCAGCACTCTATGTCTAGCTCAGGGTTTGTGAATACACCAACTGGTACTCTGTATCTAGCTAACCTAGTGGAGACTTGGAGAACTAGCACTCTGTGACTCTGTGTCTAGCTCAAGGATTGTTATGTGCACCAATCAGCACTCTATATCTAGCTCAGGGTTTGTAAATACACCAATCAGCACTCTGTGTCTAGCTCAGGGTTTGTGAATACACCAATTGGTACTCTGTATCTAGCTAACCTAGTGGGGACTTGGATAACTTTTTCATCTAGCACTCTGTGTCTAGCTCAAGGATTGTAAATACACCAATCAACACTCTGTGTCTAGCTCAGGGTTTGTAAATACACCAATCAGCACTCTGTGTCTAGCTCAGGGTTTCTGAATACACCAATTGGTACTCTGTATCTACCTAATCTAGTGGAGACTTGGAGGACTAGCACTCTGTGACTCTGTGTCTAGCTCAAGGATTGTAAATGCACCAATCAGCACTCTGTGTCTAGCTCAGGGTTTGTAAATACACCAATCAGTACTCTGTGTCGAGCTCAAGGTTTGTAAACACACCAATTGGTACTCTGTATCTAGCTAACTCTTTCTAGCTAACTAGCACTCTATGAGTCTGTCTAGCTCAAGAATTATAAACACACCAATCAGCACTCTGTCAAAACGGACCAATTAGCTCTCTGTAAAATAGACCAATTAGCTCTCTGTAAAATGGACCAATCAGCAGGATGTGGGTGGGGTCAGATAAGCAAATAAAAGCAAGCTGCCTGAGCCAGCCAGCGGCAGCCCGCTGTAGTTGCGTTCAACATCGTGGAAGCTTTGTTCTTTCGCTCTTTGCAACAAATTTTGCTGCTGCTCACTCTTTGGGTCCACGCTGCCTTTATGAGCTATAACACTCACCACAAAGGTCTGCAGCTTCACTCCTGAAGCCAGCGAGACTGTGAACTCACCAGGAAGAACGAACAACTCCAGACACGCTGCCTTTAAGAGCTGTAACACTCACTACGAAGGTCTGCAGCTTCACTCCTAACAGCGAGACCACAAACCCACCAGAAGGAAGAAGTTTCAGACACATCTGAACGTCTGAAAGAACAAACTCCGGACACACTATCTTTAAGAACTGTAACATTCATAGCGAGGGTCCACAGCTTCATTCTTGAAGTCAGTGAGGCCAAGAACCCACCAATTCCAGACACAGCACGATCTCAGCTCGCTGCAACCTCCGCCTCCCGAGTTCAAGTGATTCTCCTGCCTCAGCCTCCCAAGTAGCTGGGTGCCACAACACCCAACTAATTTTTCTATTTTTTACTAGAGACAGGGGTTTTCTGTGTTGGCCAGGATGGTCTTGATCTCTTGACCTCATGATCTACCCACCTTGGCCTCCCAAAGTGCTGGGATTACAGGTGTGAGCCACTGCACCCAGCCACGTAATTTTAGTTAAGGCTTATTGTGGATGCTGTGGACTGGCTCACTCAGGATCCATTCCAACCTCCTGAAATGCAAAACCTGGAAAAGTAAAAACCTTATTTCTCAGACTCCCTACAGCTACAATTTCATGTGTGATTTAGGTTGTGCTACTCATATGCACTTACAAAAAACTTGAATTCTGAATGGAGTTAGTAGAGAAAAAGGCAGTGTATTCATTCTGAGGAAGAAAGTGTATGTAAATACATGAAAGTGAGGAGAGGAACTGGTCAGAAAGAAGTACTTTATAGAAACAGCACAGTAAAAACAATAAACGGAAAACTGGAATTACGTTTATAATAAAATGACATGCAATGTTTCTATTTATTATTAAAAAAGAAATGTGAATTTATATGTAAAAATGTTTATACTTTTTAAACTTAAGAATTTCTTTCTGTGGAATTAACTATAATGGAACAGAGATCTTGCAGGGATAATCAAGTGTTTTTGCATTTGAAAAGCCATGCATTAGCTTAGATCTTGGAAGGTCCTTAAAAGCACTATGATTCTAAGATGATAAAAGTGGCAAACAACTGTTTCAAAGCTTCTCTCGGTAATTCATTTTACCAATAGCAAAATGTTTGAATTACCAAGTGCCAATTATTGCCCTAAACTGAGAGGATACAAAGATGAATAGAACATTATTTCTGCCCTTGAAGGAACAAGTACATGATCTTTCATTTTTGTCTATGATGAAGAGTCAACAAAATGCCGAAATAAATTAAAACTTGTGTAAATGCAAATGCCAAGGGGAAATATGTCTCCAGTGACAAGGGTAGTAATACTAGAATATTATGTCTGGTCTGGTTATCATACTCTAAAAGAGATTTGGCTAAACTAGAAACTATCTAGAGAAAGATAAGCAGAATGATTAAAAATGGAAGAAATGTTGGGCAAATCACTTTGCCTTTCTGAGGCATATCAGTAAAAAGAAGTTGTAACTAGATAAACCCAAGGTGCTTTCCATGTTTGATACTTCATCGGACCATGATGGACGTTCCAGGGAAAAAGTCTGTATCTTCTGCTCTTTAGTAAGATCACGTAGCTCCATTATTCCTTTGTTAGCTCATTCATTTATTCAATAAGTAATTATTATCATAATATCCTATTTAATATATTGAGTGAATCAATATAGGGCATCCTCCATGAAGCCCCAAATGAAATGGAAAAGACACAGATCCTGCCTCAGAACACACATAATCCAGGAGAGGAAGACAGATAAGTAAATATAAATGGCAATAAAGACCCATCCTATGAGGGGAAAGGATATGAAAGTCAGCACATAAGGTGAAATCATATTTAGTCAAGATAATCCCTTGAAATCTTGAAAACATCCATAAAGTTGTCTTCAACAATGTTCTCAAAAAGTTCATGAGTCAGTTGTTCCTCTGGATTGAAATGGGTCACTGATTCTTCAGTTAGGGCCTGGATGAAGGGATGGACTTGTGTTTAAAGCTCACGTTGTACACAAAATATGTATGTTGAACACTAGAATCATCATTAGCATGATGATATAACATACTGTAAGAGGCAGGAAGGATGACACTCACTGATGGAATGGCAGTTTCTCATCTTCCATCTCTCACACTCTCCAGGGCACATACACATAGATTGGTACAAAAGAGAAAACCATTGTCACTCTTTAAATCACTCTTTATGTCACTCTTTAAACCTCACTCTTTCTGCAGAACATGAATAGTTCAATTCAAATAACAATGGATGTATATTGCAACTCCAGTTTAACACAGAACAAGCACAACAGAAGAATGTACAAAGTAATGTGATGTTTCAGAAGGACTCATTAACTATTAATATATTCTGGAAATTAAGGAAGATGTATAGGGAAAGTGGGCTGCTAGAGTTGAATTTTGAAGAATGAACAGGCAACGTCAGGTATACAAGGGAGAAGAGGGGAATTCAGCAAAAGTAATAGCCAATGCATCAAGATAAAGGAGCGTGACACCTACCATGTACCCACAAAAATTAAAAATAAAAATAAGATACAAGAGCACAAAGTAATAGGTTACATTTGGTGAACTGCAAGCAGTGAGACATATTCAACTTTAATATTTTAAGGGAGAATAGCAGAAATAAGACTGGAGAGAAAGGGTGAGTTCGTTGAGGACCTACTATCATATGCTGTAACTCTCAACTTACACTGTTGAACCAATGGTTCTCATAGGGTGGTTCCTAGATCAGCAATATCACCATCACCTGACATCCTGTTAGAAATATAAATTCCCTCTTAAGCAAATTAACACAGGAACAGAAAACCAAACACCACATGTTTTCACTTATAAGTGGGAGCTAGACATCAAGTGTTCATGGACATAAATGGCAACAATAGACACTGGGGACGACCAGATGGGAGAGGGAAGGATGGAGATAAGGGCTGAAAAACTACTGGGTACTATGCTCAGTACCTAGGTGAAGGAATCATTCATATCTTAAGCCTCAGCATCACGCAATATACCCAGGTAACAAACTTGCACATGTACACCCCCAAATCTAAAATAAAAGTTGAAAAGAAAAAAGAAAGATAAGCAATTTATCGGTCCCCTCCTTATAACAAAATCTCTGGGGAAGGAGCTCAGCATTCTCAGTTTTAACAAGCCCTCTGATCATTCTAACGCATGCACATGTTTAAGAATCACTGCTTTACAACAAGGAGGAGCCACTGAAGAGTTTTTAGCTGTGGAGAGGCAGAATCCAGATGAAGACAAACTGCAAAGCCACATTCTGTTGGTTACTTCGTGCTGTCATGGGTATTCACATATGAGGTGGTGCCAGCCATTTGTGTTTGATACCCAGGAGAAAGAGCCCTGGTCTTTCATTAGTACCCAAATTCCTGTTGTTTGCTTAAAAAGAAGCTCTCTTAAACATCAAGTCCTTTGTTTTAACTATTTCTAAGCTTACCTATCAAACTCCTATAGTTTAGTAAGTAATAATACAAGACACATAGGGTGTGGGAGACAGAAATGAATGATGTAGAAAGTCTTTTCTCCAAAAAGCTAAGTTGGCTGATTTAGAGAATGCTCAACTTTGAATCATATGACAGGAAAAACCTTCAGTTTGAGCCTCAAACCCAATCCTCCACAAGCTGTTACAGACTGCTCTTGTCCTTACTTAATTTTCTTATTTCAAGGATATCATTTTCCAAATATTCCAAAATGAATTGACCTGAAGGTGGTGAAAGCTAACTTTATAGTACTAGTCATCCATGTGTGAAAAATATTTTCACAGAAAAAGCAAGTGCATGAAAATATTTTTACCAGAGTAAATTGCTGGTTCCACATTTCTTTGAAAAGGGGAGAGAAAAAAAACCTGTGAATAATTAGTGATTAAACTGCCAGCCTAGCACCAGTGAAACTTACCGGATGCCAAATTATTTAGCTGAACAGTATTTAAATTAAAAACTAATGACTAGGTTAATTTAATACATGTTCATCTCTGCTCCAACTATATCTTTACTAACTGAGCTCCAAAGCTGTATTTTAAACATGCATCCCTAGTCAGTGAATGGAAAACATCTGACTATTTGAATGCAACAAGTCAGTTACCAATAACAACTTCTTTTAATCTAAGCTTTATTGTCACTTTAGATGTTAAACCATAAACTGTTTACTAGACACATTCACCAATGGGATGCAAGGAATAATGTGCCACATAAAATGTATAGAAAATATCCTTAGTTAATAAATGAGTCAGGTAATTTGAGTGCTGTATTTTTTAGCTGTAAGTCTTATCAAAACACCCAGAGGTATAAACAGTGAACTAAGCAGTTTCCTAGAGCCTTATCAACACCTGTAAAAATCAATTTCTGAGTATTTAGATTTTGGCAAGAGAAGACCCAAACCATTCATCCCCCTTCATCCCATGCATTCCCCCAAAATATACTCTCTCTCTCTTCCCACTGGTCCCCCACAACAGTTCATCTAGCATGTAACTCCTTCATTAAGCTGCAAGAAATTAGAATTGTTTACAGATTTTAAAAAGTGTGGAGAATCAGTCCAAAAAAAGAAGTTATGGTAAAATTCCAACAGCACATAGCTAAGCATGGTCTGGCAAACATATGACATACCTATCCTTGTGAGGAGGGTATAGAACAGGCCACCCCTTCAGCTTCTGCAAACTATAAATGTCACAAACATTTGAAACCACCCACAGAGGACCAACCTAAATCTATGTGGGCTCATCTACTCAATCCCACAACAGTCACTAAGCATAAAACACACAAAACAAAGCCAAAAGGAAAAAAATGTTTTCACACTATAGCACAGAAGAAAACTTAATAAGCAAACACTTGTCCATAAAGAGTTGACAGCAAAAAACCTCCCAGACACCAAATGAAAACAATATCTGAATGTGAATTTGGCACAAGAACAAACAGAATGAAGTTATGAAAGCTAGGATTTGGAAAGTGCCATAATCATTTATAATAGCAGCAACTGTCCTGGATTCCCCTCATCAAAAAATAACATGGAGGCAGGCTACCAGCCACTAGTTTCTGGATCTTACAATGTGTCCCAAGGGTATAATGGTGTAATGGAAAGAAATAGTGTAGGGGCCAGAATGCCTGATTCTTAGGCCCATTTCTACCACAATCCGGTTATGGGACCATGGGCATGTCATTACAAATACGGAAAAAGTCTCAGAAGTCATCTCAGAGATGACCTAAGGGCCCTATAATCTGTATCTACACTCTAGGGCTTAGGCTATTGTTTTTGGTGGGGGCTGAGGGTGGGGGTGGGTGAGGAAAGGAGGCAGGAGAAAAGATTAGAAGGTTTACTTGTTTAAATTAATGATCTCACATGGAAAATGTTGAAATAAAAACAGAATCATAATCAAGAAGCTTTGGGAGATACAGAAAAGACCTCTCCTTGCCCCCAGGAAATTTACAGTATAGCTTCTGAGATAAAATAAACAGAGAAGAAGGAAATTTTCTCTGGTCAAGAAAGTTCAATCTCCCACCATAGATATATATACATATACAGAGATACACGAGATACACACACACACACACACACACACACACACAGATATTCTCATAAAATGATTTTCTAACCTCTACTTGAATACCTCCAAGTTTACTCCTTCACAAGTCAGCCCATTTAATTGTTAGAAAACAAATTCTGAAGTTCCTTCTTATGGTAAGTGAAAATCAAATCAATTTATCTCAAAAATGCTGGCCCTGGTTCTGCACTCTAGTTTCACAGAATACATTTACCCTTCTTCCTCAATTAAATCGTAAAATATTTGAAAAGGACTACTCCTTTTCACCCTTGCTACCCATTCCCAAGCCAGGTTAAACACCAAACTTCTTTCAACCCTTCATTTGACATGGTTTCCAGAGTGATCATTGGCTAAGTCTCCCTGAGTCTGGTTTGGCAGAGCAACTCTTAACATATGGCACCAAAAATGGAACACAACAGTCTAAGCGCAGTCTGACAATTCAACCCTATTCAAAGAAAAATTTTTTGAGTTCTGTGCTCCAGACTAATATTTTTCTTGATCTTGACTACACTTCTATTAATGACCCCTAAAACCACATTAATTTTGTTTGTTTTGGTCCATTTCATACTATCGGGATAAAAACAAGACCAGATTCTCTTACTCAAATCATTACTTTACTCCTCTGCTGCCAGTTCTATAGACATCATAGCATGATGGAACAATCAAAAGTTTTAAGCCATCTGAACCTGTGCGGACCATTATTTACTAGATGAGTGACCTAATACTGGAACTTGCAACTTTTCATCCAAGTCTCTTGTTTTAAAAAGGCAAAGCCAAAGACAGATTTGTTTGGCACATAAGATTATCCTCTAGATTGACCATCCACCAATCCCATTAAAGAGTGATTGCCTGTTATGCTACAGGAATGGAGGATGAGATAGTCTAATTAGTGAAGGAAAAGAAAAATGAAGCACTAAACCTGTGCTAGGCACTTAATATACATTACCTCGCTTGATAATAATCTTGTAAGATGGTCATATTGTCTTCACAGAGAAAGAAATCGAGGAATTAAGCTTAATTCACAGAGAAAGAAATCGAGGAATGAAGTAAGCAAGGTTTCTAAGATCACACCGGTAAGAGTGGAAAAGTTGGAATCAAACACAGTTCTCTCACTCCTAATACCAACAATTACATGGTGAGATTTGAGCATGGGAAGAATAAGTGTGGTCAAGACAGATTGGTGGGCTAGGGGAGGCAGGAAAGAGTATGCAGGATGGCACAAGTAATGTGAAGCGAGATACAAAGCTAGAAAGATTAAGCTGAAGCCAAATTACAAAGGGTCTTGATTGTATACTAGCAAATTTGGAATTCAATCTGTAGGTTATTAAAAATCAACTCCTGCTGATTATGGTTAGTGAACCAGTTCAAATATCTGAAAACTAATTTCACAGATAATTATAAGGTCTTTGGAGACAAAGCATTATAAGTGGAGCATGTGTTGAGGTTGTTATTTTAGATAGGGTTGTTAGGGAAGGCTTTCTAAACAGATGGGATTTAAGTTAGGGAGAAAGTGATATAGGTATCTCAGAGAAGAGCATGCCAGGTAAAAAGATCCTGAGTATATGTGGCATATTCACATTTGAGAAGCATAAAGAAAGTCAGTCAGGTTGGAAAGTAAGTAGGGAAAGTAAGGAGAAAATAAAGATCAAGAGATAGCAAGAGCCAGATCATATAGGATTCTGGATTTTATTCTTAGTGTAATGAGAAGTCCCTAGACAGGGTTTTGAACAGAACGGGAAGTAACATGATTCAATTTATTATTTTTTACAATACTTTATTGAAATCATAATACATTAATTTATGGTTCCCTAAAATACCAGTCTATAACTATCCAAAAAAAGAAAGATTAGTTTGGCATACTTACTCTCAGTAAACTCATACTGGCTTCTAATTCTTAGCTAAGTGCTCATAAACCAAACATTACTAATCTGTTCTAGAATTTTGCCAGACAGTTGGTTTGAGAATACATCATTCCTTCTCCTCCCTGTCCCCAGATTCTTTTTGAAAACCCGTGACAATATTTTCTCTTGTCTTGTAATGTGAAGAACGGGTAATTAATAGGTAGACTGTGTGATCCTGAATGTAGATGCAAAAGGAACTCAAAAAAAAAAAAAAAAAAAAAGGAGGCAGAGGTAAAAACAGAAGGATTTGGAGAGATGGTAAACAGGAAAAAGGCAGCCCAGGTGAGTGCTTGGGACACACGAAGGGGTCAAACTTCAGGTCTTGCTCAGGAAGCATAAAAACATTACTACATGGAATTCAATCGAAATCACACTGTCATGTCACCTAAAGTCTGAAAGGAAACAAAAAAATGGCAATGTGTATTCTGACTGGGTGCCAGGATTATCACATTTTTGGTAAACTGTCTATACTAATGTTATGTCATTTCTATAATTTAAAATAGACTTTTTGAAAAAGAAAATTAAGAGAATTTCTTTTCCAAAACAAGTCAATGTAATCACAAATCCCAAGACCCTGAAATGCAAATGTTAAGAAACTGACATTAGATCTATATAGAGATTTTTCTATTTAAAATTTCACAAAAATGTACTTGTTTTGGAGAGAGAATGGAGATTGCAGAGCCCACAGGAAAGACTACATAATCTGGAAAAGCAAAGTTCTGGCAATTTTGTGATGCTGCTAGGTTTTATATAATATACAACTGGATAACAAAAGTTAAAGAGTCAGACCAAACAAGAACTCTTTGAGTATCCTGTGGTGTCGCTCAGGCTTGTTCTTGGAAAGGGAGCAGGGGCTTTGGTGTGTCAATCTAACTTCCATAATGGGTCCAGAGACCTAGCTATGCCCAATAGAGAGAGTACAAAATTATTTTAGAAAAAAAAAAAAATACAAAACAAACGTGCACACATGCATAGATACATACATATATATAAAACTAATCTACACAAGAAAGTACTGAATAGTACTTTCCCTTCAAAAGGTATTTCCAGTGTTTAGGCTTTAAGAGACTTCACATTTATGGTACACTCCCTTTAAAATTACTTGTGATTTTTTTTTTATGTTTCAATTTTTTTCTGGAGAACAGTTTTCATAACCCAATAGCAGAAACCTTTTCTTGTATGTCTTTTAACCAGCATTCCTTATTAACTTTATTTCCATACAAGATAGGTCTTTTTATGACCCCTCATTTCACTTTTCCCCAATTCCTTGCTGTGGTTTGAATGTGTCCCCTAAATTTTACGTGTTGAAAACTTAATTCCCAATGCAACAGTGTTGGAAGGTGGAGCCTAAAAAGAAGTGATTAGGTCATGAGGGCTCTGCTCTCCTGAATGCATTAATGTTATTATCTTGAGAGTGGGTTGGTTATCAAGAGAGTGTTATAAAACTTGTTTAAAGTTGTTATAAAAGTGAGGTCAGTGCCCCTCTTTCTCCCTCATTCTCTTAATCTCTGTTTGCCCTTCCACCATGGCATGATGTGGGAGGAAGGCCCTCACCAGATGCAGCCCCTTGATCTTGGACTTTTCAACTTCCAGAACTGTCAGCCAAATAAATTTCCACCCAATCTTAGTTATTCTGTTATAGCAGCATAGACTATATGGACTAGGACATCCCTTAATACTCACAATATATGTTACTGCTGTCTATGACTGAAACTATTAATTGGCATCAATCTATGTTACAATAACGACAGTGTGCCAAGTCCCATTTACTACTGATATAAAACTCTAGTTGCCTTAAATACAAATTCCACTTTAAGATCTATCTAAGAGGATGAAAATAATTGCTTGAAAGCAAGAAATTAGTTCCTTGACTTTTTTGATATTTTGTCCTTATCACCTCTGTCAAAAGTCTAACATGTTAGCTGGGTGTCATGGCACATGCCCGCAGTTCCAGCTACTTGGGAGGCAGGAGGATCGCTTGAGTTTGGGAAGTCAAGGCTTCAGTGAGCCATGATCGTACCACTGTACTCCAGTGTGGGTGACACAGTGACACACTGTCTCAAAATAAATAAATAAATAAATAGCCTAACATGGTGCCAAATACAGCTGAACCAGAGTTTGTACAGAATGCTTCATAACGGTTAGGAAAACTCCAGCTTTCTTCAATAATTTCTAAATATGATTCAAATCCAAATGATTATATAAAAAGATAAAACCTTTACCTAAATGCTTTAATATTTTTTAAAAAGCATTATCCCTGATAAACTGGTCTCACAAGATAATCCAGTGATTAAAATATTTTGCTTTGATAATATGTATTCGATAGATCATAATAATAAACTCACTGGAAGGCTCAGAAATTCATTAAAGTAGTCTACAAGGAAATCATCTGTTGCCAGAGAATCTTCCTGCAAAAAGAAAAAAAAAAAAAAACATAAAAACACAGTATTATAATTATACAACAATGTTTTAAATCATGCCTATATTATTCTCTTATTCTGCTATGAATTTATCATCATGTAGATCTTCAAATCTCTTTTAGTCAGTAAACAGAAAACCCTCACTATAAACTGGACACAGTTTATAGTGTTTCATAGTTTCCTTCCAATCTCTGAAAGGAAAAAATAAGAAAACAGAAGGCAGGATATTCTTAAAACACTTTGCTACTATACTTAGTTGGAAAACAGAACACATGAAAAATACAGCACAACACTTAAATGAAACATCAACAAATACAAAATAATACCACCACATGGTAAGTTCCACACAGACTTATTAAAATATATATATATTTCATAAAAATAAAGGCAGAGTCAACAAGAAGCAGTGTTTGGAGCCCAAATGACATTGAGCGTGTAAATTTCTTAAATTGCCCAATGGAAGTGATAAAAGAAGTGAAGAAAATGTTGTACTGCCCCGCCACCCCAGAATGAGATACATTTTTTAATCTGGATCTTGCTTCACTTTTGCATGAGGAATCTTTGACAATGCATGTGTTCTAAGAATAAAGATTGTATACATTTTTTCCATAACTATCTCATCCACCAACATAGCCACTTTTCAAATTGTCAAAATTGAAAAGCCACTGCCAAGAACAAAATCTCTCTTCCAAATCCTAGGACACCTTATTTTATTAGTAATTGTTTCCATTATGTCAAAAGCACATCATGGCATAACTGTTATATGGTACATGTGTTTATTTTGTTATTCATAATTATATTGCAATTTTGAAAATCTAACATGAAAGTTGACAATATGACACAACGCTATTATTTCCATATGGCTGATTACTTTCTTTTTATACTGGCCAATTTTTAAAAATGTACTGAAGTATATAGTGCTATAAAGAAGACACTATAGCATATTGCACCTATTTTGGAAAACAGATTTTCAGGGTAATTTCTTTAAGTAATTGCAGCATCAGAAGAGAGTTATAAACAATCACTTATAGAATTTATATCAAGAAACTTACTAGAAACCTTAAAACAAAAGATTTAGTTTTCTAAAAATTTCAACTGATTAAAATAACAACAAACTAAGGATTTAATAAATGTACTACCTTAGTAGTAGTACCTTAGTAGCACGTGCTCAAAGAGAGTCCTGATTGGCAAAGTCTAACAAAGCAGAACAAGGCAGATATCCTTTTGGGGGAAACTACAAGGCATTTAATAACCTATCAAACTTTACCTTCCAAAGTTACTTTAATAATTCCAACTTTATTTAGTGGACTATCTAGTTTTTGCTAACTCTTATGAGAAAACATCTGAATTCTGGGTAGAAGGCATTGTGCTACAATAAGGGTGGACAAATTTGGCAGTACTGGATCACATGATCAAAAATCCACAGATGTGAACAGTGTATATCTTAAATAACATACAGTAGTGCAATACAATCCCTTGTCAGTTTTTCTAAAATATACATTTCATTTTTAATTTTTAGCCATAATACAGAATATGTATTTCATAGCACCAGGTGGACCTAAGTATTACCTAGAATTGCCACACTGCCTGAAATTTCTAATTTTCAGATTCATAAATTCATTTCCAGATGTCTTGCACTTCTAAAAGATTCTAACTCAATGAACTATCTGAGAGGAGATACTAGTTTTGTTTTTGTTTTGAGACAAGGTCTTGCCCTGTCACCCAGGCTGGAGTGCAGAGGCGTGATCTCAGCTCACTGCAACCTCCGCCTCCTGGGTTCAAGTGATTATCATGCCTTTGCCTCCTATCTGGGACTACAGACGCCCACCACCATGCCCGGCTAATTTCTGTATTTTGTGTAGAGACAAGGTTTCACCATGTTGCCCAGGCTGGTCTCGAAGTCCTGGCCTCAAGTGATCTGCCCGCCTCGGCCTCCTGAAGTGCTGGGATTACAAGCATGAGCCACCATGCCCAGCCCTGTTTTGTTTTTGTTTTTTTCCTTAACCTATTTCAGATAGATAACTTTGAATGAATAATTAGAAAATGAAATAGAAGATACATACGGCAATCCCAATTTTTTGCCGTATTCAACAGATATAAATATTCTCTGTCAAACTGCCATAAAGGTTTTCAAAGTTTTCTCTAGATTCCTGAGCTCAGCTCATCTCACCAGGGACTGGTAAGAGTTCTCAGGTGGCAGCAGCGGCACTGCTCTAACCCCTTGGTGACTTGACATTTCCTAGGCATTCAGTCATATCCTTTGGTTTGCACTTACAGAAAACTATGAAAACCTCAGGTATTATCAAATACATCAAAATCAATATTTCTTTTCTAAAATTGTGCCTTAATTTCTATCAATATCAAACCTCAGCAATTGCGTTGATATTGGGTAGTTACACAATGGGAAATAAAGTGTTGCCTCCAAGTGCAATCTGCTCACCCACATGTGGCACTTGAGTGGAAAGGCTTGTCCTTCTCTTAGTAAATAAAGGAACCTATTTTCCCACTGCAGTTTCTAGTTCAATGTGTTCAAAATATCTTGTCACATCAGTAAGCAGTCTTGTAAACCCATGAGTATCTGATAAGCCCTTTACACCACAAACCCTTTAATTAAAAAAAAAAAAAAATTAAGGCCTTGAGCTGAAGAAGTAACTCAGTTACTCTCAAAGAGTTTCCACAATCCCATTACTTGGCTATATTAAAATGCTCTAAGTCTCTATGCTTAGGTTTAACATCTTCCAAATAATCAATAAACTGGTGATGGTTAATGGTATAATCAAGAAGAAAACTGAGTTAGAATAATTTCCTCCATTACATCATTCCATAAACCTGACTGCAAAATTTGCAACACAGATTCTCTGTTGAATGAAGGTAGGAACACTTCTTCAGAATTGAATGTACTCTTGAAACCTGTTTTTTTTTTTTTTTTATGTATTACAGGTGTGCCATCTGTGGAAATGAAGTCAGCTTTTCCATTTTTAGTCCAAACTTCTCAAATGTCTTACTGAAAGAGGGTTAACAAAATAGTTTATGTGTGCTTGCTAATTATGGTAGGTAAAATTTTTTGCTTAAAGTTATTTTGCTGCACCTTCAAATCAGATGAACTACAATTTTTTTTTTTTTTTTTTTTTTTTTTTTGAGACAGGGTCTTGCTCTGTCATTTAGGTGCTTAACTAATTTTTAAAAAAACTTTTTTTTTTGTAGAGACAGGGTCTCACTATATTGCCTATGCTGGTCTTGAACTCCTGGGCTCAAGCAATCCTCCCACCTAGACCTCCCAAAGTGCTGGGATTACAAGCATGAGCCACCACACCCAGTCCAATTTATTTACAACTCTAAAAGATGCAAGATATACAAAGACATTATAAGCAAGGAAGAGGAAATAAGAAGACAAAAAACCCACAGTCCAAGAAAGAATATGATACATGCCATAAGAGAATTACAATATAAACTGTTTCTTCCAAAGGAAGGAAAGATGTTATCTGGTAAGAAGAATCAGAAAAGACTCAAGTGGGAAAAATGGCATTTGAAATGCATTTCAAATAACTTCAAATTCTGTATTTAGAAATATAAATATGAGGGGTAATAATGCTGAGTACACAGAGAAACGCATGAGCAAAGGAGAGAGGCCAGAAAGCAAGACAGCATAGTAGGTGTCTCTGGGGAATGGGGGCAAGAATCAACTGAGAAGGAGCTTGAAGAACTTTCTAGGACATGAAAGTGTTCTACATATGCATTGGAGTTTGGATTACACAGATGTATGTATACATTTGTCAAAATTCACCAACTTATTCTTTAAATGTTTGCATTTCAGTGTATAAATTTTGCATCAACAAAAGAATCATAAACTAATACTGAATACTATTAATAGTTCATGATACTCATGAAGTATTTAGAGGTGAAGTTTATCAATGTCTGTAACTTACTTTAAAATACATAAAAAATAAGATGGACTGATGGATGGATGATGAGATAGGCCAGCTATGTGAAAAAAAACAAATGTAACAAAAATTGTGAAATCTTAGTGGTAGGTATATCAGTGTTCACTATACAATTCTTTTAATTCTTACATGTTTAAATTTTTTCCTAGTAAAATGTTTGGAGGGGGACCTTATTACAAGGAAATAAGATCAAGTTTCTCTGCACATTATGGACAGGCTTCTTAGCCTTGTGTGTATTAAATAACAGATTCTCAAATCAGCATCATTGCCTCTAGAATAAATTCCTGGTTATCTGACCATCTTCTGACTACTACTCTGGAATCCTATCTACCAAGGGACTGACCTCTGGTTCACCATCCTATCCATCATATGCCAAACCCCATCTTTCCTATTCTTTCTTATCCATACCACACTATGGGTCAGTCTTCCTAGCCACACCTCATTTAATACAAGGGATCCATTTGTTCCCCCAGTCTCCAATCCTTTTCTACCACAAAAAGGGCTTATAGTGAATGCAATTTGGCTCCTGCCCACTGTCCAGCCTTATCTCATACTACACGCTATAGTCATAGCAATTTTTTTATAGTTTCGCACCTTTACACATGTTGATTATTCCACCCAGAAAAATTTTCCCTCGTATTCACGTACCCATCTTTTTTTCTTCTCCAGAAGTCTGGAGTAGTGGTAATCTGTATTTCCCCTATAAAAACCTTCATCACTTCATACTGTAATTGTTTACATGTCTCATCCTGGATTGTGAACTTCTGGAGGAAAAGGGCTGTTCCCTATTTGTTCTTTTAATTTTTTCAATGCCTTTAGATAGTAAACGTTTACAACATTTTTTACTGAATAATTGAAAGATTATACTGAGGACACGAAACCTAAAGAGAAAAGACTAATAACTTAAAAAAAAAATTCTAACAAATAATACTAATTAAAAGAAGAGATACTGTCAAAAGAGAAAAAGAGTCAGAAAAAGAGAATGCAAGGTGAGACAAGCTCCACAACACATCTTGTTGAAAGTATGGCTTGCCTAGATCAAGGCATTTTTGACATTTGAAAACCAAAAGCCCATGTATCAGATCCCCACTGGTTTGCAAAATTATATTTTCTATAAATGAAGTCTATGAAAGAGGAAGATATTAAAATGGTTCATGCAATGAGGAGCAAAAGTATGGACTCTGCTTTTATCCTCCAAAGGTTATCATCACAGATTATATCAGTATCTATCCAGAAGTACTTTTCCATCGGCCTTCTGTCCTGTCCTCTCCCGCCCTCCCCTCCCCTCTCCTCCCCTCCCCTCCCTTCACCTCCCTTCCCTTCTCTTCTCTTCTCTTCTCCCCTTCCCTTTCCTTCTCTCTGTCTCTCTCTCTCAACAAGTACCCAAAAGACTTGAGAAGGTGAAGAAAGCTCTGGACGCCCCAACCCCCCTCCCCCCGCCACTTTTATTTTATTTTATTTTATTGAGATGGAATCTTACTCTGTCACCAGGCTGGAGTGCAGTGGCACAATCTTGGCTCACTGCAACCTCCGCCTCCCAGGTTCAAGAGATTCTCCTGCCTCAGCCTCCTGAGTAGCTGGGACTACAGGCACGTGCCACCACGCCCAGCTAATTTTTGTATTTTTAGTAGAGACAGGGTTTCACCATGTTGGCCAGGATAGTCTGAATCTCCTGACCTCATGATCTACCCACCTCACCCTCCCAAAGTGCTGGGATTACAGGTGTGAGCCACCGCGCCTGGCCTGGACTCGCTTTTATTCAGTCATATCTCGAATTATACCTACTAGGCTTAAGACAATTCATTAGGCACAAATACCCTAAGGTTTTCTCCTTGTACAAAGATCTTTACAACTCACTGCAAAGATCGTGCCACTGCCCTCCAGCCTGGGTGACAGAGCAAGACTCTGTCTCAAAAAAAAAAAAAAGATCTTTACAACTCAATACACTTATTTAAAGCAGAGAGTATCTCACACCCTTGGTCACCTTTTCTCCCATTCTATATGGTTAGAAAGAGGATGTGGCAAACTTCTCTAAATCCCGATGTACTTTCAATTCAAACCTCACACTTAACACTTAACTGCTTATCCTTTTACTGTTTCATATTAAAGGCCATCTCTCTGATCAGAAGGTATGCTACTTTGGGGATTAATAACAATGTTTATACCCAGTAGTGTCTAATATGGCCATACGTTGAAAAAGTTGCTTAATGATATACTTATTTACTAACTTATCAATGGGACTGCTAACAGTTTCTGTAGTTCCAAAAAAGCATCAGAGAATTTGATTCCTACCCAGAGTAAAGGATTCCATACAGATGAAAGAATTCCAAATAGCCTAACACTTTAAAAAGGACCTCTGGGACCTGTCTTAGTTTCCTAAAGACTTGTTCACAACACTTCTGGCCGCTAGCGCTGCAACCTCTTAAAGAAACAAGAACAGGAGAAAGTAGGGGTGGCACTTAGGTCTATCCCTGCCTTCCTGTGTTTCCATATAAAGCTGCCTAGTGTGTCAGCCCCAGTAGGCTCTCACTGTTCATTTAACCCAATTATGTATAATTTAACATATTTTATTTGAAAAAAAAACACCAAGTGGTCATTAATTGCCAAGTAATTAGTCATGTTTATGAGTACTGGAATTATGGACCTTTTTTCTATACAGTTGTCCTTTGGTATCCACTGGAGATTGGTTCCAGGAACCCCCACAGATACTGAAATCTGGGGATGCTCAAGTCCCTCATATAAAATGGCATAGTATTTGCATACAACCTACACCCATCCTCCCATGTACTTTAAATCATCTCTAGATTTCTTACAATACCTAATACAATGTAATTGTTATGTAAATGGTTGTTATCCTGTATTTTTAAAGTTTGTATTTTTTTCTGATTTTTTTTTTTTTTTTTTTTGAGACAGAGTCTTACTCTGTCACCAAGGCTGGAGTGCAATGGCGTGACCTGGGCTCACTGCAACCTCCACCTCCCACGTTCAAACGATTCTCCTGCTTCTGCCTCCCTAGTGGCTGGGACTACAGGCATGTGCCATCACGTCCAGCTAATTTTTGTATTTCTGGTAGAGACGCAGTTTCACCACATTGGCCAGGCTGGTCTCGAACTCCTGACCTCAGGTGATCCACTCGCAACAGCCTCCCAAAGTGCTGGGGTTACAGGTGTGAGCCACTGCACCTGGCCTTTTTCTGAATATTTTCAATCCAAGTTTGGTTGAATCTACAAATGTTGAATCCATGGATATGGAGAGCCAACTAGTTACTGTATGCTAAAATAATGAGAATGTCTTCATGCTTGAGAAATACCCTATGCTTATTATAATTTCATTCAACCTGTAAAAATAACAAAATAGAAACTTGAACAGACTAAAAATTAGCTAAAAATGAATACCATTTTTAACAAGTAAAATACAAGTAAATACTGCTTAAAGCTAAAGTTTATCTTAATTTGATGGTAAGATTAAAAGGTTTTCTCTTTTTTAACTTTTCCTTTTTTAAACAGCTTTCAATCCGCTTTTAAAGTTAATAAAACTGTGGGTTTTTTAAATCAGAAAACCTTCAACAAAATAGATCATTACACTACAATGTTTTTACTCCATAAAGAATTTTCTTTCCTGGATTCAATTTTTTGATGGAAGACTTGATAAAGACTTTTTTTTGAAGCCTGGCACACTTACTTGCATAGTTGCAAACAAACTACTTTTAAGGCACAAGAAAAAGATATTATTTTGAATATAAAAGTCAGGTACTTAAATCTTTACTATTAATGCACTCTATTTTAATGATAAAAAAAATTTAAGAGTCACTCTCACTTTAAACTTTCTGAATGTGTACCTTACACCTTACTTTAGCTGTAAGTTTAAAGTGAGAGTGACTCCTAAATTTTTATTTTTATTTTATTTTATTTTTTTGAGATGGAGTCTCGCTCTGTTGCCCAGGCTGGAGTGTGGTGGTGTGATCTTGGCTCGCTGCAACCTCTGCCTTCTGGGTTCAAGCGATTCTCCTGCCTCGGCCTCCCGAGTAGCTGGGACTACAGGCACTCCCGGCTAATTTTTTTTTTTGTATTTTTAGTAGAGACAAGGTTTCACTGTGGTAACCAGGATGGTCTTGATCTCCTGACTTTGTGATCCGCCCCACCTTGACCTCCCAAAGTGCTGGGATTATAGGCATGAGCCACTGTGCCCAGCCCTAAATTTTAATGTGTAAATTTTATAATTCACTCTCACTTTAAACTTTCTCAATGTGTACCTTATACCTAGGTAAAAAATTAAAAATACATACAAGGTATGTGTCCCTGACAAACAAATACTTTATTCTAAATGAGTTATTCTATCCTTTGACGATGAAGACCGCATGTTAAGTTTCAAATATTATTTTGTGGGAGTCCACAACAGCACTGTACTTTTAGATCCACTGAGAAAATACAATATGAAAAAAAAGTTGGTATGAACATAGGAGCACAAAACCAAAAAAACAGAAAACTACTTAAATAAAATAATAAAATATTTTTCTCAATCATAAGCAGTTGTAATCATAAGGTAACAATCATAAAGTTTTGTGGTTTCCCAAATATCAGGGACCCAGGCCCCTCTGATCTTATGTCTCTGCCATCCTCAAGATGCCAGGTCCATCTCATGATCTAAGATGACTGCTTTAGCTCCAGCATCACAACTTTATTCCAGCCGGCAGAAAAGAAGAAAAAGGGTTCATTCTTTTCTTCTACACTTATGTAAGTATTAAAGTTAGAATAGCCCAGCTTCTAACTGTGGCTCAACTAATTACTAGCTGTGTGACCTAAGGGTCTGTTATTTGATCTCTATAAACATCAGCTCTCCAGAGAAGTAGGACACAACACTTCTGCTTACATCGTATTGGCCAGAATTTGGTTCCATAAACACATTTGGCTGCAAGGGAAACTAGAAAACATAGTCTTAACTTGGGATAGCAATGGTTCTAACATCTACTATGGAAAAGGAGAGAATGGAGTTTGGGGAACTACAGGTGCCTGACACATTTTTCCTAAGAATATGTAATTTATTGATGAGAACAATATTTTCACACTTTGGAAAAACAGGGGTAACTACACGTGCAAGACATGTTAATTATTTAATCTATAGACAATACTTGGTTGAGCATGTGAATTTGAGAATCTGGTTATAAACTGGTCTCAGCTAAAAGCTGCTCAGAGCTCACAGGCAGTCTGGATGATGTTAGTTGGAAAGGCTTAATGGAGGAGATTAGCTGGGCCTTGAAGAATGTGCAACATTGTGAAATAGATGGGGAAGGGCATCTGAGACAAAATTTGACAGCAAAGGCAAGGAGACAAGTGGGGTATAGTTTGGCTGGGGCAGGAGGCATGTGGATGTAGTTTATAAACGAAACCAAAAACAGTAAGAATGTTGTCTTTATCACAGAGAAAAGCATTGGGAGATAAGGTTAAAGAAGGCTGAAAAGTTATAGAAAAGGTTTTGAAGGCTAAAGCAAAGCATTTGACATTTTGGCTTTACCAGTTACAAGATATGCGGCCTCAGGCCCATTTAGTTAACCACTGTGAACTTCGACCTCCTCTTCTGTGAAATGTGGGCAGTAATAACCACCTAATAGTGTTGTTAGTAGCTAGTATGTGGTTAGCACCTAATAGGGTTGTTAGTAGCTAGTATGTGGTCAGCATTCAATAAATACTAGTTATTAATAAAAGCTCTGAGCAAGCTAGTAACATGGTAATGTTTTAAAAAATTAATAGCAATCTGATAGCCAGGGTAAGAGTGACAGGAGAAGGAAAAATCTAAAGGCAGACAGAGCAAAGGAATAGGAAGTAATCTAATACAACTGATGCTCAGGAGCTTGAATTTTACGCTTTAGACAAAGAAAAATTGGAGTTGGCAGAAGGAATATTGGAGGCAATGACATCAGTTAGGATTACAACCAAAGTCCAGGCCCAGGGTGGGGGCCTGAAATGAGACAGTAGTTGTGTGGATGGAGAAAAAGATATGGCTACGAAAAGAGCTTGGTAAATGATTGCAGGCAGGGGATGAAGAAAAGGGAAGAAAGGCTTTGATATGAGTGACTGGCCAGTGGCACCACAAATCAAAATAAGAAGTGGAGGAAAAACAGCATGGTGTCGGGGGCCCTGCGGAGAGTTCAGTTTAGACTGTTGACACGGACATTCAGATGATGAAGAGTCCCAATAACCCACTGGATATATAGAGCTGGCATTAAAAGTGGTGTCTGGACTGGAGTTGCGGAGATGTGGAAGTCCCACGAAACAGGGGTACTGAAGAGAAGCTCACCCAGAGAAAGCCCAGAGAACAGAATCCTGAAGGTCAGTACTTTCATGAGAAAAGAAAAAGAGAAGCCAGAAAGGGGGAATAATAATGAAAGATAAGAGAACTCAGAGACAGTGAAATCAAGCCAAGAGAAAGGGAATGCCTAGAGTCTTCAAGCTATCATTGAGTTCATGGATGGGGCCAACACCTAAAATGGTTAGGTGAACTGCTCAAACAGTAAGTGGCGTGTTGTTGAGTGGTCTTCAGTAGTATGGGAAAAGATTTGCTGGCTTCAGAAATGCTCACCTCCTGCTGCAGCTAAGAGTAGTTCAGGAAGGCCTGGAGCAGCTTAAATAAATTTCCCATTAAAAGCAGAGTGGCTGGGCCTGGCATGGTGGCTCAGGTATGTAATCCTAGCACTTCAGGAGGCCAAGGTGGGTGGATCTCTTGAGCCCAGGAATTCGAGACTGGCCTGGGCAACATGGTGAAACTCTGTCTCTACAAAAAATATAAAAATTAGCCAGGCGTGCTGGCACGTGCCTATAGCGCCAGCAACTCGGATGGCTGAGCCAGGAAGATCACCTGAGCCCAGGGAGGTCAGGGCTGCAGTGAGCTGTGATGGGGCCACTACACTCCAGCCTGGGTGACAGAGGGAGACCCTGTCTGAAGCAGAGCTTTGCCAACATGGCCAAAAGATGGGAGGAATTTCTGACTTGCTCTGTGTACCTTCAGTGGCTGTGTGTGTGTATGTGTGTATATGTGTGTGTGTGTGTCTGTCTCTCCCAGCAATGGACCAGAGCTCTGGAAAGGTGAATGTGAAAGCCACCAGCACACACAGCCTTAGCCCTTTCTTCTCTCTTAGGCCCTGCTATACTGTGAACTTCTTGAGACTTAAGCTCAGCATCCAGGACCACACTATGACTATATAATCACTCATGTTTGTTGATTGAAAGCCAAAAGCAAATAAGATAATTAGCCAACATAGAAATAAGTGCTGGAAGACATAAATAAATAATAGAAGTGCTTGGAGCTCTTGGAATCAGACTCAGACCTTGGTAGGAATTAGGTTCTGACACCTCCTGTTTGTCTGTGTAACCTCAGGCAAGTTCCTTAACCACTGTATACAATGGGAATTACAATGGAACCCACCCTAAATGTAGCACTCACCTAAATGACAATATATAGGATATATTTAGCAAAGTACTTTTATTATTTAACCTCTCTAGAAGTCTGAGCTGAGAGTATTTAGTACATTTGTAAAGGAATGATAAATTGACCACTCTTTATCCATCAATGCCATTTACTTTTGTTTAGTCCAACCAGGAACTGCACAGCCACATCACAATACAGCCACGGAGATAAAACTTTCCTCTCATGGAGTCATTAAAGAGTTTAGAGAAATTAAATGAGGCCATTTATGTGAAAGAACTTTAATGATGAACAGCATCCACCATACAAATTAATTGGCCCCTTCTTAAAAATGTGCCAGATAGAGAATTCAAAAAGATGTTGTACAGTTATTACAATTGTTTCTAAACCAAAACTCTGGCAAAAAGGAGGAAAGAAAACACACAGCTTTCTTCTATGATCTAATATTTGCTATATTTTTAAAGGCCAAAGAAAAAAATAAATAGCCCCTTGAAATCGTACTTACAAATTCTTCTTCTGTAATAGTTGGTGGCTCTGAAACAAGACAAAATATTACATTATCTCCCTCAAAACTGATTTCCTTTGAGTAAATGAAATGGAAGACAGCACCTAGCCCTATGTTACACACGGGCACGCTCAGTACATTTCTGGCCCTCTGTTCATTCTCTGTACATGACTTGCATTTTAAGTTGGAATTCAAGGTGGAAGTGGGAAGGAAAGGCCTCTGGAATCCTGTCTGGTCACTAATTCACTGTGACCCAGCAGTTACCCTTCTTTATAGACGGAACCCCCTATTATTCTACGTACAATATGCAGAATTAAGCGAGATAATGCGGTGCCAGCGTAAACCGGCGAGGACGTGAAATTCGTCATGAAATCCAACAGGAGGGCAGTGAAGCCCTTTTTTCTCATGTTTGGGAGCGGGATACCTCTAAGAGGGCAGGAGGTAAAGTCCAGAGGCTGGCGCGTGGTGCGGCCCGGACGCCGCGGGCTGGTCCTCCGTCCCTGTGGGGCCGCCACCTACCCGCTGTGAGTCTCTTCTCGGGCATGCCGTCGCCTCTGCCAGCTCCTGGAGCCCGCGCGGGCCGTCAGGGCCCCAGCGCGCGGGCCCAGCGCGGGTCAAGGCCGGAGCGACGCGGCGGCGGCGCGCGGGCTCCGGAGCTACGCCGGCTCGTGTGGCGCGCAAGGCGCCGGGGTTGCTATGGAGCTCAAACAATGCGGCCGCCCTGGGAGGCCGAGGCCGGCCGGTCAGGCGCCTTTCAGGGTTACCAAGCCGCGATGGGAACGACCCAGCCTCCCCCCTGCCCTCCCTTCCTCCTCCTTTTGGGCAGGGGCCAGCGCCGCGAAGGGCTGGGGACGGAAGCGAGTGCGGATCCCCGTCGCAGTCACCCGGGAGGGGCGCCCTGGAGAAGCCTGTGGCCCTCGAGACCCGACTGGCCGCTAATTCGTTACTGTGGGACCGCGGCTCAGGCCCATTCTTCCTCCACTACAGCCAAACAGCACCGGCTAGAGAAACGCGGTGCCCCACGGGAGGGAGAGGCCTCGGGCACGCGGGGCGCGAGGCGGCCAGAGCGGCTGGTCCCGGGAAGCGGAGGAAGCAGGGAAGACTCGGGCCTCCAGTTTTCATCATTCCTCAGGAGGCCCGCAACACACAGCTCTTGATCTCCATCACAGTAGTATGAAATGCTTGTGTAAAAAGTTAAATAATTCGCGGCCTATAGGAACCGCGAACTTCCCCAACACGTGTGTGCCAGTTAGGACTGCTGCATTTTGAAGATAGCTAGGCTTAAAAATTACTTGAGGAGGCCTCATATTCACCTAACGTGGTACCTTCGTCTGTTAGGTTACCCAAGACTCAAGCCAGAAACCTGGGAACTTTTCCCTAAAACTTATTCCCGCCACCCAACCCTCTTATTCAGTAAAGCACTAGGTTCTCCTTATTCTGCCTTATTGTTTCTGAAATCTGGAGTTTCCTCTCCGCTCCTGCTAGTAAGAAGATCCTTAGTACAGGCTCCATCTGAACTGTTGTAAAAACTTCCTAACTGCTTTTTTCAGTCTTTGCTTCCAGTGGAGTTCAGTTTAAGCCCATTCTCCATGATGAATGCAAAATCATCCATCTGAATGCAAATCTGACCTGCTTAAAACCTTCAGTGGCTTCACAATTGCCTCCTACATTGTAGGAATACTGCAAGGCTGGCAGGGGCCCCACAAGTATATGAATGCTTAAGAAAAGAAGGAATAAGACAATGGGTGCTTGTATTGCAAGGAACCGTAACTCCCATCTAGTTATATTCATTGCCTTTTCCCTATTACATAGGAAAAGACAAAAATAAACACTATATTGGCCAGACAAAATTAGAGGACCAAATGAAGTGACGGGATACTGGCAGAAGATAAGGGAGAAGTGGGGGGTGGGGAGACAAATCACAAAGGGCTTTGTGGGCCCTTGGTAAGGACTCCAGATTTCATTCTGAGTGAAATGCAAACCATAGCAGAATTTGAACAGAGAAATGACATGACTTTATTTCTATTTGAAAGAATCACTCTGGGTGTTTTCTAGAGAATATATTAATATTAGCATGACTCAAAGCGGGCAAGAGCTAATGGTAGCTCAGACCAGGTGGTTCAGCACAAGCAGTACAGGTTTGAGATAGATTCTGCAGACATTTTAACAATAGAGTTAAGAGGATTTCCTGACAAGTTGGACATGGGAGTGAAACAAAGTAGTTGAGAATGACTCCAGATTTGGTCTGAACAGCCAGGAAAGTTTAGTTGCCATCAACAGAGTTGGAGAAAGCTGTGAGTGGACCACATTGAGAGAGAGAGTTTAAGAAGTCTATTACCCTAAACCAAGTTGAAAAACATACTTCAGGATACAATACAGGAGAATGTCACCAACCTAGCAAGACAGCCAACATTCAAATTCAGGAAATGCAGGAAACCCCAGAAAGATACTCCATAAAAAGATCAACCCCAAGACACATAATCATCAGATTCTTCAAGGTCAAAATGTTAGAAAAAATGTTCAGGGCAACCAGAGAAAAAGACCAGGTCACCTACAAAGAGAAACCCCTCAGACTATCAGCGGACGTCTCAGTGGAAACTTTACAAGTTAGAAGAAATTGGGGGCCAGTATTCGGCATTCTCAACTGAATTTCCAACCCAGAATTTCATATCCAGCCAAAGTAAGCTTCATAAGTGGAGAAGTAATAAGATCCTCTTCAGACAAGCAAATGCTGAGGGAATTTGTCACCACCAAACCTGCCTTGCAAGAGCTCCTGAAGGAAGCACTAAATATGGAAAGGAAAAACCATTACTAGCCAGTAAAATAAACAAACACTGAATGAAGTACACAGACCAGTGACACTAGGAAGCAACCACATAAACAAGTCTGCAAAATATCCAGCTACCTTCATGAAGACAGGATCAAATCCACACATAACAATACTAACCTTAAATGTAAATGGCTAAATGCCCCAATTAAAAGACACAGAATGGCAAGCTGGATAAACAACCAAGACCGAGACTGCTGGCAAGATGGCCGAATAGGAACAGCTGTGGTCTGCAGCTCCCAGCGAGATCAACACTAAACGAGGGTGATTTCTGCATTTCCAACTGAGGTACGCAGTTCATCTCATTGGGACTGATTGGACAGTGGGTACAGCCCACAGAGGGCAAGCCGAAGCAGGGTGGGATGTCACCTCACCCAGGAAGTGCAAGGTGTCAGGGAATTTCTCCCCCACCCAAGGGAAGCTGTGAGGAACTGAGCCTGAGGAACTAGAGCACAGATACTGCACTTGTCCCATGGTGTTTGTGACCCACAAACCAGGAGATTCCCTCTGGTGCCTACCCCACCAGGGCCCTGGGTTTCAAGCACAAAACTGGGTGGCCATTTGAGAAGACACCAAACTAGCTGTAGGAGTTCTTTTTTTCCATACCCCAGTGGCACCTGAAACACCAGTGAGACAAAACCATACACTCCCCTGGAAAGGGGTGCTGAAGCCAGGGAGCCAAGCGGCCTGGATTGGGGGTCCCACCTTCACAGAACCCAGCACACTAAGATCCACTGGCTTGAAATTCTCGCTGCCAGCACGGCAGTAGTCTGAGATCAACCTGGGACACTCAAGCTTGGTGGGGGGAGGGGTGTCCACCATTGCTGAGGTTTGAGTAGGTGGTTTTACACTCCCAGTGTAAACAAAGCTACTGGGAAGTTAGAATTGGGTGGATCCCACTGCACCTCAGCAAGGCTGCTGTGGCCAAACTGCCAGATTTCCCTTCTCTGGGCAGGACATCTCTGAAAAAAATGTGGCAGCCCCAGTCAGGGACTTACAGATGAAACCCCCATCTCCCTGGGACAGAGCACCTGGGGAAAGGGGTGCTGTGGGCACAGCTTCAGCAGACTTAAATTTCCCTGCCTGACAGCTCTGAAGAGAGCAACAGACCTCCCAGCACAGCATTCCAGCTCAGCTAAGGGTCAGACTGCCTCCTCAAGTGGGTCCCTGACCCCCGTGTATCCTGACTGGGAGACACATCCCAGTAGGGGCCGACAGACACCTCATACAGGAGAGCTCTGGCTGGCATCTGGCAGGCACCCCTCTGGGACTAAGCTTCCAGAGGAAAGGTCAGGCAGCAATCTTTGCTCTTCTGCAGCCTCTGCTGGTGATACACAGGCAAACAGGGTGAGGAGTGGACCTCCAGAAAACTCCAGCAGAGCGGCAGTAGAGGGGCCTGTCAGAAGGAAAACCAACAGAAAGAAATAGCATGTCCACTCAAAGACCTCATCTGAAGGTCACCAACATCAAAGACCAAAGGTAGATAAATCCACAAAGATGGGGAGAAACCAGCGCAAAAAAGGCTGAAAATTTCAAAAACTAGAACGTCTCTTCTCCCGTAAAGGATCACAACTCCTTGCCAGCAAGGGAGCAAAACTGGATGGAGAATGAATTTGACAAATTGACAGAAATAGGCTTCAGAAGGTGGGTAATAACAAACTCCTCCGAACTAAGGGAGCATGTTCTAACCCAATGCGAGGAAGCTAAGAACCTTGAAAACAAAGGTTAGACAAATTGCTAACTAGAGTAACCAATGTAGAGAAGAACATAAATGACCTGATGTAGCTGCATAACACAGCATGAGAACTTTGTGAAGCATACACGTTTCAATAGCTGAATCAATCAAGCGGAAGAAAGGATATCAGCTCTTGAAGATAAACTTAATGAAATAAAGAGAGAAAACAAGATTAGAGAAAAGAGAGTGAAAAGGAATGAACAAAGCCTCCAAGAAATATGGGACTATGTGAAAAGATCAAATCCACGTTTGACTGGTGTACCTGAAAGTGACGAGGAGAACTGAACCAAGTTCAATTTGCAAACCAAGTTCAGGATATTATCCAGGAGAACTTCCCCAACCTAGCAAGACAGGCTAACATTCAAATTCAGAAAATACAGAGAACACCACAAAGATACTCCAAGACACATAATCGTCAGATTTGCCAAAGTTAAAATGAAGGAAAAAATGTTAAAGGCAGAGAGAAGGGTGGGGTTACCCACAAAGGGAAGCCCATCAGGCTAACGGCAGATCTCTCTATAAGCCAGAAGAGAGAAGGGGTCAATATTCAACCTGCCTAAAGAAAAGAATTTTCAACCCAGAATTTCATATCCAGCCAAACTAAGCTTCGTAAGTGAAGGAGAAATAAAATCATTTACAGACAAGCAAATGCGGAGAGATTTTGTCACCACCAGGCCTGCCTTACAAGAGAAGGAAGCACTGAACATAGAAAGGAACAACTGGTACCAGCCACTGCAAAAACATGCCAAATTGTAAAGAACATTGACACTGTGAAGAAACTGCATCAACTTATGGGCAAAGTAAGTAGCTAACATCATAATGACAGGATCAAATTCACACATAACGATATTAAAGTTAAATGTAAATGGGCTAAATGCCCCAGTTAAAAGACGCAGATTGGCAAATTGGATAGAGTCAAGACCCATCAGTGTGCTGTATTCAGGAGACCCATCTCACATACAAAGACACATAAAGGCTCAAAATAAAGGGATAGATGAATATTTACCAAGCAAATGGAAAGAAAAAAAAAAAAAGCAGGAGTTGTAATCCTAATCTCAGCTAGAATAGACTTTAAACCAACAAAGATCAAAAGAGACAAAGAAAGACATTACATAATGGTAAAGGGATCAATGCAGCAAGAAGAGCTAACTATCCTAAATATATATGCACCCAATACAGGAGCATCCAGATTCATAAAGCAAGTTCTTAGAGACCCACAAAGAGACTTAGACTCCCACACAAGAATAGTGGGAGACTTTAACACGACATATCAACATGACAGAAAATTAACAAGGATATTTAGGATTTGAACTCAGTTCTGGACCAAGCAGACCTAATAGACATCTACAGCACTCTCCACCCCAAATCAGCAGAATATACATTCATCTCAACATCTCATTGCACTTATTCCAAAATTGACCACATAATTGGAAGTAAAACACTCCTGAGCAAATGTAGAGAACAGAAATCATAACAGTCTCTCAGATCACAGTACAATCAAACTAGGACTTAGGACTAAAAAACTCACTCAAAACTGTGCAACTACATGGAAACTGAATGACCTGCTCCTAAATGACTACTAGATAAATAACAAAAAGAAGGCAGAAATAAAGATGTTCTTTGAAACCAATGAGAACGAAAACACAATGTACCAGAATCTCTGGGATATATTTAAAGCAGTGTGGAGAGGGAAATTTATAGCACTAAATGCCCACAAGAGAAACCAGGAAAGATCTAAAATTGACACCCTAAAATCAAAATGAAAAGAACTAGAGAAGCAACAGCAAAGAAATTCAAAATCTAGCAGAAGACAAGAAATAACTAAGATCACAGCAGAACTGAAGGAGATAGAGACACTAAAAACCCTTCAAAAAATCAATGAATCCAGGAGCTGGTTTTTTGAAAAGATCAACACAATTGACAGATCACTAGCAAGACTAATAAAGAAGAAAAGAGAGAAGAATCAAATAGATGCAATAAAAAATGATAAAGTGAATATCACCACCGACCCCACTGAAATACAAACTACCACTAGAGAATACTATAAACACCTCTACACAAATAAACTAGAAAATCTAGAAGAAATGGATAAATTTCTGGACACATACACCCTCCCAAGTCTAAACCATGAAGAAGCCAAATCCCTGACTAGACCAATAACAAGTTCTGAAATTGAGGCAGTAATTAACAGCCTACAAACCAAAAAAAGTCCAGGACCAGACAGATTCACAGCCTAATTCTACCAGAGGTACAAAGAGGAGCTGGTACCATTCCTTCTGAAACTATTCCAAACAATAGAAAAAGAGGGAATCCTCCATAACTCATTTTACGAGTCCAGCATCATCCTGATATCACAACCTGGCAGAGACACAACAAAAAAAGAAAATTTCAGGTCAATATCCCTGATGAATGTCGATGCCAAAATGCTTAATAAAACACTGCCAAACCAAATCCAGCAGCACATGAAAAAGCTTATCTACCATGATCAAGCTGGCTTCATACCTGGGATGCAAGACTGGTTCAACATACACAAATCAATAAACGTAATCCATCATATAAACAGAAACAATCACAAAAACCACATGATTATCTCAATAAATGCAGAAAAGGCCTTCAACAAAATTCATCACTCTTTCATGCTAAAAACTCTCAATAAACTGGGTATCAATGGAACATATCTCAAAATAATAAGAGCTATTTATGACAAACCCAATATCATACTAAATGGGCAAAAACTGGAAGCATTCCCTTGGAAAACCAGCACAAGACAAGGATGCCCTCTCTCACCATTCCTATTCAACATAGTATTGGAAGTTCTGGCCAGGGCAATCAGGCAAGAGAAAGAAATAAAGGATATTCAAATAGGAAGGGAGGAAGTCAAATTGTCTCTATTTGCAGATGACATGATTGTATATTTAGAAAACCCCATAGTCAAAATGCAAAATCTCCTTAAGCTGATAAGCAACTTCAGCAAAGTCTCAGAATACAAAATCAATGTGCAAAAATCACAAGCATTCTTATACACCAATAACAAACAGAGCCAAATCATGACTGAACTCCCATCACAATTGCAACAAAGAGAATAAAATACCTAGGAACACAACTTGCAAGAGATGTGAAGAACCTCTTCAAGGAGAACTACAAACCACTGCTCAAGGAAGTAAGAGAGGACTCAAACAAATGGAAAAACATTCTATGCTCATGGATAGGAAGAATCAATATCGTGAAAATGGCCATATTGCCCAAAGTAATTTATAGATTCAATGCTATACACATCAAGCTACCACTGACTTTCTTCACAGAATTGGAAAAAACTACTTTCAAGTTCATATGGAATCAAAAAAGGGCCCGCATAGCCAAGACAATCTTGGGCAAGAAGAACAAAGCTGGAGGTATCACACTGCTTGACTTCACACTATACTACAAGGCTACAGTAATGAAAACAGCATGGTACTGGTACCAAAACAGATACATAGACCAATGGAACAGAATAGAGGCCTCAGAAATAACACCACACATCTACAACCATTTGATCTTTGACAAACCTGACACAAACAAGGAACGGGGAAAAGAATTCCCTATTTAATAAATGTTGTTGGGAAAACTGGCTAGCCATATGCAGAAAACTGAAACTGGACCCCCTCCTTGCACCTTATACAAAAATCAACTCAACACGGATCAAAGACTTAAATGTGCTAAGACCTAGGGCCATAAAAATCCTAGAAAAAAACCTGGGCAATACCATTCAGGACATAGGCATGGGCAAAGACTTCATGTCTAAAACACCAAAAGCAATGGCAACAAAAGCCAAAACAGACAAATGGGATCTAATTAAACTAAAGAGCTTCTGCACAGCAAAAGAAACTATCATCAGAGTGGAGAAATAGGAATGCTTTTACACTGTTGATGGGAGTGTAAATTAGTTCAACCATTGTGGAAGACAGTGTGACAATTCCTCAAGAATCTAGAACTAGAAATACCATTTGACCCAGTGATTCCATTATGGGGTATATACCCAAAGGATTATAAATCATTTTACTATAAAGGCACATTTTTATCGCAGCACTATTCACAATAGCAAAGAATTGGAACCAACCCAAATGTCCATCAATAATAGACTGGATAAAGAAAGTGTGGCACATATACACCATGGAATACTATGCAACCATAAAAAAGCATGAGTTCATGAGTTCACATCCTTTGCAGGGACATGGATGAAGCTGGAAACCATCATTCTCAGCAAACTGTCACAAGAACAGACAACCAAACACCACATGTTTTTACTCATAAGTGAGAGTTGAACAATGAGAACACATGGACATAGGGAGGGGAAGATCACACACCAGGGCCTGTCAGGGAGTGGGGGGCTAGAGGAGGGATAACATTAGGAGAAATACATAATGTAGGTGGCAGGTTGATGGGTGCAGCAAACCACCATGGCACATGTATACTTATGTAACAAAACTGCACTTTCTGCACACGTACCCCAGAACTTAAAGTAAAAAAAAAAAAAGAAAAGATATTTTTAAAATAATAATAAATAAAGAGGTAACACACACAAACAAGAACCAAGAACCATCAATATGATGTCTTTAAGAGACCCATCTCACATGCAAAGACACACAAAGTCTCAAATAAAGGGATGGAGTAAAATTTACCAAACAAATGGAAAACAGAAAATACCAGGGGTTGCAATTCTAGTTTCTTACAATAAGGACTTTAAACCAACAAAGATTAAAAAAAAAAACAAAGAAGGGCTTTACATAATGGTAAAGGGTTCAATTAAACAAGAAGAGCTAAGTATCTGTGATGGTTAGTACTGAGCGTCAACTTGACTGAAGGATACAAAGTATTGATCCTGGGTGTATCTGTGAGAGTGTTGCCAAAAGAGATTAACATTTGAGTCAGTGGGCTGAGGAAGGCAGATCCACCCTTAATCTGGTGGGCACAATCTTATCAGCTGCCAGCGAAAATAAAGCAGGCAGAAAAGGCCTAGCCTCCCAACCATCTTTCTGCCATGCTGGATGCTACCTGCCCTCGAACATTGGACTCCAAGTTCTTCAGTTTTGGGACTCAGACTGGCTCTCCTTGCTCCTCAGGTTGCAGACAGCCTATTGTGGGACCTTGTGATTGTGTGATTGTGTAAGTTAATACTTAATAAACTCCCCTTTACATACATACATATGTGTGTGTGTGTGTGTGTGTGTGTGTATCCTAATAAATTCCCCTTTTATATATATATATATATAATTTTATATATATATATAAAATTAGGATATATAGGGATCTCTCTACACCATAGGGATATATATAGACACACACACCCCTATATATAAATACATATATATCCTATTAGTTCTGTCCCTCTAGAGACCTGTAATACACTATCCTAAATATATATGCACCCAATACAGGAGCACCTAGATTCATAAAGCAAGTTCTTAGAGACCTTCAATGAAACTTAAACTCCCATACAATAATAGTGGGAGACCTTAACACCCTACTGACAATATTAGACAGATCATTAAGATAGAAAATTAACAACGATATTCAGGACCTGAACTTAGCTCTGGATCAAGCGGACCTGATAGACATCTACAGATCTCTCCACCACAAAACAACAGAATATACATTCTTCCCATTGCCACACAGTACTTACTCTAAATTTGACCACATAATCAGATGTAAAATAGTCCTCAGCAAATGCAAAATAACTGAAATCCTAACAATCTTTCAGACCACTGGGCAATCAAATTAGAACTCAAGATTAAGAGATTTACTCAAAACCACACAACTACATGGGAATTGAACAATCTGCTTCTGAATGGCTCTTGGGTAAATAATGAAATTAAGGCAGCTATCAAAAAGGTCTTTGAAACTAATGAGAACAAATTTACAACATGCCAGAAACTCTGGGACACAGCTAAAGCAGTGTTAAAAGGGAAATATACAAAACTAAATGCTCACATCAAAAAGATAGAAAGATCTCAGTTTAACAACCTAACATCACAACTGAAAGAACAAGAGAACCAAGACCAAACAAACCCCAAAGCTAGCAGAAGACAAGAAATAACCAAGATTAGAGCTGAACTGAAGGAGATAGAAACTTGAAAAACCCTTCAAAAGAGTATCGAATCCAGAAGCTAGTTTTTTTTTTTTTTTTTTTTAAGTAACAGACCACTAGCTAGACTAATACAGAAGAGAGAAGATTCAAATAAACACAATCAGAAATGTTAAGGGGGATATCACCACTGATTCCACAGAAATACAAACCACCATCAGATAAGACTATAAACACCTCTATGCACATAAACTATAAAATCCAAAGGAAATAGATAACTTCCTAGACACATACACCCTCCCAAGACTGAACCAGGAATAAATCAAATCTGTGAATAGACCAATAATGAGTTCTGAAATTGAGGCAGTAATAAACAGTGCAACAACAACAACAACAACAACAACAACAATAAAAGTGCTTAGGACCAAACAGATTCACAGCTGAATTCTACCCAGAGATACCAAGAATAGCTGGTACCATTTCTACTGAAACTATTCCAAACAGTTGAAAAGGAGGGACTCCTCCATAACTCATTCTATGAGACCAGCATCATCCTGATACCAAAACCCGGCAGAGACATAACAAAAAAAAGAAAACTTCAGGCCAATATCCTTGATGAACATCAATGCAAAAATCCTCAATAAAATACTGGCAAACCAAATCCAGCAGTACATCAAAAAGCTTATCCACCATGATCAAGTAGGGTTAATTCCTAGGATGCAAGGTTGGTTCAATATACACAAATCAATAAATGTGATGCATCACATAAACAGAACTAAAGAAAAAAACCACATGATTATCTCAACAAATGTAAAAAAGGCCTTCAATAAACTTCAACATCCCTTCATGTTAAAAATTCTCAATAAACTAGGTATTGAAGGAACATGCCTCAAAATAATAAGAGCCATACCTGACAAACTCACAACAAATATCATATATAATGGGCAGAAGCTAGAAGCATCCCCCTTGAAAGTCAACACCAGGATGCCCTCTCTTGCCACTCCTATTCAACATAGTATTGGAAGTTCTGGCCAGGGCAGTCAGGCAAGAGACAGAAATAAAAGGTATTCAAATAGGAAGAGAGGAAGTCAAGCTATCTTCGTTTGCAGATGACATGATCCTATATCTAGAAAACCACATTGTCTCAGCCCAAAGGCTTCTTAAGCTGATAACCAACTTCAGCAAAGTCTCAGGATATAAAATCAATGTGCAAATATCACTGGCATTCTTATACACCAACAACAGGCAAGCAGAGAGCCAAATCATGAATGAACTCCCATTCACAATTGCCACAAAAAGAATAAAATACCTAGGAATACAACTAACAAAGGAAATGAAGGACCTCTTCAAGGAGGACTACAAACCACTGCTCAAATAAATCAGAAATGACACAAACAAATGGAAAAACATTCCATGCTCATGGAAAGGAAGAATCAATATCGTGAAAATTGCCATACTGCCCAAAGCAATTTATACATTCAGTGCTATTCCCATTAAACTACCATCAACATTCTTCACAGAATTAGAAAGACTATTTTAAAGTTCATATAAAACCAAAAAGGAGCCCAAATAGCCAAGACAATCCTAAGCAAAAAGAACAAAGCTGGAGGCATCACGCTACCTGACATCAAACTACACTACAGGGCTACAGTAGCCAAAACAGCATGGTACTGGTACAAGAATAGACACATAGACCAACTGAACAGAATAGAAGCCCAGAAATAAGATCACACATCTACAACCATCTGATCTTCAACAAACCTGACAAAAACAAGAAATGGAGAAAGGATTCCCTATTTAATAAATAGTGCTGGGATAGCTGGCTAGCCATATTCAGAAAATTGAAACTGGACCCCTTCCTTACACCATACACAAAAATTAACTCAAGATGGATTAAAGATTTAAATGTAAAATCCAAAACTTGGCCAGGTGTGGTGGCTCATGCCTGAAATCCCAGCACTTTGGGAGGCCAAGGCGAGTGGATCACTTGAGGTCAGGAGTTCGTGACCAGCCTGGCCAACATGGTGAAACACTGTCTCTACTAAAAATACAAAAATTAGCTGGGAGTGGTGGCACACACCTGTAGCCCTAGCTATTCAGGAAGCTGGGGCAGGAGAATCACTTGAACCTGGGAGGCAGAGGTTGCAGTGAGCTGAGATCGTGCCACTGCACTCCTAGGCCACAGAGTGAGACTATAGCAAGACAAAACTATAAAAACTCTGGAAGACAACCTAGGCAATACCATTCAGGACATAGGCACGGGCAAAGATTTCATGACTAAAACACCAAAAGCAATTGCAACAAAAGCAAAAATTGATAAATGGGATCTCAGTAAACTAAAGAGCTTCTGCACAGTAAAGGAAACTATCATAGTGAACAGACAACCTACAGAATGGGAGAAAATTTCTGCAATCTATTCATCCGACAAAGGTCTAATATCCAACGTCTGCAAGGTACTTAAATAAATTTACAAGGAAAAAAAGCCATTAAAAAGTGGGCAAAGGACATGAACAGACACTTCTCAAAAGAAGATATACATGCAGCCAACAAACATGAAGAAAAGCTCAACATCACTGATTATTAGAGAAATGCAAATCAAAACCAAAAGGAGATACCATCTCACACCAGTCAGAATGGCAATTATTAAAAAGAAGTAACAATAAACAAACGTTGACAATATTGTGGAGAAAAAGGAACACTTTTATACTGTTGGTGGGAGTGTAAATTAGCTTAACCATTGTGGAAGACAGTGTGGCAATTCCTCAAAGACCTAGATGCAGAAATACCATTTGACCCAACAAATGCATTACTGGGTATATACCCAAAGGATTATAAATCGTTCTATTATAAAGATATGTGCACACATATGTTCACTGCAACACTCTTCACAATAGCAAAGACACGGAACCAACCTAAATGGCCATCAATGATAGACTGGACAAAGAAAATGTGGTACATATACACCATGAAATATTATGCAGCTATAAAAAGGAATGAGATCATTCCCTTTGCAGGGATATGGATGGAGCTAGAAGCCATTATCCTCAGCAAACTAACACAGGAACAGAAAACCAAACACTGCATGTTCTCACTTATAAGTGGGATCTGATTGATAACACATGGACACATGGCGGGAAACAACACACACTGGGGCCTGTTGGAGGGTGGGAGATGGGAGGAGAGAGCACATCAGGAAGAACAGCTAATAGATGCTGGGCTTAATACCTAGGTGATAGGATGATCTGTATAGCAAGCCATCATGGCACACATTTATCTATGTAACATATCTGCACATCCTGCACATGTACCCCAAAACTTAAAAAGTTTGAAAAAATTTAAAAAATCTATTAGTCATCCAAATGAAGATTTTCAGTTTGCATTTGACATAGGAACTCAGAATTTGGGAGACAGCAGTTTGAGAGTTAGCATGTAAGTGGGCTTTTCAGGCTTTGCTTGTGCTATTTCCACCGCCAGAGAAACTCTCCTGGCCTTTCTTTACCAGGCTAAATTTTCTCATCCTTCAAAACTCAGCTTGGGTCTCATCTCCTTCAGTATACCTTCCCATGAATTATTTTCATTTGTCTCTCGTCTTGCTCTTGAATACTTGGTGCAAACCCACATCTCAAAAATGTATTAAAATCACTGGTACGAAGAGGTACACCCTCTTCCCCTAGTGCCACCAACCAGGCAGTGAATTCCTGGGGACTGAGGGAGCTATATTTTATTTTAATCTCCTCCCAGCCCCCACCACATCCCCTGCTGAGTGCCTACCACTCACTAGATCTTTGTTGAAATGAACTTCTGGAGTTACTCTCCATTGCGATCATTCTGCATGGTGCTTTGCTCACAGGCAGGATTTGTTCATCCCTTTTTAGATAGCCCATGCTGATGGGAAGTCAATATGTTTTAACATTAATAGTAGCTAACACTTATTACATATTTGCTGTGGTTTCCTAACAATAGCCCAAAGAGATTGATATTAGTCTCAATTTACAGTTTAGAAAACTTAGAAAGGTGAGGTAATTTGCTCAAAGATACATAGTTTGAAAGTGCTGAAGCCGAAAGTCTGATTCCAAAGCCCTTGCTCTTTACCACTATGTTATGTGACCTTTCTCTCTAAAAACAATCTCACGAGATTAAAGAATGGCGTGAGAACCACAAAGACAGGAATTTGAACCTAAATGCCTAGGTTATAAACTGTTATAATGTTTTCTTAATTTCTTTGGTAACAACTTCACTGAGATATAATTGACATATCACAGTTCACCCATTTAAAGTACACAGCTCAGCTGGGCACGGTGGCTCACGCCTGTAATCCCAACACTTTGGGAGGCTGAGGCAGGCAGATCGCCTGAGATTGGGAGTTCAAGACCAGTCTGGGCAACATGGTGAAACCCCATCTCTACTGAAAAAAAAAAAAAAAAAAAAAATTAGCCAGGTGTGGTGGCACACACCTGTAATACCCAGGCATGAGAATCGCTTGAACTATTTATTTTAGCACATTATATTCTGTCTTTGCCCCCAAGTGATAAACTCTGGCCAGTTTTTCTTTTTTCTTCTTCTTCTTTTTTTTTTTTTTTTCTTGAGATGGAGTCTCACTGTGTCATCCGGACTGGAATGTAGTGGTGCAATCTCGGTTCACTGCAACCTTCACCTGAGTTCAAGTGATTCTCCTGCCTCAGCCTCCCAAGTAGCTGGGACTACAGGCACGCATCACCATGTCCAGCTATGTTTTGTATTTTTTCTTAGTAGAGATAGGGTTTCACCATGTTAGCCAGGCTGGTCTTGAACTCATGAGCTCAAGTGATCCACCTGCTTCGGCCTCCCAAATTGCTGGGATTACTGGCATGAGCCACTGCACCCAGCCCCTAGCCAGTTATTCTAAAACTGTAGAAATGCCTTTTTACTCTATCATTGTTGAAACCAAGATAGTTTAAAATCAAAGTCTTTAATGGCAAATAGAAATGTAAGCATAAATGGACTTAAGCCTCTCTGTTTATTCTCTTCTAACTCTGGACATATAATCAGCAAATTTGAAGGGTTTGTTTGGGATGTTTTTACATAGATATTTTTTGTACACCTGAAATTCAGCTTGGGGAATCCTAGAGAGCATCTCAGACAATCACCCTGCAAAACAGCTAAAACTATGATATGAGAAACCAGCATAATTGCGGGACAAAAGTGATATCATATTAAGCTGTTATAGACAGAGAAAAAGACCATAGGTTTTCTTTACTTTTTTTAAAAAAAATTTTTTATTCTACTTTAAGTTCCAGGGTACATGTGCACAACGTGCAGGTTTGTTACATAGGCATACATGTGCCATGCTGGTGTGCTGCACCCATTAACTCATCATTTACATTAGGTATATCTCCTAATGCTATTCCTCCCTACTCCCCCTATCCGACGACAGGCCCAGTGTGTGATGTTCCTCACACTATATCCAAGTGTTCTCATTGTTCAATTCCCACCTATGAGTGAGAACATGGGTGTTTGGTTTTCTGTTCTTGGGATAGTTTGCTGAGAACAATGGTTTCCAGCAGCATCCATGTACCTACAAAGGCCATGAACTCATCCTTTTTTATGGCTGCATAGTATTCCATGGTGTATATGTGCCACATTTTCTTAATCCATTCTATCATTGATGGACATTTGGGTTGGCTCCAAGTCTTCAATATTACGAATAGTGCCTCAATAAACATACATGTGCATGTGTCTTTATAGCAGCATGATTTATAATCCTATGGGTATACACCCAGTAATGGGATAACTGGGTGAAATGGTATTTCTATTTCTAGATCCTTGAGGAATTGCCACACTGTTTTCCACAATGGTTGAATTAGTTTGCAGTCCCACCAACAGTGTAAAAGTGTTCCTATTTCTCCACAACCTCTCCAGCACCTGTTGTTTCCTGACTTTTTAATGATCGTCATTCTAACTGGTGTGAGATGGTATCTTATTGTGGTTTTGATTTGCATTTCTCTGATGGTGAGTGATGATGAGCATTTTTTTCATGTGTCTGTTGGCTGCATAAATGTCTTCTTTTGAGAAGTGTCTGTTCATATCCTTTGCCCACTTTTTGATGGGGTTGTTTTTTTCTTATAAATTTGTTTGACTTCTTTGTAGGTTTTGGACATTAGTCCTTTGTCAGATGAGTAGATTGCAAAAATTTTCTCCCATTCTGTAGGTCGTCTGTTCACTCTGATGGTAGTTTCTTTTGCTGTGCAGAAACTCTTTAGTTTATTTAGATCCCATTTGTCAATTTTGGCTTTTGTTGCCATTGCTTTTGGTGTATTAGACATGAAGTCCTTGCCCATGCCTATGTCCTGAATGGTATTCCCTAGGTTTTCTTCTAGGGTTTTTATGGTTTTAGGTCTAATATTTAAGTCTCTAATCCATCTTGAATTAATTTTCATATAAGGTGTAAGGAAGGGATCCAGTTTCAGCTTTCTACATATGGCTATCTAATTTTCCCAGCACCATTTATTAAATAGGGAATCCTTTCCCCATTTCTTGTTTTTGTCAGGTTTGTCAAAGATCAGATGGTTGTAGATGTGTGGTATTATTTCTGAGGGCTATGTTCTGTTCCATTGGTCTGTATCCCTGTTTTGGTACCAGTACCATGCTGTTTTGGTTACTGTAGCCTTGTAGTATAGTTTGATGTCAGGTAGCGTGATGCCTCCAGCTTTGTTCTTTTGGCTTAGGATTGTCTTGGCAATGTGGGCTTTTTTTTGGTTCCATATGAACTTTAAAGTAGTTTTTTCCAATTCTGTGAAGAAAGTCATTGGTAGCTTAATGGGGATGACATTGAATTTATAAATTACCTTGGGCAGTATGGCCATTTTCATGATATTGATTCTTCCTATCCATGAGCATGGAATGTTCTTCCATTTGTTTATGTCCTCTTTTATTTCATTGAGCAGTGGTTTGTAGTTCTCCCTGAAGAGGTCCTTCACATCCCTTGTAAGTTGGATTCCTAGGTAGTTTTTTCTCTTTGAAGCAATTGTGAATGGGAGTTCACTCATGATTTGGCTGTCTGTTATTGGTGTATATGAATGCTTGTGATTTTTGCACATTGATTTTGTATCCTGAGACTTTGCTGAAGTTGCTTATCAGCTTAAGGAGATTTTGGGCTGAGATGATGGGGTTTTCTAAATATGCAATCATGTCATCTGCAAACAGGGACAATTTGACTTCCTCTCTTCCTAATTGAATACCCTTTATTTCTTTCTCTTGCCTGATTGCCCTGGCCAGAACTTCCAACACTATGTTGAATAGGAGTGGTGAGAGAGGGCATCCCTGTCTTGTGCCAGTTTTCAAAGGGAATGCTTCCAGTTTTTGCCGATTCAGTATGATATTGACAGTGGGTTTGTCATAAATAGCTTTTATTATTTTGAGATACGTTCCATCAATACCGAATTTATTGAGAGATTTTAGCATGAAGGGCTGTTGAATTTTGTCAAAGGCCTTTTCTGCATCTATTGAGATAATCATGTGGTTTTCGTCTTTGGTTCGGTTTATATACTGGATTACGTTTATTGATTTGCATATGTTGAACCAGCCTTGCATTCCAGGGATGAAGCCCACTTGATCATGGTGGATAAGCTTTTTGATGTGCTGCTGGATTCAGTTTGCCAGTAGTTTATTGAGGATTTTCGCATCGATGTTCCTCAGGGATATTGGTCTAAAATTCTCTTTTTTTGTTGTGTCTCTGCCAGGCTTTGGTATCAGGATGATGTTGGCCTCATAAAATGAGTTAGGGAGGATTCCCTCTTTTTCTATTGATTGGAATAGTTTCAGAAGGAATGGTACCAGCTCCTCCTTGTACCTCTGGTATAAATCAGCTGTGAATCCGTCTGGTCCTGGACTTTTTTTGGTTGGTAGGCTATTAATTGTTGCCTAAATTTCAGAGCCTGTTATTGGTCTATTCAGGGATTCAACTTCTTCCTGGTTTAGTCTTGGGAGAGTGTATGTGTCCAGGAATTTATCCATTTCTTCTAGGTTTTCTAGTTTATTTGCATAGAGGTGTTCATAGCATTCTCTCATGGTAGTTTGTATTTTGGTGGGGTCGGTGGTGATATCCCCATTATCATTTTTTATTGTGTCTATTTGATTCTTCTTTTATTCTTTATTAGTCTTGCTAGCAGTCTATCAATTTTGTTAATCTTTTCAAAAAACCAGCTCCTGGATTCTTTGATTTTTTTGAAGGGTTTTTTGTGTCTCTATCTCCTTCAGTTCTGCCTTACTAGTTATTTGTTGCCTTCTGCTAGCTTTTGAATGTGTTTGCTCTTGCTTTTCTAGTTCTTTTAATTGTGATGTGAGGGCGTCAATTTTAGATCTTTCCTGCTTTCTCTTGTGGGCATTTATTTCTATAAATTTCCCTCTAAACACTGCTGTAAATGTGTCCCAGAGATTCTGGTATGTTGTATCTTTGTTCTCATTGGTTTCAAAGAACATCTTTATTTCTGCCTTCATTTCGTTATTTACCCAGTAGTCATTCAGGAGCAGGTTATTCAGTTTCCATGTAGTTGGGCAGCTTTGAGTCAGTTTCTTAATCCTGAATTCTAGTTTGATTGCACGTGGCCTAAGAGTTTGTTATAATTTCTGTTCTTTTACATTTGCTGAGGAGTGCTTTACTTCCAACTATGTGGTCAATTTTGGAATAAGTGTGACGTGGTGCTGAGAAGAATGTATATTCTGTTGATTTGGGGTGGAGAGTTCTGTAGATGTCTATTAGGTCCACTCGGTGCAGAGCTGAGTTCAATCCCTGGATATCCTTGTTAACTTTCTGTCTCATTGATCTGGCTAATGTTGACAGTGGGGTGTTAAAGTCTCCCATTATTCTGCACATGAGATGCGTCTCCTGAATACAGCACACTGATGGGTCTTGACTCTTTATCCAATTTGCCAGTCTATGTCCTTTAATTCGAGCAGTTAGCCCATTTACATTTAAGGTTAATATTGTTATGTGTGAATTTGATCCTGTCATTATGATGTTCGCTGGTTATTTTGCTTGTTAGTTCATGCAGTTTCTTCCTGGCATCGATGGTCTTTACAATTTGGCATGTTTTTGCAGTGACTGGTACCGGTTGTTCCTTTCCATGTTTAGTGCTTCCTTCAGGAGCTCTTGTAGGGCAGGCCTGGTGGTGACAAAATCTCTCAGCATTTGCTTGTCTGTAAAGGATTTTATTTCTCTTTCACTTATGAAACTACGTTTGGCTGGATATGAAATTCTGGGTTGAAAATTCTTTTCTTTACAAATGTTGAATATTGGCCCCCACTCTCTTCTGGCTTGGAGAGTTTCTGCGGAGAGGTCCGCTGTTAGTCTGATGGGCTTCCCTTGCTGGGTAACCCAACCTTTCTCTCTGGCTGCCCTTAACATTTTTTCTTTCATTTCAACTTTGGTGAATCTGACAATTATGTATCTTGGAGTTGCTCTTCTTGAGGAGTATCTTTGTGGTGTTCTCTGTATTTCCTGAATTTGAATGTTGGCCTGTGTTGCTAGGTTGGGGAAGTTCTCCTGGATAATATCCTGCAGTGTTTTCCAACTTGGTTCCATTCTCCCCATCACTTTCAGGTATACCAATCAGACATAGATTTGTTCTTTTCACATAGTCCCACATTTCTTGGCGGCTTTATTCTTTTTTTTTCTTTAAACTTCTCTTCTCGCTTCATTTTATTCATTTGATCTTCAATCACTGATACCCTTCCTTCCAGTTGATTGAATCAGTTACTGAAGCGTGTTCATTTGTCACGTAGTTCTCGTGCCATGGTTTTCGGCTCCATCAGGTCATTTAAGGACTTCTCTACATTGGTTATTCTAGTTAGCCATTCGTCTTTTTTCAAGGTTTTTTGCTTCTTTGAGATGGGTTCGAACTTCCTCCTTTAGCTCGGAAAAGTTTGATCATCTGAAGCCTTCTCTCAACTCATCAAAGTCATTCTCTGTCCAGCTTTGTTCCATTACTGGCAAGGAGCTGCATTTCTTTGGAGGGGGACAGGCACTCTGATTTTTAGAATTTTCAGCTTTTCTGCTCTGTTTTTTCCCCATCTTTGTGGTTTTATCTACCTTTAGTCCTTGATGATGGTGATGTACAGATGGGATTTTGGTGTGGATGTCCTTTCTGTTTGTTAGTTTTCCTTCTAACACTCAGGACCCTCAGTTGCAGGTCTGTTGGAGTTTCCTGGAGGTCCACTCCAGACACTGTTTGCCTGGGTATCAGCAGCAAAGGCTGCAGAAGAGTGAATATTGCTGAACAGCATATGTTGCTCCTGATCATTCCTCTGGAAGCTTTGTCTCAGAGGGGTACCCAGCCATGTGAGGTGTCAGTCTGCCCCTACTGGGGGGGGTGCCTCCCAGTTAGGCTACTCGGGGGTCAGGGACCCACTTGAGCAGACAGGCTGTCCATTCTCAGATCTCAAACTCCATGCTGGGAGAACCACTACTCTCTTCAAAGCTGTCAGACATGGACATTTAAATCTGCAGAGGTTTCTGCTGCCTTCTGTTTGGCTATGCCCTGTTCCCAGAGGTGGAGTCTATAGAGGCAGGCAGGCCTCCTTGAGCTGTGGTGGGCTCCATCCAGTTTGAGCTTCCCAGCCACTTTGTTTACCTACGCAAGCCTCAGCAATGGTGAGCGCCCCTCTCCCAGCCTTGCTGCCACCTTGCAGTTAGATCTCAGACTGCTGTGCTAGCATTAAGGGAGGCTTCGTGGGCATAGGACCCTCCAAGTCAGGCGCAGGATATAATCTCCTGGTGTGCCATTTGCTAAGAACCTTGGAAAAGTGCAGTATTAGGGTGGGAGTGACCCAATTTTCCAGGTGCTGTGTGTCACAGTTTCCCTTGGCTAGGAAAGGGAATTCCCTTACCCCTTGCAACTCCCGGGTGAGGTGATGCCTCGCCCTGCTTCAGCTCTCACTCGGTGGGCTGCACCCACTGTCTTGCACCCACTTGCCGACACACCCCAGTGAGATGAACCCGGCACCTCAGTTGGAAATGCAGAAATCACCCATCTTCTGTGTCACTCACACTGAGAGATGTAGCCTGAAGCTGTTCCTATTCCATCACATTGGCGATTTCGACCATAGGTTTTCTAATATGAGCCTCAAACCAAAAACCAAAAGGGCTGACCTTCTGAAGTACAAGGATTAATTTGCTTTAGGGCATTTTATGTAGCTTATTTACGGTGACAAACTGCATGGATTTATTTAGTGATTCTCCCAAGTACTGTTGGAGAGACTGGCTAGTATATGTATGTGTAAATATCTCCTTGACAATCAGGAGCATATTTCAGGCATCCTACCTATTGTTTAATGATTTTAGAGTATCAATCCTTCTTTGAGTTTGGTGTGGTAGGCTCCAACTTAAGCCTTGTTCTTAACTTTTCTGAGTGTGAACAGGAATAGCACCAAGAGACAAAATTCATATTATCATTGTGATTTTAATTTTTGATGGAAATTGGATATTCTATATGGCTGAGAGTCTGCATATACAAATGGACAGTGGCCATGCCATGTATGACAAAACTCTGGTGGCAGTCAGCCTTGGAAGCCAAATCACAACTTTTGCAGCAATAGGCTCAGAATGGTATGGACTTGGTTGGTAACTGCCAGCCTCCCTAATTTTGCCCTCTGTTGCCACTCAGGACCAACAACAACAAAAAAGCCCAGTATGTTCCCTAAATCAATCACATAGGATGCCCACTAGATTCTAGTTAACTCATTTTCAGCTTCCTATGTTAACAGCCTCCAATGGGAGTATGCCTAAAATCTTCTCTTTTTTTCACTATAAAGATTTCCCACTACTTTGCCTATATCTGAGTCTCTGCAAAATACAAGTGATGGAGGCTGACTCCCTGGCTATAGCAAGCTCTGAATAAATAGCCTGTGTTCTTACTGGGGCTGTCTTCATGTATTTCCACACAGCTAAGGCATACTTTAAATTTGTATACACAAAAGAATATGAATGACAGGACAGTGCATTAGAGTGTTTTTCCTAGGAACTGGATGGCAACTCCACATGGAATGATATGTGGTACCACCCCCACATTCCAATCTCTAAAGTAACTTCATGTGGTAGGAAGATTTAGAAACAGAGGTTATAAATATTATATATTGCTTATTTCCATTTTTAAAATAATCATTGGTTATTTTTACTTTTATTAAATTATGTATCTTATCTATAACGGATAACAACTACCCACATCATTATCACATTTATCTGGAAAACAAATTTTTTCCCCTATTTCCTATCTTAACAGTTCATAATTTTTTTCAAAAAGGAACATAATTAGTTTAATATATTCATTAGGCAATTTCTTAACTTATCCAAGATAACTACCATCTGGACCTGCTGGTTTAGATTTATTCTAATTGTCAATATATTCCATTACATTACTTTGTTTCTTGCACAGACCGATGAGATAATTCAATTTTTAACCCTTCCCTAGTCAAAGTTTGAAAACTCTTAATATTGCTTTAGGATGTTATAATTTTTACTAGTAGAGAATAATTTATTTTTCTCCTCTCCTCCTTGTTTCTTCTTCCTCCCACCTCTTTTTTTAAAATGGATTTTAGCTCTAAGGAGTTTTTTTTAACTGTGTTGGTCTCTCCTGTAACCCCAGCACCTAGAACAAAGCCTGGCATAATGCAGTAAATGTTCAATAAATATTTGTTAAATGATTGGACCATATTTAATGAAGAAATAAAGATTATGTTATTAAAACTTATAAAAGAATATTAGATTGGTCAAAATAAATGATCTCAACTTTTAATCCCCCAATCAGGTATCAGTGGCCAGAAAAAAAGAAGTCCAATAACTTGAATTTCCAATCTCCTTACCCAAGGCCAAAATAACAGCAAGTGATTCTCTAGTAAATCAGGGGTTAGCAGTACCAAAGTTGGGCTGATGCAGGAGAGAGGTACTATTCAGGGCAGTATGAGCAGGCAGAAAGCCAAGGTGAAATATTTGGAATCAAACAGCCACCAGTTTTTTCACCCCAGCTCTAAATTTATTAATGTGGAATGAACATATCTTTAAGCTCCTCTAAGCCTTAGTTTCCTTCTCTGGAAAAGGAATTGCAGATAATAACGGTACCACCTCATAGGGTTGCTCTTAACATAAGGAGATCATGTCTGTAAGACATATAGTTTACTGCCTGGCCAAACTGAAAATTAGCCACCAATGATACAGATCTATAAAATACATGCATACTGATAGCAAGGGGAAAGAAAGGAAAAAAGATATATATTTTAATTGGTGTCACTGTTTCAGGATTCTACAGCCCTTTTATTCAACATTTACTGTGTCTCTATCTGATTATAGTACCTGTAGCAGACACTAGAGCACTGGAGGGAGGTAAGCACAGCCCTTGCCCTTGGAATATTTACACACCTCATAAAACAATTCAAGAGTACTTATAAAGTAACTGGAAAATGAGTGCAAATTATACTCTGTATCACTACATAAAAGGGAGGTAGCAGTTTATATATTTCTCACAGCACAGGAGAAAAAATGAGATCTTTCACATCAGCAGCCTTCACATCTCATTTTTTTTTTTGAAACAGAGTCTCACTTTGTTGCCCAGGCTGGAGTACCGTGACACAATCTTGTCTCACTGCAACCTCTGTCTCCTGGGTTCAAGGAATTTGGCTGCCTCAGCCTCCCAAGTAGCTGGGATTACAGGCATGTGCCACCATGCCCAGCTTTTTTGTATTTTCAGTAGAGATAGGATTTCACCATGTTGCACAGGCTGGTCTTGAACTCCTGACCTCAAGTGATCCACCCACCTTGGCCTCCCAAAGTGCTGGAATTACAGGCATGAGTCACCGTGCCTGGCCTACATTTCCTCATTTTTAACAATAGGGAAGAACTGTTTGACTTAGGCGCTCCCTCTTTGCCCCATAGCACTGTGTGTATACCTAACTTAGACTGGGAACAGAAGAGATGGCAGGAAAGGCTTTTGCCAGACTGAACATCTGTTCAGTGCTGAGACACTAAACTAAGTAAGGACTGGGGATACAGACACAGGTCAAAGGGAATCACTGTCTAATAAGGAAAACATAAAAGATCTGATAAATGCTGTGATAACACAGTATAGAGGGGCTCCAGCTATATTGAGGAGAAAGATACAACCGGCCTGGGGGTAGTGGGGAGGTGATCAGTTGAATGACCCCTGAGTAGTCTTCAAAGGCAAGTTTGACTGAGACACATCGGGTAGGGAGAGAATAACAATCCAAGAGGGAAAACAGCATTGGCAAAGGCAAGGAGGAATACAAAAATGGAATGCTGTCCAAACTCCGAGTAGTTGGAGGGTTAGAGCAAAGGGAGTGTGAAGAGGGTGGTGTCTCTATTTTAGCTCTCTCAAAAACAACTGTATTTCAGGTTCCCCGGGATACCAGCTGAAAGTAAAGAAAATTGAGATTTGGATGAAATTTATCATATCACATGACAACCAGTCATCATTACTTCAGCAATTCAATTAACCCGCTGCACATTTTTGTCATGCACAAGATACCATGCTAAAGGAGGTAGAGAGAGAAAACAGTTTGGCCCTTCAGGAACTTGCTAATGGTAGAAGACAAGTAAAGAATTTAACACAAATAAAACATGCCAGAAATACCATCAGAAAAGTATAAATACACACCAGATCCAACGAAGGTAAATATCTCATCTTGTTGGAGAGATCAGAAAATGATTCTTGGAAATAAACTAAGGATTAGCAGGATTTTTATGTGATTTAACATGGCAAGGAGGAAGGAAGTAGAGAAATCACATGGGAAGTTTAGAAAACAACAAGCAGTCTAGTTTGGCTAGAACAAAGTGTACAGAGTAGAATGATGGGGGAGATTGCTAGAAAGTTAGGACCATTAGGAGACTCTAAATTCTGCTACAGTTTTAGTAGGAAGCAACATGACTGGGGCCATATTTTGGTACAAATAACCAGGCAGTGTACGTTTGGGAAAGACTCAAATGGGGAGAATTTGAATCTCCCCAAATTCAAATTCTCATGTTTGAAACATGAGAAGAAAGAAAGAAACGTGTTAGGAGGCATTTACAGTAATCTAGGCAGGATGAGATTAGGACCTGAACTGAACACTACCTTTCTTCAGGAATGAGAATGCCAGAGGGAAACCATTGGTAGCATGCCACCACCATTCATAACAGCACTCACCTGCCAGGTTTCCACTGCTCCTTCTACTCCTCTGGCTCCACAGTCCATGCTGAGGGAGCCAGGATTGTAGAGCTGTTGGGCAAGTAAACACAGATGGCCAAAGCACAAACCAGGGCCCACCAATAGGTGTTCTGGGGAAACCAATAAGGTGTTCCAGGAAAACAGTACACTCTCGCAAGCCAACTAAAATATTTTAATTACCAACTCTAAGTAGTAACTATTACCAAAATTTATTCTATACACACTTTAAAAATTAACTCAAGGAACATTTCCCCTATTTGGCAATGTCACAGCACATCAACCTCAAATATATAAAAGCTACATTTACTTTTTTGAAGAAAAGCCAAAATCATCATAAATGAGTCTTTGGTGCCCCCTTGTGAAATGTTCAATGTAATCCTTGAAATACTCTCCATACAGAAATAACAGGTATTTCAATTTTTAAAAACACTTAAAGCATTTTCTATTTATGATACACTATTTTTTAATGGAAATAATTGAAAATAAAGCCATAATAAATAACTTAGTGCAAACCAGGAACATAACAGATAAATTTTTTTGAAGTTCAGTACATTTTTGTGTCATACATTTATGATAATTTTGCTTTGTGTCGTAAACTAAGCAAAGGTAGTGAAAAAACTTAGCTTTACACAGTGCTAAGTATCAAAATATTTTCTCAAGAGCAATTCAATCCTTAAATTATTGCTAGGAAATCCATAGTAAGACTTAAGTCTTTCAATAGCTAGGATAAATGTAAATCTATATTTGTGTCCATCGAAATGCTAGTATAAAATTATCAGATAGCTCTTAAAGGGTTGTTTCTCTTTACATTATCACAAGTTTCTGGCAATTTTTTCTAAACTATGGTGTCAGAGAATACCTGCCCTTCCTGAAACTAAGTAGAAGTCAAATAGGACGAATAATCTTACCCATCAGTTAGTAAGACTGTCAAGGCAACAGACCACAGGGAGAAAAGATTGAGAGGTTATTACCCCAAATCAATAAAAGGTAAAACATTTATTGGCTTTCCTCCTAATTCTCATTCTTTTCTTCTATCCTTATTAAGAAGTGACACAAACCACAAAAATAAAGTGCTAAATTTAATCCTTCCTCTTGTTTTGGTACCTCCTTGGGAACCCACAGTACATCTATCAATAAATGTTTGGTGAATTTTTCTTATTGCTTTCCCTCACCTAATAATAAAAAAACTGGTAAGAATGTAGCAATAACTGGAATGTTGTAATACTTACTCTTGTTTTCATGCCCTGTGCCTTTAAATTATAAAGACTTTGGAACTGGAGCAGTTCTCTCTTTTGAGCTGAGTTGTTGGATAATAGTATGCTCATTTCACTCATTTAAATTTTCAAGTAATGAAGTTGTTTAAGCTACTCATGAGCTAAGGAACTACTTTATTTAAGCAAAATTATTCTCAATTAGAATTATTTTTTCCCTGGGTAGACCAACTTATTTTTTAAAATGGGAAAATTTTTTTCCATTTATGACATTGTAATTACATGTGTACTGAGTTTATCAATAGCTCTACAAAGAGTTTTGTTTTGTACTAATGGCAGACTGCTTGTTAGAATACTGGCCCCAACTTTCTATATGATTTTTTTGTTTGTTTGTTTTTTTGTTTTTTGAGACAGAGTCTTGCTCTGTCTCCTAGGCTGGAGTGCAGTGCTGTGATCATGGCTCACTGCAGCCTCGGCCTCCTGGGCTCAAGTGATCCTCCCACCTCAGCTTCCTGAGTAGCTGGGACTACAGGCATGCACCACCATGCCCAGCTAGTATTTTTTAAATTTTTGGAAAAACAGGGTCTCACTGTGCTGCCCAGGCTAGTCTCACACTCTTGGGCTCAAGCAGTCCTTCTGCCTCAGTGTCCCAAAATGCTGAGATTACAGGTGTAAGCCACCATGCTCGGCCTAAGCCAGACATTTTTTTGCAAGCTGGTTAGAAGATGATTTTATAGTTTCATTTGGCATGACGATGATATCAAGGTTATATGTTCTATCCCACAAATGCTATTTCATTTTATTCTATTCACATGCAGCCAAATGTGTAGTAACACAAATTGGTGTAAGAGTTTCCAGAATGAGTTCACAATACATCATGCCTTTTAACTTTCCATTTATAAAGGAAATAGGCTCAGATGCAATAAGTAACTTGCATAAGGGAACAACTAGTAAGTAGTTCAGGAGACCAACCCAAGCTTTTTTACTTCTAGCCTAAGGTTCCTTCCATTATACCGTAAATGGTTCTAAGAAAGATCAGCTAAAAGAATGAGTAGACGAAATATATTCATGACTATATGTTTACATGGAATTTAAGAAATCATTTAGATCCTACTTTTTGTATATTAAAGCATTAATCACTGAAAATCAAACATTAATAAATTATTAGGATAAAATTGTTTAGTTACTATTTTGTAGTGGTTTACTTGGATGAAAGTACCAATAGCACCAACTCGTTCAATAACTATTTACCAAGCACCTTTTACTTGGCTGGCTACTATGCTAGGTGCTAGGGATGCAATGGTATTTACATCAAACATAAGATAGTCTAGGACTTCACAGAGCTTACCGGGAAATAAAGTTAACAACTGATTTAAATAAAGTGAACTAAGTGCCATGACAGAGTGTGTACAAGCTGCTATGGAAGTACACAGTTGGGATAACTGGTCCAGTCAGTTACGACAATACACAATAACGATATGTCACTTTTTTCTGGGTAGCTGGATCCTCTGTTCGATAAAGTTGTACATAATACTGTATGACTTTCTTCTAGTTAACCTATCTCTTGACCCCATCACAAATATAAAACCCACCAAAAAGAAACGCCTTTTGAATTCCTACTTTGATCCCTTTTCTTCAGAGTTTTATTACAAAATCATTACAATATGGGTATTCAGTCTTTATACTATTTCATTCACATATACTTGATTGTAATATTTAAACCCCAAATAAAATCAGAAATATAAAAACATCAATTTCCATTGTTTCACAGTACTTGTAGTAAAGAGAACCACTTACTGTTAATTTCTAAAATTAAATGTGATAAAATCTTTTTCACCACCAAAGTGAAATGAAAGATTACATTCTAATGGGCTGGTGCATTAGTCCGTTTCATGCTGCTGATAAAGACATACCCGAGACTGGGAAGAAAAAGAGGTTTAATTGGACTTAGGCAGTTCCACATGGCTGAGGACGCCTCAGAATCATGGTGGGAGGAAAAAGGCACTTCTTACATAGAGGTGGAAGAGAAAATGAGGAAGAAACAAAAGTGGAAACCCCTGATAAACCCATTAGATCTCCTGAGACTTATTCACTATCCTGAGAATAGCACAGGAAAGACCTGCTCCCATGACTCAATTACCTTCTCCTGGGTCCCTCCCACAATACGTGGGAATTCAAGTTGAGATTTGGGTAGACACACCACCACACCATATCATTCTGCCCCTGGCCCCTCCAAATCTCATGTCCTCACATTTCAAAATCAATTATGCCTTCCCAAAAGTGCCCCAAAGTCTTAACTCATTTCAACATTAACTCAAAAGTCCAGCCCAAAGTCTCATCTGAGATTAAGGTAAGTCCCTTCTGCCTATGAGCCTGTAATACAAAAGCAAGCTAGTTACTTCCTAGATACAATGGGGGTACAGGTATTGGGGAAATACAGCTGTTCCAAATGGGAAAAGTTATCCAAAACAAAGAGGTTACAGGGCCCACGGAGTCCAAAAACCAGTAGGGCAGCCAAATTTTAAAGCTCCAAAATGATCTCCTTTGATTCCAGGTCTCACATCCAGGTCACGCTGATGCAAAAGGTAGGTTTCCATGGTCTTGGGCAGCTCTGCCCCTGTGGCTTTGCAGGGTATAGCCTCCCTCCTGGCTGCTTTCATGGTCTGGCGTTGAGTGGTTGAGTGCAGCTTTTCCAGGCACATGGTGCAAGCTGTCGGTGGATCTACCATTCTGGGGTCTGAAGGACAGTGGCCCTCTTCTCACAACTCCACTAGGCAGTGCCCCAGTAGGGACTCTGTGTGGGGGCTCCGACCCCACATTTCCCTTCTGCACTGCACTAGCAGAGGTTCTCCATGAGGGCCCCACCCCTGCAGCAAACTTTTGCCTGGGCATCCAGGCATCTCCATACATCTTCTGAAATCTAGGCGGAGGTTCCCAAACCTCAGTTCTTGACTTCTGTGCACTCACAGGCTCAACACCACGTGGAAGCTGCCAAGACTTGGCAGCTTCTACCCTCTGAAGCCACAGCCCAAACTGTACACTGGCCCCTTTCAGTCATGGCTGGAGTGGCTGGGACACAGGGCACCAAGTCCCTAGGCTGCACACAGTATGGGGACCATGGGCCAGGCCCATGAAACCACTTTTTCCTTGTGGGCCTCTCGGCTTGTGATGGGAGGGGTTGCTGTAAAGGTCTCTGACATGGCCTGGAGACATTTTCCCCATGGTCTTGGGGATTAACATTTGGCTCCTTGCTACTTATGCAAATTTCTGCAGCTGGCTTGAATTTCTCCGCTGAAAATGGGTTTTTCTTTTCTATTGCATAGTCAGGCAGCAAATTTTCCCAACTTTTATGTTCTGCTTCCCTTATAAAACTGAGTTCCTTTAATGACACCCAAGTTAACTATTGAATGCTTTGCTGCTTAGGAATTTCTTCTGCCAGATACCCTAAAGCATCTTTCTCAAGTTTAAAGTTCCACAAATCTCTAGAGCAGGGGCAAAATGGCACGAGTCTCTTTGCTAAAACATAACAAGAGTCACCTTTACTCCAGTTTCCCAACAAGTTCCTCACCTCCATCTGAGACCACCTCAGCCTGGACTTTATTGTCCAGACTGCTGTAAGCATTGGGGTAAAGCCATTCAACAAGTCTCTAGGAAGTTCCAAAATTTCTCACATTTTCCTGTCTTCTTCTGAGCCCTCCAAAGTGTCTCAACCTTTGCCTGTTACCCCGTTGCAAAATCGCTTCCACATTTTCGGGTATCTTTTCAGCAACACCCCACTTTACCGGTACCAATTTACTGTATTAGTCCATTTTCACACTGCTGATAAAGACATACCCGAGACTGGGAAGAAAAAGAGATTTCATTGGACTTACAGTTCCACATGGCTGGGGAGGCCTCAGAATCATGGTGGGAGGCAAAAGGCACTTCTTACATGGTAGGTAGAAGAGAAAATGAGGAAGAAGCAAAAGTGGAAACCCCTGTTAAACCCATCAGATCTCCTGAGACGTATTCACTATCCCAAGACTAGCACAGGAAAGACCTGTCACCATGATTCAATTACCTCCTCCTGAGTCCCTCGCACAACACGTGGGAATTCTGAGAGACACAATTCAAGTTGAGATTTGGGTGGGGACACTGCCAAACCATATCAGCTGGGTAACCACAAAATGACAAAGGTGATCAAACCAAGAGGTCAGTATGACTGCAATATATAAAAGACAATAACAAAGTGTTTCATGATGGACTAGAAATAGGATTCCAGATTCCTTCATTGTACTACTGATATTTTTCACATGTAAAGTAAAAGAAATGTTTCTATTTCCTTTTGCATTATTCTGTAATAAAATAATAAAAATTCATAAGATATTGGGAAATGTGAGTATTTAAAATGACCCATTAAACTGAATAAATGTTGCTTTTCATTTTTTAAAAATATGTCAAGGAACTGGATCTGTGATTTTTAAGATCTAAAAAGTCACTGAAGGAATGTCATTTAGGCCAGGCAGAAATCAAGAGTATAAAACAGCAATACTGTTCGTATGACAAATGAAGACATGTTTTGATCTGAGCCACAGAAAAAGAGGGCTTAGGTCAGGCGCAGTGGCTCACATTTGTAATCCCAGCATTTTGGGAGGCCAATGCGGGCAGATCACTTGAGGTCAGGAGTTTGTGACCAGACTGCCCAACATGGTGAAACCCCATCTCTACTAAAAATACAAAAATTAGCCAGGCGTGGTGGCAGGCACCTGTAATCCTAGCTACTCAGGAGGCTGAGGCAGGAGAACTGCTTGAACCCAGGAGGCGGAGGTTGCAGTGAGCTGAGATCATATCACTGCACTCCAGCCTGGGTGACACAGTGAGGCTCCATCTCAAAAAAAAAGAAAGAAAGGGCTTAAATAAATTAAATAATTAAATTAATTAAAGATCAACTTCATAAATTAAGAGAATCAAGACTGAAATAAATTTCCTAAAAACAAAGAAACTTCTCTTATAGAGAAAAAAGTTAAGACTAAGTGAAGAATATTAATTAGTAAGTTGATCCTGATGTGAAAGATGTCTCAGAAAATTTATGAATAAATATAATTTACATAAATATAATTTAGCCTCCAAAAACCCTTTGTGGAATTAGAAAGGATATAGATGAAAATTTAATATTTAGCAGCTAATCTAAATTTTATAGCAAGTTAAGTAACAAGTTAAAATTTCAGACATTTCCCTCACATATGTCTATATCTAACTCATACTTCAAATTGCTTTGTTAAAAAAACATATAAGAGCTACATTTAAATCTATGCATAGATTGTGAACACAGATATGTATATATATCAATTACCCATATAAAAACAAAAAAATTATGAAACTATCTTCAAATTTTCCCCTGGTATTAGTAATTTGTTCAACAGTAGAACTTATCTCTTTCTTAGCCCAGCGCAGTAGCTCATGCCTGTAATCCCAGTACTTTGGGAGGCTGAGGCGGGTGGATCACTTGTAGTCAGGAGTTCAGGACCAGTCTGGTCAACATGGTGAAATCCCATCTCCACTAAAAACACAAAAATTAGACGGGCATGATGGTGCGCGCCTATAATCCCAGCTACTCTGGAGGCTGAGGCAGGACAATCACTCGAATCTGGGAGGCGGAGTGTGCAATGAGCCGAGATCCCGTGAGATCATGCCACTGCACTCCAGCCTGAGAAGACAGAGCTAGACCATGCCTCAAAACAAAACAAAACAAAACAAAAACTTATCTCTTTCTTGCTGCTGTTCTATAAACGGAACATGCAAACTCAAATCATTTTTGGAAATGATTTATAAATCATTTAAGTACTTTTTAAAGTACTTTATAAATAACTTAGTAAACCTTCTTACTTAAATCTGTCTTTTCCAACCAGCCCAAATTTGTCAGAATATCCAGATTAGATTAAATAAATGAAATCTGTGCCTATAGTTCTAGAATTTTTTAAAGTACTTATTTGAAATGTGTTACTTATAAGGGTATATTAACTAAGACTCCCATTATGAATAACTACATACTTCCAATAAGTTACTCTTTATGTCTTCCTAGTTATTAATATTCAGTAAATTTTACTTAACCAGAGACTGAAATTATAGAATAAATTCAATAGAACTTCTGAAAATATTTTATTTATATTTCATTTCAGTCAAGTACTCATTTTCCAAATCTATAAGGCCATCTGTCTCGAGTTCAAAATCTTTAATACTATTTGAAAAACTATTTTTTAAAAAATGATTGAAGAACATTTCAACACAGTGATGAAATGCACAAATTTAAAATGTTATATAAAACAATAAAATACATACATATAACAACAATGAAGATTCTTTATTTAAAACACCAAGTTATTAAAATGGGTAAAATGACATAGTAAAATAAAGTTTTTTCAAAACTAACTTTAAAGAAAACATACAATGCCATGGATTATAATATATACAAAATAGGAAATAAATCATCACCTGTCATTAATGGGAATATTTGCATGTATTCAAAATATTCATAATTTTAAGTCAGATAAATAGAACACTGCATGGGGGAGTGCTTCTATATTTAGTCTCTTCAGAGGCGTTTTAAATTCCGCTTACTCTGGGCACTTCCTGGGAGAGCATCTTTTCTATTTCTTGGCTTTGCTGCTCCTCTACTACATTCTTCAGACCCATGATAAGCACACAAACATAACACACAAAAGTCAAAACCACAGGCTGTGCGGCTACACAGTCCCCTTTTCTTATATGGCTGGTATTTAGCAGGGGACTGGCACCTTGGGCAAGGTTTTAATGCTTCATCAATAAAAAGTGTTTTGGCAACCTGCAGTGAAAGCACACACACTAAATCTTCTGGTTTCATATAGAGGAGCACTTTATTTCAAACTCTGTAAATATTTCTAATAACTTATTATATAATAAATACTCACCTTAACATATTCTTCCTGTTTACTACTTAAGTGAGTAACAGAAGAGCTTGCTAGAGGTGTCAAAACTTCTCCCCAGGGAGATAATGTTGACCCTTGCTCTCTCTGAGAACCAGGTATCCTAGCCTGTGCCTGCACAGATCTTAAAGCTGAGCGATTTAAAAGCTGGAGCCGAGTGGCAGCATCCTCGACATTTAATACAGCCCCCTGTGGTAAAGGACAAGAGGCATCAACACTGCAATACCAAAACAGTTCCAGGATAGCTTTCTGTTGCACACGGATTTACAAGCTTTGAAGAGGTTTTTTTTGCCATCAGAATTCTCTCCCTAGGTCATTCCTTTTTAGAAAAAAAAAAAAAAAAAAGACCTTTTCTCACCTAACATATAAAAGTTAAATAAATACAAAAAGAAAAAAATTTTAAATTAAATTCTACATCTAAGTTTGTATGTCTGGTTACTTTTCCATTTTTTAAAGTTTGGTTCAGCAAACCTTTCCTGTAAAGGACCAGATAATATATAGTCTAGACTTTGTGGGCCATGTAGTTCCAGCTACTTAACTCTGCGGTCGTAGAAAAAGCAGCTGTAGGCAAGAAGTAAACAAGAGTGGAGAAAACCATCAAATAATTTTCTTGTATAATTTTTTTTGTTTTGGTTAATAGTACATTGGAATAGTTCAAGTAGGAAGCAACCAGTCTATGTTGGAATAGGACAGCAAAGGGCCCCAGGAAGGATGTCTCTGAGGAAAAGAAGGAACAGGCAGAATACCTGATTTGTTTGGACTTACACAGAGGAGACTTTCAGTTCTGGTGGATAATGGGAGATGAATCAGGGATCTGTATAGAGAAACACTAAGCAAAAATAAATAAATAATAGAGAGAGACAGAAAACTAGGCAATTATTAACTCTGGAGGGAAAAAGTTATGCAAGAACGAAAGTGTAATCATAGTGTACAACATACTAAAGCTGTGAAAAAAGTTATAATAATCTCAATACAATCTTTATAATGTCAGCACCTAATTTTGATTCATTCCCAAATGGTGGTGTAATTATAGTCATAAGATAGGAAAAGAGAGAAAAGAACTGAGAGAGAGAGGGGTTATGTTGGTAGTGGTAGTAGTAGTGAGAGGTTAGAAACCTAATCCTTCTATAGAAAATAGTAAAGAAATGACAAGAAAATAAAATCATTTAGAAATATGGAGCTAAATACTAGAAGAAAGTGTTGAAAATGATTGTCTTAATAGAACAAGACTCAAGAGTATGAAGGCATAATGGTATATTTTGTTACAATAGTCCAATTTGACTTTGTAAACCATGTATTACTTTGAAAAAGATTTTAAAAAGCAAGTCAAAATAAGAAAAAGAGCATAAGAAAGGAGGAAAAGTATAGTTCTTTAAGAAACTGAGTTTTTAATAAAGTGATTGCAGAGTATGAGGATAGAATTTTTTCTTTTTCCTTTTTTTTTTTTTTTTTTGTTTTAGACAAAGTTTAACTCTGTCACCCAGGCTGGAGTGCAGTGGCATGATCTCAGCTCACTGCAACCTCCACCTCCCAGGTTCAAGCGATCCTCCTGCCTCAGCCTCCCAAGTAGCTGGGATTACAAGCCTGCACCACCACACCCAGCTAATTTTTGTATTTTTAGTAGAGACAGGGGTTCCACCATGTTGGTCAGGCTGGTCTCGAACTTCTGATGTCAAGTGATCCACCAACCTCGGCTTCCCAAAGTGCTGAGATTATAGGCATGAGCAACTGTGCCTGGCCAAATATGAGAATATTTCTTTTTTTTTTTTCTGAGAATTGAATATTTCATTATCTGGAGTTACATGGAGGGTTGCCAGCACAACCAGATGCTTCTTCCTTAGAGGAGTTAAGGAGTATATGGAGCCAAATGTTTAAATATTAATAAGTGCATGCTTAAACAACTGTTTTTCAAGTCTGTCCTTAGCATACAGGGCAGCATTCAAAAAAGAGATGTTAAGAAGGCAATTAATATCTTCCCTATTATAAACTCCCAGAGCCAGTAGCTGCAGAAGTAGCCAGGAGCTCTGAACGGGTGAAAAGGTAAAGCTTTTCTTCAAAATAAAAAAGAAAGTCAAAGTTTTAGTTAATGGCAGTCCCTAATAGTTCACTGTAATGAAAACCCTGCCAATCTATATCTAGGTGTTCATATTTGTTTATGCCATGCTTCATTCCAATTATTATATTTAGTCAAATTAGAAATTTACTTACAGTATGTTATTAAATATTTTTCACTAGAACAGGAATGAATTAGTGAACTCTCAGAATTTTTTTGGCCTAAAGTTAAATCTATAATCAAACATGGATGCTAGAGTCATCAGATACCTATTACACAAAACAGCATGGCTGACAGGAATCCATCAGCTTCTGTAGGACTTTTCTTGCAACTTTAAAGCCAGAATTCAAATCCTCAAGGGAGTGCAAGTTTATGATGCTTCACAGGTACTGATCTGCTTTGCTCACTTACCTCCAGGCTTGTACATATGTTATTTTCTCTGCTAAAACCCTCTTCTCTGTGTTCACCTGGCTAATTGCTAACTCATCATTCAGTTCTCAGTAGAGACGCACTTCTCTTGATTCCCAAGTATCAGTCAAAAACTCCTTTAAATAACTCTGGGCTTCCTTTAACACACCTGGATTGTAGTCACCTATTTGGGTGTGTGCTCCAAAAGAGCAGGAACCATATCAGAAATGTTCACCATTATAATCTGAGTACTGGCACAGTTACTAGCATGTAATGTCCACTCAAAAGACTGGATTAAAAATGCTATAAGGATATCTCATTATGATTAGGATCCAGCATATAATTCGTATTCAAATGTTGCTAAGAGCACATACACGTAAGCAGCAACAAAGCCCAAAAAGATGTTCTTGATGCTATGTTGTTTATTCCATTTACAGACTGGGTGAAAATTGAGTTTGGGAAAGCTAAAGAATTTATGAGTAAATGTTTGTTAAATGGAAAAGGTTAAAAGATAGCAGGAAAACCAAATTAGGTTGTCTAGCAACATGAGATTATTATGTATTTATACAAATCCATTTTAGAGAAGTACTATATACATTACCTCGGAATCTGTTTTCAGTTGTGTGATATAAAATTTTCTCCTCCGATTTGCATTTTTATCTTGAACAACAATTTCACGCCAATTTCTGCTTACTTTCCAAACACTATAACAAAAAGATCCATCCTTATATTGCATACATTCTATAGGATTAACATTTTGTTGTGTATGCTAACTAATGAGAAAAATTTGTCTTAAAGATTTCGGGCAGTAAATTTAAACCTAAAAATTTAGCTTAAAAATATGACTTAGTCAACACTGTTATTTCATACTGATTCATCATATAAAAGAATTCCTATTAAAATGTAAAGTATATGCCAGCATTATATAGATAGATTACTCTTTTACAAATGGTCATATAAAGCCAGTATGAATCTACTGGGAGACTGATTAAGAGGATTTAACTTCAAATGTAACATTAAAAATTTGGAACAAGAGATACAGGAAATGATTGTCATCTATAACACAAGAGGTTTCATCAATTTCTCCTATTCCTGTGTTTATCTCTGTCATTTTGATTACATAAACACAAGCACAATTAATCCGTCATTGGCATTACTAAGTGCCAAATATAAATACTATTATGGGTCGCACCAGAGTTCCTACTTCATTAACCAAAGTTTATGAGAATGAAGCAGCTAAAAACACAATTTTTGTCCAGTGATTGCTGATTTATCAATAACTTTGATAATATTATTATTAAAAAGTAACACTTTGTTAATTTGGTCTTTTTTTTTTTGTTATTCTAACAAATCAAAAGGAGTAAGGTCAGAAAAGATTGAAATAAAAAAGTCACTTCTTACAGAGGGTCCCAGTTGTCAAAACTACTATTCTTCCAGCTACCATGGCCACTTCAATTGCCATTGACTCTCTCTAAGCTGATATGTGTGCCCTATATCAGAGGGAAGGAAAGGAACACACATAAAGTCACCCAATAATGGGGAAGAAATGAACTACATAATTGGGTATTTGTCACAGATACTGCAACTGGTCATCAACTCTCAAGTTACCAGGAAGAACAGTACTGCCAACATAGTTACATACTTTGTAGTACCAATACTGTACTTTTGGAGAGATGGGAAGGAGAGACAATTATTGCAATATGACTGAAAATCAACTGCTCATATAAGCAAGCACCCAAAAGTGTCACCCAATTTTAATTTTAACTGATGCAAATACTCCAGCATATAAAAATAGCATTCCTGGCCGGTCACAGTTGCTCACACCTGTGACCCCAGCACTTCGGGAGGCCAAGGCAGGAGGATTGCTAGAGCCCAGGAGTTTGAGACCAGCCTGGGCAACGTAGTAAGACCCCATCCATACCAAAAATATTTCTAAAATCCTGTATCTCAGCCATCTCCTTAATTTTTTAAACAGTTTATCATTTGAACATTTTTAAAAGGCATACAACATGGGTACACTAATCTGTTTATTATCCTACTTAAGATATACCAAATACATTCTTGATCAAATCTATTTCAGAAAGCCTTAAACCTTAATAAAAGTTCATGGAAAAATACTAGATTAGAAATCAGAGAGCTCGGGGGCGGAGCAAGATGGCCGAATAGGAACAGCTCCAGTCTCCATCTCCCAGCACGAGCGACACAGAAGACCGGTGATTTCTGCATTTTCAACTGAGGTACTGGGGTCATCTCACTCGGGAGTGCCGGACAATCCGTGCGGGTCAGCTGCTGCAGCCTGACCAGTGAGAGCTGAAGCAGGGCGAGGCATCGCCTCACCTGGGAAGCGCGAGGGGGAAGGGAGTCCCTTTTCCTAGCCAGGGGAACTGAGACACACAACACCTGGAAAATCGGGTAACTCCCACCCCAATACTGCGCTATAACACCGGCACACCGGAGAATATATCCCACACCTGGTCGGGAGGGTCCCACGCCCAGGGAGCCTCCCTCCTTGCTAACACAGCAGTCTGCGGCAATCTAACGGCAAGGCAGCAGTGAGGCTGGGGGAGGGGCGCCTGCCATCGCTGAGGCTTAAGTAGGTAAATAAAGCCGCTGGGAAGCTCGAACTGGGTGGAGCTCGCAGCAGCTCAAGGAAACCTGCCTGTCTCTGTAGACTGCGCCTCTGGGGACAGGGCTCAGCTAAAGGAGCAGAAGCCTGTGCAGACGCGAACGACTCTGTCTGACAGCTTTGAAGAGAGCAGTGGATCTCCCAACACGGAGGTTGAGATCTGAGAAGGGGCAGTCTGCCTGCTCAAGTGGGTCCCTGACCCCTGAGTAGCCTAACTGGGAGACATCCCCCACTAGGGGCAGTCTGACACCCCACACCTCACAGGGTGGAGTACACCCCTGAGAGGAAGCTTCCAAAGCAAGAATCAGACAGGTGCACTCGCTGTTCAGCAATATTCTGTCTTCTGCAACCTCTGCTGCTGATACCCAGGCAAACAGGGTCTGGAGTGGACCTCAAGCAATCTCCAACAGACCTATAGCTGAGGGTCCTGACTGTCAGAAGGAAAACTATCAAACAGGAAGGACACCTATACCAAAACCCCATCAGTACGTCACCATCATCAAAGACCAGAGACAGATAAAACCACAAAGATGGGGAAAAAGCAGGGCAGAAAAGTTGGAAATTCAAAAAATAAGAGCACATCTCCTCCTGCAAAGGAGCACAGCCCATCGCCAGGAACGGATCAAAGCTGGTCAGAGAATGATTTTGATGAGATGAGAGAAGAAGGCTTCAGTCCAAAAAACTTCTCAGAGCTAAAGGAGGAATTACGTACCCAGCGCAAAGAAACTAAAAATCTTGAAAAAAGAGTGGAAGAATTGACAGCTAGACTAATTAATGCAGAGAAGGTCATAAACGAAATGACAGAGATGAAAACCATGACACGAGAAATACGTGACAAATGCACAAGCTTCAGTAACCGACTCGATCAACTGGAAGAAAGAGTATCAGCGATTGAGGATCAAATGAATGAAATGAAGCGAGAAGAGAAACCAAAAGAAAAAAGAAGAAAAAGAAATGAACAAAGCCTGCAAGAAGTATGGGATTATGTAAAAAGACCAAATCTACGTCTGATTGGGGTGCCTGAAAGTGAGGGGGAAAATGGAACCAAATTGGAAAACACTCTACAGGATATCATCCAGGAGAACTTCCCCAACCTAGCAGGGCAGGCCAACATTCAAATTCAGGAAATACAGAGAACGCCACAAAGATACTCCTCCAGAAGAGCAACTCCAAGACACATAATTGCCAGATTCACCAAAGTTGAAATGAAGGAAAAAATCTTAAGGGCAGCCAGAGAGAAAGGTCGGGTTACCCACAAAGGGAAGCCCATCAGACTGACAGCAGATCTCTCGGCAGAAACTCTACAAGCCAGAAGAGAGTGGGGGCCAATATTCAACGTTCTTAAAGAAAAGAATTTTAAACCCAGAATTTCATATCCAGACAAACTAAGTTTCATCAGTGAAGGAGAAATAAAATTCTTTACAGATAAGCAAATGCTTAGAGATTTTGTCACCACCAGGCCTGCCTTACAAGAGACCCTGAAGGAAGCCCTAAACATGGAAAGGAACAACAGGTACCAGCCATTGCAAAAACATGCCAAAACGTAAAGACCATCGAGGCTAGGAAGAAACTGCATCAACTAATGAGCAAAATAACCAGTTAATATCATAATGGCAGGATCAAGTTCACACATAACAATATTAACCTTAAATGTAAATGGACAAAATGCTCCAATTAAAAGACACAGACTGGCAAACTGGATAAAGAGTCAAGATCCATCAGTCTGCTGTCTTCAGGAGACCCATCTCACATGCAGAGACATACATAGGCTCAAAATAAAGGGATGGAGGAAGATCTACCAAGCAAATGGAGAACAAAGAAAGCAGGGGTTGCAATCCTACTCTCTGATAAAACAGACTTTAAACCATCAAAGATCAAAAGAGACAAAGAAGGCCATTACATAATGGTAAAGGGATCAATTCAACAGGAAGAGCTAACTATCCTAAATATATATGCACCCAATACAGGAGCACCCAGATTCATAAAGCAAGTCCTTAGAGACTTACAAAGAGACTTAGACTCCCACACAATAATAATGGGAGACTTCAACACTCCACTGCCAACATTAGACAGATCAACGAGACAGAAAGTTAACAAGGATATCCAGGAATTGAACTCATCTCTGCACCAAGCGGACCTAATAGACATCTGTAGAACTCTCCACCCCAAGTCAACAGAATATACATTCTTCTCAGCACCACATTGCACTTATTCCAAAATTGACCACATAATTGGAAGTAAAGCACTCCTCAGCAAATGTAAAAGAACAGAAATTATAACAAACTGTCTCTCAGACCACAGTGCAATCAAACTAGAACTCAGGACTAAGAAACTCAATCAAAACCGCTCAACTACATGGAAACTAAACAACCTGCTCCTGAATGACTACTGGGTACATAACGAAATGAAAGCAGAAATAAAGATGTTCTTTGAAACCAATGAGAACAAAGATACAACATACCAGAATCTCTGGGACACATTTAAAGCAGTGTGTAGAGGGAAATTTATAGCACTAAGTGCCCACAAGAGAAAGCAGGAAAGATCTAAAATTGACACTCTAACATCACAATTAAACGAACTAGAGAGGCAAGAGCAAACATATTCAAAAGCTAGCAGAAGGCAAGAAATAACTAAGATCAGAGCAGAACTGAAGGAGATAGAGACACAAAAAACCCTCCAAAAAATCAATGAATCCAGGAGTTGGTTTTTTGAAAAGATGAACAAAATTGACAGACCGCTAGCAAGGCTAATAAAGAAGAAAAGAGAGAGGAATCAAATAGACGCAATAAAAAATGATAAAGGGGATATCACCACCGACCCCACAGAAATACAAACTACCATCAGAGAATACTATAAACACCTCTACGCAAATCAACTAGAAAATCTAGAAGAAATGGATAATTTCCTGGACACGTACACTCTTCCAAGACTAAACCAGGAAGAAGTTGAATCCCTGAATAGACCAATAGCAGCCTCTGAAATTGAGGCAACAATTAATAGCCTACCCACCAAAAAAAGCCCAGGACCAGATGGATTCACAGCTGAATTCTACCAGAGGTACAAGGAGGAGCTGGTACCATTCCTTCTGAAACTATTCCAATCAATAGAAAAAGAGGGAATCCTCCCTAACTCATTTTATGAGGCCAACATCATCCTGATACCAAAGCCTGGCAGAGACACAACAAAAAAAGAGAATTTTAGACCAATATCCCTGATGAACATCGATGCAAAAATCCTCAATAAAATACTGGCAAACCGGATTCAGCAGCACATCAAAAAGCTTATCCACCATGATCAAGTGGGCTTCATCCCTGGGATGCAAGGCTGGTTCAACATTCACAAATCAATCAACGTAATCCAGCATATAAACAGAACCAAAGACAAGAACCACATGATTATCTCAATAGATGCAGAAAAGGCTTTTGACAAAATTCAACAGCCCTTCATGCTAAAAACGCTCAACAAATTCGGTATTGATGGAACGTACTTCAAAATAATAAGAGCTATTTATGACAAACCCACAGCTAATATCATACTGAATGGGCAAAAACTGGAAAAATTCCCTTTGAAAACTGGCACAAGACAGGGATGCCCTCTCTCACCACTCCTATTCAACATAGTGTTGGAAGTTCTGGCTAGGGCAATCAGGCAAGAGAAAGAAATCAAGGGTATTCAGTTAGGAAAAGAAGAAGTCAAATTGTCCCTGTTTGCAGATGACATGATTGTGTATTTAGAAAACCCCATCGTCTCAGCCCAAAATCTTCTTAAGCTGATAAGCAACTTCAGCAAAGTCTCAGGATACAAAATTAATGTGCAAAAATCACAAGCATTCTTATACACCAGTAACAGACAAGCAGAGAGCCAAATCAGGAATGAACTTCCATTCACAATGGCTTCAAAGAGAATAAAATACCTAGGAATCCAACTTACAAGGGATGTAAAGGACCTCTTCAAGGAGAACTACAAACCACTGCTCAGTGAAATCAAAGAGGACACAAACAAATGGAAGAACATACCATGCTCATGGATAGGAAGAATCAATATCGTGAAAATGGCTATACTGCCCAAGGTTATTTATGGATTCAATGCCATCCCCATCAAGCTACCAATGACTTTCTTCACAGAATTGGAAAAAACTGCTTTAAAGTTCATATGGAACCAAAAAAGAGCCCGCATTGCCAAGACAATCCTAAGTCAAAAGGACAAAGCCGAAGGCGTCACGCTACCTGACTTCAAACTATACTACAAGGCTACAGTAACCAAAACAGCATGGTACTGGTACCAAAACAGAGATATAGACCAATGGAACAGAACGGAGCCCTCGGAAATAATGCCACACATCTACAACCATCTGATCTTTGACAAACCTGACAAAAACAAGAAATGGGGAAAGGATTCCCTATTTAATAAATGGTGCTGGGAAAATTGGCTAGCCATAAGTAGAAAGCTGAAACTGGATCCTTTCCTTACTCCTTATATGAAGATTAATTCAAGATGGATTAGAGACTTTATGTTAGACCTAATACCATAAAAACTCTAGAAGAAAATCTAGGTAGTACCATTCAGGACATAGGCATGGGCAAGGACTTCATGTCTAAAACACCAAAAGCAACGGCAGCAAAAGCCAAAACTGACAAATGAGATCTAATTAAACTAAAGAGCTTCTGCACAGCAAAAGAAACTACCATCAGAGTGAACAGGCAACCTACAGAATGGGAGAAAATTTTTGCAATCTACTCATCTGACAAAGGGCTAATTTCCAGAATCTACAAAGAACTCAAACAAATATACAAGAAAAAAACAAACAACCCCATCAAAAAGTGGGCAAAGGATATGAACAGACATTTCGCAAAAGAAGACATTCATACAGCCAACAGACACATGAAAAAATGCTCATCATCACTCGCCATCAGAGAAATGCAAATCAAAACCACAATGAGATACCATCTCACACCAGTTAGAATGGCAATCATTAAAAAATCAGGAAACAACAGGTGTTGGAGAGGATGTGGAGAAATAGGAACACTTTTACACTGTTGGTGGGATTGTAAACTAGTTCAACCATTATGGAAAACAGTATGGCAATTCCTCAAGGATCTAGAACTAGATGTACCATATGACCCAGCCATCCCACTACTGGGTATATACCCAAAGGATTATAAATTATGCTACTACAAAGACACATGCACACGTATGTTTACTGCGGCACTATTCACAATAGCAAAGACTTGGAATCAACCCAAATGTCCATCAGTGACAGACTGGATTAAGAAAATGTGGCACATATACACCATGGAATACTATGCAGCCATAAAAAAGGATGAGTTTGCGTCCTTCGTAGGGACATGGATGCAGCTGGAAACCATCATTCTTAGCAAACTATCACAAGAACAGAAAACCAAACACCGCATGTTCTCACTCATAGGTGGGAACTGAACAATGAGCTCACTTGGACTCGGGAAGGGGAACATCACACAATGGGGCCCATCATGGGGAGGGGGGGGGGGGGAGGGATTGCACTGGGGAGTTATACCTGATATAAATGATGAATTGATGGGTGCTGACGAGTTGATGGGTGCAGCACACCAACATGGCACATGTATACATATGTAACAAACCTGCACGTTATGCACATGTACCCTAGAACTTAAAGTATAATAAAAAAAAAAAAAAAAGAAATCAGAGAGCTCATTATAGACCTAGATCTATTCGTATCTCCTTGAGTGGCTGTCAGAAGGTCACTTCTCTGGGGCTTATTTCCTCCTCTGTGAAACATGTGATTGAACTAGATACCTTAGAAGACTTCCAGCTAAGAAATCCTACAGTTCTCTACAATAGCCATACAATTAATGTGTGGAGGAAAGATAAAGAAGGGCTTTGATAGAAGTAGTGGCCATAAAAACAACAAGGACAGAACAAGCAGTGGCTCACACCTGTAATCCCAGCACTTTGGGAGGCTGAGGTGGGAGGATCACTTGAGCCCAGGAGTTCCAGACCAGCCTGGGTAACACAGTGAGACCCCATCTCTACAAAAACTAAAAACAAAACAAAACAAAAAAACCAAGGACCCTATAAAAAACTCTTGACATATACCTGTCAAGAAAGAGGTTCACTAACTTCCTGCATGTTCCTCCATAACCATCACTTTGCAGAAATTCTGTTCCACATGACTTCTCTCTTCATTGCCATGGCATTCCCATGGGTCTTGTCTTCTGACTGTCCTGTAACTCCCCCAAATTGGCATGAACAGAGGCTCATTTTAGTCTTTGTAACCCTAGTTCCCACCCTCAATATTCTGAAATGTCTTTCTCTTTATTATGCAGCAGCATTCAATCTACTGCAACACCTGTGAACACAAATTCTTCAGTTTCTAATTTCTTGAAATTCCCCAAAGTAATTAATTTTCACTGCTGTGTTAACAATAAAAATGAAATAATCCATATTCCCCTGATCTCTGGAAAGATCAAACCCTAAAATGAAAGCTAACCACTGTTTTTAAATTCTAGAACTTAAATAATTAAGTGGTATTCTTTGTACACTGCCATTTCTCAGTCACCACAATGCATTACATTATTTCTGACAAAGTGTCATAACTTTAATACTACTTGCTATCTGACAATATGATCTGAACTATTAAATCATTAAACAACTTACATGGAATAGAGCTTGCCATCTTGAAAATTTAAAATTCAACTTTTAGCAACTCTCTTTCCAAATGACAGAGATAAGAACTTTATTCAGAAAAAAAGACTATATTATTGCTACTTAAGCAGGCTTTTAAACAGAAGGATTGGCCGGGCGTGGTGGCTCATGCCTGTAATCCCAGCACTTTGGGAGGCCGAGGCAGGTGGATCACAAGGTCAGGAGATCGAGACCATCCTGGTTAACATGGTGAAATCCCATCCCTCCTAAAAATACAAAAAACTGGCCGGGCATGGTGGCGGGCACCTGTAGTCCCAGGTACTTAGGAGGCTGAGCCAGGAGAATGGCATGAACCTGGGAGGCTGAGCTTGCAGTGAGCCGAGATCACACCACTGCACTTGAGCCTGGGTGACACAGCAAGACTCCATCTCAAAAAAAAAAAACAAAAAAACAAAAAAACAAACAAACAAAAAAAACAGAAGGATCTGTACTAGCTAGCTTTGCTGGGAAGTTCACTTAAACTACCTTTGATATAAGACAACAAAAGATAGAGATAATAAAACAAATAAAATAAAGGACAACCACTCAAGTCACAGAAAAACTTTCCAACTTAAAAAAAGATAAGTTTTATTTCATAAATAACTCTTACTTCTTACCTGCATAGGCTCTCTGCAGTCAAGGAATCTAAAACCATAGCAAGAATATGCTTTAAATTTCTGTATTTTAATTCTGTTAAGATGTCCAGTTTTTCTATACCCATTTTCTTGCCAATCAGTCCTGCAAGTATACACTGTAGCACAGCTATTTTCTCCCCATCCCCTTGCTCTAAGAATTCATGTGCACTATTTTCCTGGAATCTTTTTCTTTTGCTTTTCATGAACAGCTCATGCACCAATTGCAAGGCTGGGGTCTTCGATAAATTCTTTAAGCTAAAGGTCAAATCCCCACTCTCATCACCGCTCAGCTGACCCTCTGAGATGGCAGAAGCAGCTGCTGCTCTTTTTTCAGAGTCAGGGTGGACAATCTGCTTTTCCTCTTCTGTCTCTGACTGCGAGCTTTGCTCCCGAAGGGTGGACAGTCTTCTCGACCTTCCAAGATGTCTTGTCTTTCTTATGGTGTCCCCCACTTTGGGAGTCCCCTTATGTTTCTGAAGTAGTTCTTGAAAAGAACCCTCCTGGTCAGAGAGGGAATCTTCTGATTTCTCCAAGCTAAGTGAGTTAAAACCACTGTCTTCAGGCGTTGAAATATTGCCTCTCACTTCAGGTGAAGGAGAAAGTATTTGACTTGCATTAAATCTAATGTTTGCCACAAGATTACTTATCGGAGTCACAAATATGTCCTCATCTGTTCCACAAGTTGTTCCACTAACAGAGGAGCCCAGGAGCTCTGGACATGTATTCTCATCATTAATGCATAAACTGCTATCACTAAAGTCATGCGTGATAGAGTCTTTAAAATTATTGCCCTGAATTGGAGATATACATTCAACTTCAAATAGGCTACAATCATCTTTGGAATCATCAATTGTGGAAGTCTTTTGCTGAGAAAAATTAAGCCTCAATTTTTGACTGCATGAAGTCACTTCTTCTGTTTTTAAAGTGCTAGTAACTAAAGGGCTAAAATTATTTGCCCTGGAAAAACCTGAAGCACTGCTTGGAATATTTTTTTCTAAGTTGAGAACTTGGCTTATACTACTTTCTAGAGCACTGTTTTGTGATTCAAAGTCCCCCTTTAGAAGAGAGAAAGATACATGCAACCTTCTGCGAGGTAAATATTTTTTCCCACTGATTTTAGGTGTTTCACAAAGTTCTGGGGTTTTATCATTTTCCTTCCTAGGCAAGATAAATTTCTTTTTTTGAGTGGGAGACTCTAAAGAATGAGTTAAGCCCAGGCCTGAAGTTTCAGGGTGCTCATGGAGTAATGTTGGGCATTTTTCTTTCTTTCCAAGATATCCTTTATCTATATTATCAAAGCTACAAGATTTTAACTCATTGTAGCCACTATCTTGAAATGAAGATGTGGAACAAAAATCTCTGAAGGTGGAGTACTTGGAGTTGACAATTGGAGGAGAGTCCACCCCATTTCCTGCTTCAGTGCCAGCTTGACCTGAGTGTTTTTGAGACATCTTCAAAATTTCTGTTTCTGCAAAGTGACAACAAAGTTATTCTGCCTTTGAAATGAGAATCCAGGCAGCTTACACCAAAATACATTATTTGTTATGAGTACAGATAATAATGGAAAATTGTAAGACAATTTTTGAAAAGTTACTTAAAAAAAAATTCTACTCCATAAAAAACTGTTGTATATCCTACTTAAAATGAGTTCTTGACATCAAAAAGCCAAAATGTTCAGGTTATAAATATTCAAAGATCACTTGATTAACCATAGGCTAAGCACCATGTACACATATTTTATTGAACTACCCTAAAGTGAAAAAACCTAGAAGCATTATTTTGATATTATTACCTTATGATTTTCACAGAACTAAACAATTTTCATTTTAATATTCCAGCTTATTTGTGCCAGCCTATATTAGTCTACTCAAAAAACACTATATGCTACTTTTTAAACATCTTTGGGAAATGTGTCAAATAATGAGTGCTGCCACTACATCTACCTGCAATCAGGCTGAGCAACTCGAGTAATGTTCAAACATGTAACATAGACCTGCTATAGAAATCTAGTCCCCATAACCATTCACAAGGTGTGAATTCCCAGGCTTAAGCCTTTACAAAGACTCTGGCTCATCAATAAACTACTAACACATTCTTCTTGAGCTAACCATAATGCACCACAGATAGGGCCATTTCAAACTTGGCATGTTGTACTTATTCATATCTCACTTTCTAAATATTTAGTGATGCAAGGTCCAGTTTCAGCCTTGAATTCACAGTTAACAGGCAACTATTTATGGGAAAACCACCATTTAAAATATTCTTGAAGTTGCAAATAAAGAATCCAACTCAATTACTTAAAGAACAGTTACTCAGTAGTTACATGAGCAAGGAATGACACTAAGAAATATTTTCCTCTTTAACCTTTTCAACAGTATCATCACATTCCTTCTTTTTAGAAACTTGAAATAAATCTCAAAGAAAGCTAACAAATTTGTTTTGACAAAAATAGTGTTAAGAAAAAATTTATTACAGTTTTTGATATTTTTCCAGATGATTCAAAGGACACGAAGAAGACTGTCATTCCTTCAAAGTTTTCTCCAGGACAAATGCACAATTTTTCTCCATTAAAGATCCTGGGAAGATCTATTTAGTTGGCTGTAATGTGACAGTAATTTATTTATGCTTACATTTAATCAAATATATGAGTGAATGATCTTTGTTACAAAAGCAAATTGTTACTCCAACCACAAATTATTTCTTTATGGTTTGATGACCATTAAAAGATTATTTTTACTAAACAAAGTCTAAGTATTTTTTAACCTTTTAAGTCTGTACTCATTTTTGATAAATGTCATACATGTCCCCTTCTGATCTACATCGTCTCAGATCACTGCTAACTTCTGCATATGGTCACAAGCCAAGAAGATTTATCAAACTGCTTTTTATAATTTTGTTCTCTTTTTAAACAATTTTGTTTTACAAATATGAATAAACTAGAATGCATATTCAAACTACACCTCCACCCATGAACTGTTTTCTCCCTCTCTGAAAGTTATTCTGCTAAATAACACTTTTCACTCAATTTGGATCACAGTCCTTTTGTTTTTATTTTTATATTATTTATTTATTTATCTTTTTGAGATGGGAGTCTCGCTCTTGTTGCCCAGGCTGGAGTACTGTGGCGCGATTTCGCCTCACTGCAGCCTCTGCCTCCCGGGTTCAACCAATTCTCCTGCCTCAGCCTCCCCACTGGCTGGGATTAGAGGCGCCCACCACCACGCCCGGCTAATTTGTGTATTTTTAGTAGAGACGGGCTTTCGCCATGTTGGCCAGGTTGGTCTCGAACTCTTGACCTCAGGTGATCCACCCACCTTGGCCTCCCAAACTACTGGGATTACAGGCTTGAGCCACCCCACCTGGCCGGTCAGAGTCCTTTTAGAAGGTTATGGCAATTGTACTGCTACTTCACCACTAGGTGTCTCACAATGCTAGAATTTGGGAAACTCAAGAGGCAAATTGTTAAAAACAAAGTGGGGAATGCAGATATTATCTCTTCCCCTAAAATGTTATCCAAAAATCTAATCTGGCCGGTGGCTCACGCCTGTAATCCCAGAACTTTAGGAGGCCGCGGCGGGCGAAATGCTTGAGTCCAGGAGTTTGGGACCAGCCTGGGTAACATAGTGAGACCCCATCTCTTCAAACAAACAAAAACACAATTTGTTTCTGTTCATCTACACACTTAAAGTTGCCTCCAAAGTCCTTTCTCTGCTATCATTTTCATCTTTCTACTACCCCAAGACGTTGGTGTCAAACGTGGTTCTTCCCAACTGAATTTTAAAATCATTCATGTAAAATCATGGACTGTGTGTTTATTTTACGGACTCAAACAGTCCACGGATAAATTCAATCAAGCCTCTTCCACATTCATTTCAAAAAACTAGGCTTCTGATAAAAGGCTGTGAAAATTTATCCCTAAAGAGTTCTTCAAGAAAAAAAGAAAGAAAGAAAAAAGCAGCGGCCCGGCGCGGTGGCTCACGCCTGTAATTCCAGCACTCTGGGAGCCCCAGGCAGACGGATCACGAGGTCTGGAGATGGAGACCATCCTGGCTAACATGGTGAAACCCCGTCTCTACTAAAACTACAAAAAATTAGCCGGGCGTGGTGGCGGGCGCCTGCAGTCCCAGCTACTCGGGAGGCTGAGGCAGGAGAATGGCGTGAACCCGGCAGGCGAAGCTTGCAGTGAGCTGAGATCGCGCCACTGCACTCCAGCCTGGGCAACAGAGAGACAGAGACTCCGTCTTAAAAAAAAAAAAAAAGAAGCACCTATCAAATCAGAGAATGAAATACTTACATTAAACCCAAACGTCCTTCATTTGTTAAAGTGGAAACTCTTACCATCAGTAAATCTTGAGCTCTTAGATGTCAAAGTTACGTAGCTTCCAAACAAGAAATTCTCTCATCTTTGTCTTTGAAATTCATGCCAAAATAATGCCAAACAGGAAAACTTTCGTTTGCACAATTAATTGAAAGGTGCGGCAGCACCATGACTGCTCAAAGTCGAAGGGTACACAGTGTGCATGCCGCAGGGATTATTCCTAACATTTGAGAAGGTCTAAATCATTTTGAATTCAGCCCTCCAGAAAATAGTTATCGTAATATCCTTGTTTTCTCCAGCAGCACTTAGACATGACTAAACTCCCCAAATTCGGGCTCCTGAAAAGGCAGTGTGTGCTGCAGCCTGGCACTGACTCCCGCGAGGAGCTATGGCGGGCGGGTGGGTAACGGTCTCAGCAGGGCGTCAAAAATCCGCTAGGCCCAGAAAGCCAAGGGCGGCAGCGGATGGGCTGGCGTCACCGGGAGCGGAGGAGTGAGGGATGCCGTGCGCCTCCGTAGGCCTACCACCTGGAAGACACAGAGGGACGCAGGGCCGGGGCCGCCGGGAGACCCGCTAACTGGCACTCGCCTGGGGTCCCCCCGCCGCCCGCCTGGAGGCCGCAGGGTCGGGCGAAGCGCCGAAGCGGACAGGTGGGAGGGGAGCCGGGCAGCCGCTGCTGGATGCGCCGGGGAGGAGCCCCGTCCTCGCCCCCTGTGATGCGGACTATGGCAACCCCCACGCCAGCTTCGTTTGGGGCCGCCGCCTTTCACTCCTCGGGTTTGAACGGCCCGCCCGGAGTAACCGCTACGCGCAGCCCCGCCCCGCGTCTCCCCGCCCCGCGTCGCCCCGCCCCTTCCTCCGGTTCCGCAGCGCCCCCGCGCGGCTGCCCGCAGGCCTCCGTCCTCGCCTGTGCGGAAGGCGCCCCCCTCTCTTGCTCACCTCTGTACCCGCCCTAATGCGAGTCAGAAAGGCTCTGCCTCTCTCCATTCCCACATTGGGAAGCATTACCGTATTTAGGAAGGCTAACGTGGCCTACAGTGGGATGCCATTAGAAATCATGTATAAGAATGTTCGCCTGGAAATGTTTTTCCAAACTGTCAAATGTAAAAAGCAAGTTACAAACTGACCCCTTTTAGGTTAAAAATATGGATATACACAGGATGAGGTCTGAAAGGTATGAATAACTTGGATACGGTACCTTTGTACAGGATTATGCTTGCTTTTTAGTTGTGTCTTTTTATCTGTGTTTTCTTCTCGTGTTTCAACAATGAATATATACAGATTTTGTGATAAAAAAGTTGAGCTGGGCCTGGTGGCTCACGTCTGTAATCCCAGGACTTTGAGAGGCACACATGAGAGGATGACTTGAACCAAGGAATTCGAGACTAGCCTGGGCAACATAGACCCCTGTCTCAAAAAAAAAGATTTTTAAAAAATCTATTAATAAAAACCGGACTGACTCTCGCCGCCCAAAATGCTGAAAGGAAAGAAGGCCAAGGGAAAGAAGGTGGCTCCGGCCCCTACTGTCGTGAAAAAGCAGGAGGCCAAGAAAGTGGTGAATCCCCTGTTTGAGAAAAGACCTAAGAATTTTGGCATTGGACAGGACATCCAGCCCAAAAGAGACCTCACCCGCTTTGTGAAATGGCCTCCCTATATCAGGTTGCAGCGGCAGAGAGCCATCCTCTATAAGCAGCTGAAAGTGCCTCCTGCTATTAACCAGTTCACCCAGGCCCTGGACCGCCAAACAGCTACTCAGCTGCTTAAGCTTGCCCTCAAGTACAGACCAGAGACAAAGCAAGAGAAGAAGCAGAGGCTGTTGGCCCTGGCCGAGAAGAAAGCTGCTGGCAAAGGGGATGTCACCACTAAGAGACCACCTGTCCTTCGAGCAGGAGTTAACACCGTCACCACCTTGGTGGAGAACAAGAAAGCTCAGCTGGTGGTGACTGCACACGACGTGGATCCCATCGAGCTGGTTGTCTTCTTGCTTGCCCTGTGTCGTAAAATGGGGGTCCCTTACTGCATTATCAAGGGGAAGACCAGACTGGGCCGTCTAGTCCACAGGAAGACCTGCACCACTGTCGCCTTCACACAGGTGAACTCGGAAGACAAAGGCGCTTTGGCTAAGCTAGTAGAAGCTATCAGGACCAATTACAACGACAGATACGATGAGATCCGCCGTCACTGGGGCGGCAATGTCCTGGTCCCCAAGTCTGTGGCTCGTATCGCCAACCTCGAAAAGGCAAAGGCTAAAGAATTTGCCACTAAGCTGGGTTAAATGTACACTGTTGAGTTTTCTGTACATAAAAATAATTAAAATACAAATTTTCCTTCAAAAAAATAATAAAAAAAATAATAAAAACCGGACTGAAATGTGTTCGTTGTTTACAAACATCCCTTTTTGGGCATCATGAACTCCCAAGTACCCTCAATGCCAAATAAATTTTTTAAACCCTAATTTTTTCATTCAATAAATATTTACTGGGCATCTATTATATGCCAGGGACACTCCTGCTGCTCTTGGCAGCTTCTTCCTAGTCTCCTTTTTCTGGCTTCTTTTCTTGGCCTACTCCCTAAATGAGAGGTCCTACCTCAGCATTTTTATTAGTTTATCATCCCATGCTTATGTAATTCTTATTCAGAACTTCAACCATCACTTTTAAGCCAGTAACAGGCACTGCCACCACTCTTCTCTGACTGGATATTTCTCCATCTGGATGTTCCTCAGTCATCCAAAATCAAACTAACATTATTATTATTATGAGACAGGGTCTTGCTCTGTCACCCAGGCTGGAGTGCAGTGGCATGATCTTGGCTCACTGCAACCTCCACCTCCCAGGTTCAAACGATTCTCCTGCCTCAGCCTCCTGAGTAGCTGGGATTACAGGCGCCCGCCACCAAGCCTAGCTAATTTTTGTATTTTTAGTAGAGACGGAGTTTTGCCAGGTTGGCCAGTCTGGTCTCGAACTCCTGACCTCAGGTGATCCACCGCCTCAGCCTCCCAAAGTGCTGAGATTACAGGCGTGAGCCACTGTGCCCGTCCACTAACGGTTAATTTCCAACTATGTGCCAATTACTGGGCTAGGTACTGGGAATACAAAGCTGACACAGCCACAGTTACTGCTGTTGAGGAGCTCATTAGTATACAACAAGTGCTGTAACAGAGGAACAGTAGCAGCACAAAGAAGAACCAGCTAATCCTACTGGAGAACAGAGTGCATGAGATAGATTTTGATGTACAAGTGGCAATTTAAAAGGCAGACAACAGGAAATTCCTAACTTAAAATGTGCAAGGGCAGGAAAATTTCAAACTCAAAACAAAATGTGCAAGAGCAATTGGGCACATGGAGAAACTGCAAATAATTTGTTATATGCAGAAACTAAGAGTTGTTGGAGGAAAAGATTAGAGAAAATTCCTGAGAAGTGAAGAAGCTAAGTCTTGGAAAGTTCTGTTTGCACATTAAGAGTTTGAAGAGCGTTTTTAGAAAGCCCACTCCGGTGGCAGAATGGAGGACAGAATGAAGAGAGGCAAGGGTGGCTGCCAGGAGACCAGTAGAAAGCTACTGCATTTCTCCAGAAGGCAGTGGGGGTGGAGCAGAACCAAGACGCGACATTCAGTTGGCAGAATCAACTGCATGGGGCAAGGAGTGAGGGAATGAAGAGTATAGGCTTGGGAGAAAATAAGATGCATTTAGTGTGAGGTTAAGTTTGAGGTACCTGTAGGACTGTAAAGAATTAATGAATTACACATTCTTCAAGACAGCACCTCTCTGAAGCCTACCCTCACACGCACTGGTAGAGATCTCTCTAGCTCTTCAAACAAATCTCTACTACAGCCATTTTACTCTTTCCTGCCCCACATCTGCAATTCTGCAGAATTCTACTGAATTTTCTCTGTGTAGTTTATTATCTTCTAAAATCCCATACTATCTACTCATTTTTGTTTAATGTCTGCTCCCCATCTCCATCCCAATGTAAACAGGGCAGGGAATTTTGCCTATGGTTAAATAAAATCTACATAACCCCAAAACCATTTAAACTTTGCCCTTTTCTTTTTTCTCCAGTTAATTAATTTTTCTTGAGATATTTTTATTATGATTGAGGAGTAAAAGACCATATCATATCTCCTTTATATTGTTCAAGGAAGAATCATTTTCACCTCTCCCCACCTTTAAAAACGGGCAAAAAGACACCTAGTTACATGTAGTATGCCTGAGCTTTACTTACATACTCCGGATTTAAGTCACTGAGCTGTAATTTCATATTTTTTGCTCACCACAGTCTTTTTGCCTTTTTGCTTCCCTTTTTTTTTTTTTGACAGAGTCTCGCATTGTCACCCAAGCTGGAGTGCAGTGGGACAATCTCAGCTCACTGCAACCTCTGCCTCCCGGGTTCAAGCGATTCTTGCAACTCAGCCTTCTGAGTAGCTGAGATTACATGTGCATGCCACCATGTCTGGCTAATTTTTTGTATTTTTAGTAGAGAGAGGGTTTCACCATGTTGGCCAGGATGGTCTTGAACTCCTGACCTGAAGCAATGTGCCCACCTCAGCCTCCCAAAGTGCTGAGATTACAGGCATGAGCCACCATGCCCAGCCCTTTGCTTTCCTTTCTTGCATTGGGTGTCATACCATCATTGACTTCAGAACTCTAAAAGCTGTCTGCTTACCACAAAATCTGATGCTTCTTTTTGGGACCATCCAATAAAATGTAATGGGAGATTTCCCAAATTACCATGATATTCAAGCTCTCTGGATATATTTAAGTGAATATAATCAAGGAAAAGGGAAACATAGAGATTCAGGTGAAAAAAACCAGCAACTTGCATCTCCATAACCTTCTGAATAAAGAGTTAAAAAGCACTATTGTCCAGGAGGGCAAGACAACTACCCCCATTAGAACAGAGCAATACAATGATGTCTGGCATGTAGTACATGCTCAGAAAAAGTTAGTTAATGCTATCATTGATAATAGGGTAGCTTACACTGACCATACTCCCAAGTGATCCTAAAATTACCAGTCTTTGCTGATAGGAAAGAGTATGTTGGATCGGGAACTAGCACCAACATGAATTCTTGTTGAAATTCTGAATCTTCTTGCTATGACTTGTCATTACCTTGCCCTTTTGTAGGGCCCCAGGACCCATTTGTATTCTACCTATGTTGATTCATTCTGATCTCCATAAATTGTTCTGCACCAGAATTATCTTGATATTTCAACTGGAGAGTTAGAATACAAGATAGCTTGTAAATATGAAAGTATGACTTTTGGGAACACTCTGTCATCTCTCTTAGGTTAACAATGGTTCCATCTAATAGTTCTTAAAGGCAAGCCTATTGTGCCTCTTCTGTTAGATCACCTCTTTGGTTAAGAGGAGAGTTACTTTGTAACAGTGCTAATGGTTAAAATATTTATGCTCTGTAAGCCTGTCTGTGAAGAAAGAAGCCAGGAACTGCTTGTTTCCCTGAAAGGTTTTTAAATGGCATCTTCCTGGAAAGATCAACCTAAATCTCTCAAGCTGGTCTGGGGAGATGCAACAGAAGGAGTTTGAACTTCTGGAACTGAAAGATGAAGCTCAAAGCTCTCAGATTTCTGGATGGAGAGCCCGAAAGGAGTATAACCTGCTTAATAAAATATCAGACATAGTGCGTGTTGGGGGAAAGAGTGCCTACTTCTTTCATTAACTTTAAAATAGTTATTAACAAGTTGTTTTTAAATTTTTTTAGGTAGCTTCATTTTCTTCACCCTACTAAGTAAAATATCTTCTGCAAAAAAGGGAAACCAACGTAAACGTTCTGAACCCAACTGATCCATCATATTGAAATTTTGATATTTGAAAGAACACACCTCCACTGAGCAGAGTGTTTTGTTGTTCTATGGTGGAATACATAGAACGCAGGGAGGGAGAGTAGACAACAAAAGCTACCAAAATCTCTCAGATTTAAGTGGGAGTTGTTCATGTAGCTATCATCACACTAGCCTTTGCTTTAAAACAAGTAAACGGATTTGGCAAAGGATGTAACAGTAGTGTGTCCAGAATTGGTGGGTTCTTGGTCTCGCTGACTTCCAGAATGAAGCTGCAGACCCTGGCAGTGAGTGTTACAGTTCTTAAAGACAGTGCGTCTCAAGTTGTTCGTTCCTTCCAGTCGTTCGTTCCTTCATGGTCTCACTGGCCTCAGGAGTGAAGCTGCAGACCTTTGTGGTGTTACAGTTCACAAAGGTGGCCCATCCGGAGTTGTTTGTCCCTCCTGGTGGGTTTGTGGTCTGGCTGGCTTCAGGAGAGAAGCTGCAGACCTTTGCGGTGAGTGTCACAGCTCATAAAGGCAGCTGGGACCCAAACAGTGAGCAGCATTAACATTTATTGCCAAGAGCAAAAGAACACAGCTTCTCCACCAAGCTAACGGACCCCAACCAGGTTGCCGCTGCTGGCTCCGCTGGCCTTTTATTCCCTTATCTGGCCCCACCCACATCCTGCTGATTGGTCTATTTTAGAATGCTGATTGGTGCATTTACAAACCTTTAGCTAGACACAGAACACTGATTGATGCGTTTACAGCCCTTTAGCTAGACAGAAAAGTTCTCAAAGTCCCCACTGGATTAGCTAGACATAGAGCGCTGATTGGTGCGTTTACAAACCTTTAGCTAGACACAGAGTGCTGATTGGTGGGTTTACAATCCTTTAGCCATACAGAAAAGTTCTCCAAGTCCCCACTCGTCCCAGAAGCCCAGGCGGCTTCACTTCTCACTGGCACTGGCCCGGGGACTTTGCAGCACCGAGTCCCGGGCACTCCCGCAGCCTAGAGGGGACTCCTCCCCAGATCAAGCCCAATAGGCGCCGGCGGGCCGCGCCCACCCGGAAACAGCGCAGGACCGCGAGCGCCCCGCGCAGCCCCGGCTCCCGCCCGCGCGTCTCCCTCCACACCTCCCAGCGAGCAGACAGAGCCGGCACCGGCCTCGGCCAGCCCCAGAGAGGGGCCCCCACAGCGCAGCCACGTGCTGAAGGGCACTTCCAGCGTGGCCAGAGCGGACGCGGAGGCCGAGGAGGCGCTGAGAGCGAGCGAGGGCTGCTGGCACGTTGTCACCTCTCAGTAGCCTATGAGAGAAAGGGCCAGAAAGCAACAACAAAATCAAGAGAAGGATAAGAGGCAGCTGCCCCACTGCCACACCACAGGTATCAATTTTTTAAAACAATCTGGAAAAGTGTTTTCCCATGTGAAAATCATTGGTGTAGTCGATTCTATTACGTTCGTCCGAGTAACGGCTAGCCCAGTACTTCATGAAAAGTGTCATCTCGGTTTTTCTAACCCTCTACGCTTCTGGAAAAGTGTTACTTTGTACTACTACATTAGTCAGAAACACACACCGCCTTGTACTTGCATAACTGTTACAATGCTCTGCTTTCCTGCAAAATTAAAATAGCTGGGGACCAAACAGGCACTTAAACCCGTAAAATCTAATAGAAGGCCCCTGCTTTACCGCCTTTGCGCAATCCGGACTCTCGGGCCACGCCTGGGGCGGAAGAGGCGGGGAGGGAGAGAGAGAGAGACACAGACTCCGCTGTGCGTCATGTACCAGCGCCGGAAGTTGGTCTGGACGCCTAGACGAGAGGGTTGTATTTCGAAACGCGCAGTGTAAGTTTTTCCGTGCTGTGTAGGTAGCCAATTGGCGGATTGGGGTTTGTGGTGGATATTTGGGCCAAAACTGGAAGGACACTTGGGGTAAAAAGGTCCGGTATGAGGTAGAGTTGAGAGTGCCTGGGGATACAGTCCATGCTATCGTTCTTTTCCCTATTTTCTTTTAGTTTAGATGTTTAGCCAATAGGAGTTATTTCATTGTTCTTCCCTTCGGTTAGCCTGTTCCCCTGTTGAGGGATGTAATTGTTTTTGGCTAACTTCTACTAGAGTTTGGGAAAAATAGAACTTGTGTTAAACGAAGACGCGAACTTTACAGTCAGATCTGTATCCCTTTGACTTTTAGTAGCTGAGTGATTCTGCGGAAATTAACGTGTCTGAGTATCGGTTGCTTCATCTATAAGATAAGAGTGATGTCTCCGAGCATTGTTACGAAGATTATAATGGCCTATCATGTATGGAGTAGTTATTATGTCCAGTTTCGGGTAAACTCTCAATACTTGTGTATATGCGTTTCGTGCTTGAGACCTATAGGATTTGGGGAAAGGAGCAGATTAGGAATTGGGATCTTTTTAGCTTTTCCTGAGAAAAATGGGCCCAGATGGACTTGTGAGAAGCCGTTTTGAGATATTAAGTATTTGAGTCTGTGATTTCAGGGGCTAACAATGGACACCCAGAAGGACGTTCAACCTCCAAAGCAGCAACCAATGATATACATCTGTGGAGGTAAGAGTAACACTTACATAAAGTAAGAATATTTTATTTAAATTTTTTTGAAATTGTTACATTTATTCTTTGCTTAAATGAGTTACCGGTCTTCAAAGTTATACAGTAGAACACTTAGCAACCATAAAAAAAAAATCTCCTTGAGGTCAGTAGACCTGGGTTCGTCCTTGGTCTTCCGTTTACTAACAGAAAAAAACAAAACTCGTTGAGATTTCATTCTCTCTCCTGGAAATATGCATGGCCTACAACCCTTTTCTTTCCTACCTAATACATTTAATAATAGCAGCACACCCTTGAGATTGAGTATATTTTAGTGTTTTGAATTGCCTTAGGTGAAAAATATAGTTAAGATAATTTGTCTGTAATATTTTCCTTTTAGGCATTGAGTAAATTTTTTTTTTTTTTTTTAAATTCTAGAATGTCACACAGAAAATGAAATAAAATCTAGGGATCCAATCAGATGCAGAGAATGTGGATACAGAATAATGTACAAGAAAAGGACTAAAAGATGTATCCTTTTAACTGTGCTTTCTAAATATGAGGTAGGAGGAAATGAGTAATGCTGGGGTTGATAAAGATGAATGATAGGGATACATTCTGAGAATTGTGTCCTTAAGCAATTTCATCATTCCTACAGAAACCTAGACCGTATATCCTACTATACATACACATCTAGGCTATATGGTATAGCTTATTGCTGCTAGGCTACACACCTGTACAGCGTGTTATTGTACTGAATACCATAGACAGTTGTAATACAGTGTTTTTGTATATCTGAACATAGAAAAGGTACAGCAAAAATGTAGTATCATCTTATGTGACCACTGTTTATATGTGATCCATCTTTGACCAAAACGTCATTATGGATGCATGACTACATTTGTATAAGTATTCATTCTTGAGCTTGATTTTATGGACAAGCTAAAGTTCACAAGGAGAAATACAAATTTGTGTATACTACCTAATGGAAAAAGTTGAGCATACGAATTGTTCAAACATTGAGAGTAGGCCAAGCATGGTGGCTCACACCTATAATCCTAGCACTTTGGGAGGCTACAGAAGTTCAAGACCAGCCTGGGCAACATAGTGTGACCCCATGTAGAAAAAGAAAATACTGAGTAAATTGTTATAACTAACACATTTTTTTTCTAGATCGACAGATTATCACCTTTAACATTGCTTTAGTGTTTTTTTTTTTTTTTTTTTTGAGACGGAGTCTCACTCTGTCGCCCAGGCTGGAGTGCAGTGGTGCAATCTCGGCTCACTGCAAACAGCCTCCCGGGTTCTCGCCATTCTCCTGCCTCAGCCTCCCGAGTAGCTGGGGCTACAGGTGCCCGCCACCATGCCTGGCTAATTTTTTTGTATTTTTTAGTAAAGATGGGGTTTCACCATGTTAGCCAGGATGGTCTCCATCTCCAGACCTTATGATCTGCCCACTTCGGCCTCCCAAAGTGCTGGGATTACAGGTGTGAGCCACCGGGCCTGGCCTGCTTTAGTGTTTTTTGATACATTTTATGGAAAAGGTGGTGATAAAAATTGAAAGTGTTTTTAGTTTATTTAAAAACCAGTTGTCATAGTAAATAGTGAATTCCATTCTTTTTTGTATTTTAAGTTAAATAACAAACCAGCTTATTGCAAAGAGAAAGTGACTGAAATCTTCAGTTTTAATAATGTTTAAGTACCGTTTTTGTCCTTAACTCAAATTAATACAGTGGTTGTTTTTGATGCTCGATGAAACCTGGGAATTCAGAGGAGTATCTTCACTTATACTTGGATTTGCTCTCTTAACGTTTCTGATTGTTGTATAGCTTTCGATTTTGCATACAGTAGTTCTCCCTTATCTTTGGGGGATACATTCCAAGGCCCCCAGTGAACTCCTGAAACCTCAGATAGTACCAAACCTTTATACGCTGTTTTTTCTATATATACTATGATATATATATGAGATATATATATGATAAAGTATAATGTATAAATTAAGCATAGCAAGAGATTGATAACAATGTAATAGGACAATGATAACATACTGTAATAAAAGTTATGTGAATGTGGTTGGTCTCTCTTGTTCTCAAAATATCTTCTTTTATAGTACTCACCTATTTTAAAATGTGGTTGACTACAGGTAACTGAAACCACAGAAAGGGAAACTTTGGATGAGGGGGGCACTACTGTACTTAGGAATACAACTATATATACATATGATTTTATTTTTAAGACCATATTGTATTTGGGTATCTACTAGTATTTTGTATAAAGCAATTTTTTGTTCCATTACATTACTTTTTGTTTTATTGTATATGTAATCTGACACACAATAAAGGGTAAAGTTGCTTCCCCAAATCACACTTTTAATCAAAACCTAGAATCATCTGCATTCCTTGTTAAAAATGCAGGTTTCAAAAAGTACAAAAAAAACACTAGCCGGGCGAGGTGGCGGCACCTGTAGTCCCAGCTACTCAGGAGGCTGAGGCGGGAGAATGGCGTGAACCCGGGAGGCGGAGTTTGCAGTGAGCTGAGATCTGGCCATTGCACTCCAGCCTGGGTGACAGAGCAAGACTCCATCTCAAAAAAAAAAAAAAAAAAAAATGCAGGTTTCTAGAACCCTCTGAAGTTCTGATTAAATAAATTTATTGGAAACCACTCTCCTGTGTCACTGTGTCATTTGATATGGAGTATACCATTTTGCTTGTCAATGTGCATACATCATCTTGAGTTCAGTTTTTCATTTATTACTAGGTATAGGCCTTTCTGTATTTTCATATAATGTTTGACTGTCTTTTAAATCTCAGAATCATGAAGGGAAACTTTGTTTTCTGTAAGGCAAAATCAACCCCAAGCAAAGTGAATGAAGCAGGCTATTAAGCCAAGTGCAGTTTCCCAGGTGTAACCACGCATTAAGGTCAGCAGTTCTACTTTTAGGATATAAAAAGAACAGGCAGTGACTCGGGAGGCTGAGATGGGAGGATCACTTGAGCCCGAGTTTGAGGCTACAGTGAGCCACAGTCGTGCTGCTGCACTCCAGCCTGATGGACAGAGCAACACCCTGAGTCAAGGGCTGGGGAGGGGAGCATTGGTTTACACTGAATTATTGGATAAATGTTTAAGTCTTTAACCTTGATCTTTGGGATGTACAATTAATGGTCACACCTATATGCTATTCTGTTCAAGGATTCCATGGTTGTGAAATGTCATGTTGGCCAGCCTGATGTGCATTTTAAAGATTAGATGTATTCCAACTTTATTATAGCTATGTCTGTCTTTGGCATTCAAAATGTTGTCCATGATATTTTGTGGAAAAAAAAAAAAAACCTGTATTTTTACTACCATCTTCATATATTAAATTCTATAAATTTATTACATGCTATATGAAATACTGCCATGCTCAGATTTTTTTTTTTTTAAGACAGTGTCTCCCTCTGTAGTGCAGACTGGAGTGCAGTGGCATGATCATAGCTTACTACAGCCTCCATCTCCCAGGGTTACACAATCCTCTCACCTCAGCTTCCTGAATAGCCGGCAAGCACACACCACCATGCTGGCTGATTCTTTTGATTTTTAGTAGAGATGAGGTCTCACTACATTGCCCAGGCTGGTAATGAAATTGAGGTTTCATAATTTTATAATTCTGGTATATTACTTCTTGGACTTTTTAGATATGGGAGTCCCAATACATGGTATTTCTTTATGACAGTTCCCTAAACAGATAAACCCCAACTTATGGGATAATGTACTTCTCTTAACTCTTCTAATTTTAGACTAAGTCCTTTGCATATCAGTAGTTTAATTAAATATTGTTAATCTGGTTAACTGGACAGAAGAACTTAATGCAAAAAGTATTACAGTTTTGAACTCAGACTGCTTTCAGTCAGCCACTTACCTTTTTGTGCTCCCTTCATCTATTAACTAGAAATTTTACCTCTTACCTACCTAGACAGTTTCAAGGAAAAAACTGGTACAAAATTGCTTTAAAAATATTCTTTTGAATAGTGCTCTATCAATATGAAAATTAGTAAGTTTGAGCTTGATGTTAGCACATCACTTGGTACCCTATAAACTGCTTACTGACTGGACACACTGAAAAGCACATCCTTGTCCATGGGAAAAGTACTGAATGGAGATTTGTTCAAATTCAGCCCTGCCCCTCAATGACTGGCCAATTCACTTTATTTCTTTTAACTTCAGCTTCATTATCAAACTGAAAGAATTATGATTATAAGTAATCTTAGGGAGTATAGAGATAAAGTGCCTTAAGATAGCTATCTTAAGAGATTCGAATTATGAAAAATTCAAAAATGAAATCAGAAATGAAGCCAGGAGTGGTGGTTCACACTTGTAGTCCTAGCACTTTGGGAGGCCAAGGCGGGAAGATCGCTTGAGCTCAGGAGTTCAAGACCAGTCTGGCCAACGTGGTGAAACCCTGTCTCTACTAAAAATACAGAAATCACCTGGGTGCGATGGTACATGCCTGTAATTCCAGCTAATCGGGAGGCTGAGGCATGAAAATCGCTTGAACCCAGGAAGTGGAGGTTGCAGTGAGCCAAGATTGCACCACTGCACTCCAGCTTGGGCGACAAGTTGCCTCATCATACATAATACACACATGTCCTCACCCTTCCTTAGAATAAGTTCTGTGTAATAAGTTTAGGTGGAGTAGTTATTTGAACAAAGTGGACTGAAGAATGAGAAAGAACATTATTGAAACAGGGAAAACACTCCATGTAAAAGCCCTGGGGTGGAAAGTGAGCGTAATCTTGTTCCTACTTCAGAATGAGGCCCATGTGACTCCAACTTCATGACAGGAGGGATAATGGAAGGAGATGAAGTTCCAGAGATGGGCAGAGGCCAGCTCACTTAGGGTGTTGTGATGCGAAGCCATTGGGACAGTAAGCAGGAGAGTGACCTGGTCTGATGTGAAGAATCACTAGGCTGTTGTGTGAGAATAGACTATATAGGACAGGTGGCAACAAAGAAACAACAGACCATCTGTAATAGTTAAAAGTTCGTGGTAATGGTGGTTGGGCCAGGGCTGTAGTTGTGGAGGTGGTGAGAAGTATCTGGCTGTGGGTTACATTCTGAGATTGAGGCAATGGGACTTACTGATGGACTGGTTAGTAATTAAGAGCTCAGTAAACAATATGGTCTTTGGTGTAAGGCTTTGAGTCCAAATACCCACACCACCCCTTGTTACTTGACTAAGTGACCTTACCGGGCCTTGCTTTATCTCCTTGTTTCTTGGATGATACCTTCTTTTATCTCTATGAAGACTAAAGTGATCTTTTTTTAAAATTTTTAAATTTCTTTTATAGAGCAAGCCTCTCACTATATTGCACAGGCTGGTCTGAACTCCTGGGCTCAAGCAATCTGCCCACCTTGGCCTCCCAAAGTGCTGGAATTATAGGCATGAGCCACCATGTCCTGCCGAGCATTAGAATTTTTGCCACTAACAGTGCTTGGTAGCAGACTGCAGGTCTGTAATTTAAGTGCAAAAGGGAAAGAGAAATAAATTTACAGAACTGCCAGGCACTGTAAATGAACTTTGATTTTCATGATCTATTTTAACTATTTGAAATTATACAACTGAAGTAAATTTCCTGACAAGTAATCTCTATTGTTTTACTCATCTGAGTTGTATTAGTATTTTGTCTTATTCACCTTTTCATCCCTGTGCTGAGTATGGTGCCTGACTCATAACCAGCACTCAGAAAATGTGGAATGCATGAAAAGGAAGAGGGAATCGTGTGTTTCATTTACTCTTTTGTTTAAAGAGGAAGAGGTAAGTAAATCTTGGTTGCAGTGCACTCTGAAATTTTCATTACATTTTTATAGTTAAATAGGAGTAATCAATTTACTTAGCAGGGATAATAGCAGTCCAGGATAACAGACCAGTAACAGCATTTAAAAACATATTTTATTTATGGGCCAGGTGTAGTGGCTTATGCCTGTAATCCTAGCACTTTGGGAGGCCAAGGCTGGCAGATCACTTGAGGTCAGGAGTTCAAGACCAGCCTGGCCAACATGGCGAAACCCATCTCTACTAAAAATACAAAAAAATTAGCCGGGCATGGTGGCGGGCACCTGTAATCCTAGCTACTTGGGGGGCTGAGGCATGAGAATCGCTTGAACCCGGGAGGCAGAGGTTGCAGTGAGCCAAGATCACAACACTGCACTCCAGCCTGGGCGACAGAGCGAGACTCTGTCTCCAAAAAATTAAATACATGAATACAATAAAAAATTTAAAAAATTATATATAAATAAAATATTTATATATTATATATATATTTATATATATATATGTTGTAGAGGCAGGCTCTCACTGTGTTGCCCCGGCTGGTCTCGAACTCCTGGCCTCAAGCCCTCCTCCTGCCTCGGCCTCCCAAAGTGCTAGGATTACAGGCCTGAGCCCCCTGGGCCTGGCCGATTCCAGCGTTTTAACTCTCTACAACAAACTGAAACTCAAACGAGAGCAAGGGGACATCTCACACCAACTCTTATGCCCAAATGGTCCTCTGCCAGTGAAGGAGGGGAAGGTGAACCTGGGGCCGGTGGGCAGATCTGCCGGACTGCGGGTCGGGGCGTGGCAGAGGCCTAGTCTCCGCCCTGGCCATCAGCCTGTCGCCTTTGGCTCGGGCCGGGCGACCAGCCCCTCCCTCAGCACCTGCAGCGTAGCCAGAGTCTGTGCGGCGGCCGCGACCTCCCCGAGGCGGCGCGCTGAGAACCAGGTGAGTGCCTGTGTGTACCTGCCGGCCGGGAATAGAGGACCTGTCGCATCTCAGTCCTTCCTTCCCGGAGCGGGGGTGAGAGATCGAGGCGGGGAGGCGAAGGGGCGGTGGGCCGCGAGGGAGAGGGAGCCATGGGGTGGACGATCCTTAAGGGCCGGGGTACACACGGGGCTTTCCAGGCCGCGGGGGAAGGTGGCGGGTGTCGGGGCGCAGTGGCAACGCTGGAGTTCCCGGGTCCACTAGCGCAGTCAGCCCTGGTGACCCAAGCCAGGGACTGGGGAGCCATCTGAGACCGTTGCGGCTGGGCTGTGGTGTTCCCCGGTCCCGGCGGGTCCTGGCGCGGCTGTACATAGAAACCGTTGCCACGGCGGGAGGATGCCGTTTCTTTTCGGTCCCCGACTGCAGGGGGCGCTCGGCCCCGTGGATGCAGGAAAGAGGGTGCCTCGGTGGGTGAGACCCGGCTTTTCGCGTTAGTAGGCCCCAGCGGTTTGAACTGGAGGTATTACTAAGCTGTAAATCCAGCTGGGACCGAAGGTTTTCCCAGTCAGAGACAAAGACTTTGCAAACAGAGGTGGAAGAGTTCTAAAGTATTGTATAATTTGTTTTTTGGAACTTGAGATGGATATTCAGTAGTCTTGAGAAGGTGTATCCTACAGAAAGAAAAGAAAAAAAAAATGGTAGTTTTCAAAAAGGATTCTCAGAGAAACTTGGTCCAAAGGTAGTGAATTCTCTCACTTAATTGTTCAGTTACAGATCCAACTCCTTGTTGTACTCTTTCTCCCCTTCTCACTACTGCACTTGATTAGTCTTTAAAAAAAAAATTCTCAGAAATGTTAAAACGGTGTTCAGAATGAAATTCATTTGATTAGGTAAGAGATGGCTCTATCATTTCATGTGTTTTTAATCACATTTTATTGAAATCATAAAATCTCAGGGGTTGTAAAATACCTTCAATTCAAGGTAATCTATTTTAATCCCATTAGATGCTTACATCTCTCCCACCAAAGATCCCCCACTCTTTGGAAAAATCCTCCTAAGGCAACCCATTCTATTCTGGGCAGCATTAATAATTTACAAGTTCTTCATCTTGCTTTCCTGTAACTTCTACCCTTAAGATTATCCTTGTCATGGGAGCCATTCATCAATAGGCCCTGCAAGTATGGGGTGAAAGCCACATCTAATTTATCAGCTAGATCTCATCCTGAAGCCTAAGAACTGTCATCTATATCTTTTTTTTTTTTTTTTTTTTTTTTGAGACGGAGCCTCACTGTGTCGCCCAGGCTGGAGAGTGCAGTGGCCGGATCTCAGCTCACTGCAAGCTCCGCCTCCCGGGTTCACGCCATTCTCCTGCCTCAGCCTCCCGAGTAGCTGGGACTACAGACGCCGCCACCTCGCCCGGCTAGTTTTTTTGTATTTTAGTAGAGACGGGGTTTCACCGTGTTAGCCAGGATGGTCTCGATCTCCTGACCTCGTGATCCGCCCGCCTCGGCCTCCCAAAGTGCTGGGATTACAGGCTTGAGCCACCGCGCCCGGCCGTGAACTGTCATCTATATCTTATACCTAAGTCAAAGCCGGCAGGAATTTGGAGAAGTGGACAGTGTCATCCTTTTCTGCAGAGGTCTGATATATGAACAGACTCCCAGAGGGTTGAAAGAAATACTTCTATGAATTAGACCTGTTGCTACTTCTTGTTTTTAAAATTATTGCCCAAGTACAGTGGGTTTTGTTTTAACCTTTGACATTGACCCACAATAAGAAATATAGTTTACTTGGTAACCTTGTGCATTTATATACACACATAATTTCCATTTATGTAGACATGAAGTAAAAGTTTTTATAAAGCAGTATTTACTTTAATATTATATGTCAGGTAGTCCATTTTTTATTGTATTCCATCTCATTATAAAACAATGTTGGCCGGGCGCGGTGGCTCAAGCCTTTAATCCCAGCACTTTGGGAGGCCGAGACGGGCGGATCACTAGGTCAGGAGATCGAGACCATCCTGGCTACCATGGTGAAACCCCGTCTCTACTAAAAAATACAAAAAACTAGCCGGGCGAGGTGGCGGCGCCTGTAGTCCCAGCTACTCGGGAGGCTGAGGCAGGAGAATGGCGTAAACCCGGGAGGCGGAGCTTGCAGTGAGCTGAGATCTGGCCACTGCACTCCAGCCTGGGCAACTGAGCGAGACTCCGTCTCAAAAAAAAAACAAACAAACAAAAAAAACAAAAAAAACAATGTTAATTGCACCTCACTAAATTTATTTACGGGTTACTACCTGCAGTTTGAAAATCACTGGTACAGTGGTTAAGTATGTAGGCTCTGTAGTTAGCCTACTGAGACTCGTATCCTTAGTTCACTTGTCGACTTGCTCATTTATAAAATAGGAATAATTATTAATATCCTTTATGAGAGAGGTTTTGAAGATTAGGTGAGATCATCTATGGCACATGGTAATTTAGCTCCATAAATGTTAACTGTTATTTCTAATGTCACTTAAAATAAAATCTACCCGATATAGTAATTGAGGGATTAAAAGAAGTAATATATGTAAAGTACTGAGAATGGTGCCTAGCACACATTAATAACTATATATTTGTTGCTATTATTATTATCATTATCATTAGCAGCAGTATCTTTAAAGTGAAGTTCTCCAAGGCCTCCTTATTCCCAATTCAATTAAATTTAGTGAATGTTTCTGAAGGGGTATAGGCACTACTTATTATGTTAGCCCTGGAGCTATGAGGATAAATAAAGTAAGCTCTTTCACAATCTAGAAGGGAAGACAAATAAACATAATTCAAATATGTGCTAAGAGAGAGGTAAGTACAGAGCCTGGCACGGTGGCTCATGCCTGTGATCCCAGCACTTTGGGAGGCCAAGGCAGGCAGATCATTGAGGTCAGGAGTTCAAGACCACCTATCTCTATTAAAAATACAAAAATTAGTTGGGTGTGGTGGCCCACACCTGTAATGCCAGCTACTCGAGAGGCTGAAGCAGGAGAATCGCTTGAACCCAGGAGGAGGAGGTGGCAGTAAGCCGAGATTGTGTCACTGCACTCCAGCCTGGGTGACAGAGCAAGACTCTATCTCAAAAAAAAAAAGAGAGAGAGAGAGGTATGTACAGAGTGCCCTTAGTGCCCTTAGAACATAGTTCATTGTGTGGCGGGGAGAAGGAGGAGGCAGGGGGTGGGAAAAAGGATTGTGTTAAGGCAAGTTACAGAAAGGATGTTATTATTTATGTTTGTGGTGAATCACAAAGAATGATTGGGATGTTAACAGACAGCTAAACTAGCAGAAGGTCATTCAAAATTAACATTTAAAAAATCTTAAAAAGCAGTTTTGGCACCACAACCTTCTCTGTCATTGTATTCTAGCTTTGCTTAAGTAAAGATTAAGTGAGGTAATCCATGTATGGCCCATAGTAATTTAACTCCATAAATGTTAACTGTTGTTATCAGGGACAGAGAATTCAAAATTAGTAGACTTCCTCCATGGAAAAAACCCTCTACCTTCTTTTCCTACAGAAGTACCTAGAAGGGCTGGGTGTGATGGCTGATACCTGTAATCCCAGCACTTTGGGAGGCAAAGGCAGGAGGATCACTTGAGCCCAGGAGTTCAAGACCAGCCTGGGGAACATGGCGAAACCCCATCTCTACAAAGAAATCTAAGAGAAATTAGCTGGGAGTGGTGGCACGTGCCTGTAGTCCCAGCTACTCAGGAGTCTGAGGTGGGAGGATCACCGAGTCCAGAAGGTCAGGCTGCAGTGGCCCACGATTGCACCACTGCATTTCAGCCTGGGTGACAGAGTGACACCATCTCAGAAACAAAAACAAACAAAACACTCCACCTCCTTTTATACAGAAGTACCTGTGTGGCAGGCCAGGTCTCACTAACACAGGCCTCCATAACAACGGTTTCAGTACTGACTGAGGGGTTAAGTTAAATATTAAAAGCCAGTGCCCTTAGACAAAGGCTGGGATGTAACAAAATCCCACCAAGAGTTTTGCCTAGGCCTTCCCTGGGCCTTAAAGCATGACAAAATAGCAAAGGAATTTTTAACAGGACCCATTTAGGATTAAACAAGTTTTATTGTGGGTCTGAAGAAACTCCCCAGACCTCCACAAATAAGTTTATGGGGAATCTGAAGGAACTCCCCAAACCTCCGTAATTTAGCAGGAGACAAGATAAGGGTAATCGCCCCAGCACCTGGACCCATTTAAAGTAAGTAAATTTACTGAGACCCCAGAGGAAGGTCTTCAGGACTCAGACCTTAGTTATAGATTAAAAGAAGTTAATCACTTATGTCTTTAGATGAATGCACACTTACCCATGGACATATAGCTTAGAAGGTATATAAGCTCTGGAAAACTTTGTAATTTTGAGTTGGTCTGGCGATAATTTCCAGGCCTTCTCCCTGTAACCAGTTGCAGAAATAAATACTCTCTTCCTCCTCAATTCATCTGCATCTCATTATTGGGCCACAAAAACTAGCAGGCCAACCCTCAGTTTGGTCCAGGAACACCTAGGTGGTACAGGTACAATGGCTCATGCTTGTAATCCCAGCACTTTGGGAGCCTGAAGCAGGAGGATTGCTTGAGACCAGAAGTTAGAGACCAGCCTGGACAACATAGGGAGACCCTGTCTCTACAAAAAAATTTTAAAACTTCAAAAAATACAAAGAAGTACCTACATGGTTACTACTATCCAAATTGAGTATTATTTATACATTAGATTAATAACTTTTAAATATTGTATTTCAGCTATGACCACCAAAGATTATCCATCATTGTGGGGCTTTGGAACAACAAAAACATTTAAAATTCCCATTGAACATCTGGATTTCAAATACATTGAAAAATGTTCAGATGTTAAACATCTGGAAAAAATTCTTTGCGTGCTCAGGTAAGCATTTAAAAATCATTTCATGTTTTAGTATGACCGTTTTAATTATCCTGTTGTTGCCTTCTAAAGGTAAAAGCTACATTAGAAATTGTAGGGTCTAGCCCCACGGGGTCAGTGGGTTTTTCTCCCCGTGTGCGGAGATGAGAGATTGTAGAAATAAAGACTCAAGACAAAGAGATAAAAGAAAAGGCAGCTGGGCCCGGGGGACCACTACCACTAAGACGCGGAGACCGGTAGTGGCCCTGAATGCCAGGCTGTGCTGATATTTATTGGATACAAGCCAAAGGGGCAGGGTAAGGAGTGTCAGCCATCTCCAATGATAGGTAAGGTCACATGGGTCACGTGTCCACTGGACAGGGGGCCCTTCCCTGCCTGGCAGCCGAGACAGAGAGAAAGGGAGGAGAGAGAAAGACAGCTTACGCCATTATTTCTGCATATCAAAGACTTTTAGTACTTTCACTAATTTGCTACTGCTATCTAGAAGGCAGAGCCAGGTGTACAGGATGGAACATGAAGGAGCGTGACCACTGAAGCACAGCATCACAGGGAGATGGTTAGGCCTCTGGATAACTGATGTCAGGCCCTCCACAAGAGGTGCCCTCCGCAAGAGGTGGAGGAGTAGAGTTTTCTCTAAACTCCCCCAGGGAAAGGGAGACTCCCTTTCCTAGTCTGCTAAGTATCGGGTGTTCTTCCTTGACACTGACGCTACCACTAGACCACAGTCCACTTGGCAACAGGCATCTTCCTAGACGCTGGCATTACCGCTAGACCAAGGAGCTCTTTGGCGGCCCTGCCAGGGCATAACAGAAGGCTTGCACTCTTGTCTTCTGGTCATTTCTCACTGTGTCGCCTCAGCTCCAATCTCTGTATGGCCTGGTTTTTCCTAGGTTATGATTGTAAAGTGAGGAGTATTATAATATTGGAATAAAGAGTAATTGCTACAAACTAATGATTAATGGTATTCATATATAATCATATCTATGATCTATATCTAGTATAACTATTTTTATTTTATATATTTTATTATACTGGAATAGCTCGTGCCGTCGGTCTCTTGCCTCAGCACCTGGGTGGCTTGCCACCCACAAGAAATACTGAAGAAAATTCTCAAATATTGAGATTGTTGCTTTTGCCCATGCATGGTAGGTCCCAGAATAGTGATTTTGATCCTATGGTTAGTTTGGAGAGTTTCACCTAGGTCTACTGCCAGCATGAGACTTAGGCTAATTAGTATGCAGGAGGGCATTTTTCTTGGCTTCTCTACATTTTCTAGGAGAAGGTAAAGTAGCTGTGAAAGCAGCCATTAGGGTGGGGTGTGATGGCTCATGCCTGCAACACTAGCATTTTGGGAGGCCGAAGCAGGTGGATTATTTGAGTTCAGGAGTTCAAGACCAGCCTAAGTAACAGGGTAAAATCTTGTCTCTACAAAAAATATAAAAATTATCTCGACCTGTAATCCCAGCTACTCAGAAGGCTGAGGTGGGAGGATTGCTTTGGCCTTGGAGGCTGTAGTGATCCCTGGTTGTGCCACTGCACTCCAGCCTGGGTGACAGTCTCAAAAAATTTAAAAAAAAAAAAAAAAAAGCTATTAGGAGATAAGCTTATCTCACCAACCTAGGCTAGTGGCACTTTCCCACTTCATATCACCCGACAACAAACGAGGGTGACCCACCACACGCTGATCACATGGAGGGTGGCGGGGAGGCCTGAAGGTAACATCAGAAGGCAGGGAATCAGGACCTTTTCAGGGTAGAGCCCCATCCTAGTGACTGTCCCACTGAATATACATCAAATGTGGTTATTAAAAATGCACATTTGAGGACCCTATTCCCAGCAATTCTGCTTCAAAAAATCTGGGATAGGGCCAGGGAACATATGATTTAACAGTGGAGCTGGCTGATTGATATGCAGGTGTTCAAGGAACCCACTTCAAGAACACTGTCCTGAGGAGTACCAACCTGTGACACCTCTTTTGGATTTCTTTTCTTTTTTCCTTCCTTCCTTCCTTCCTTCCTTCCTTCCTTCCTTCCTTCCTTC
>NC_045440.1:102491354-102648926 GCF_002776525.5 Piliocolobus tephrosceles | reverse complement strand
TCCTTCCTTCCTTCCTTCCTTCCTTCCTTCCTTCCTTCCTTCCTTCCATCCTTCCTTCCGTCTGTCCTTCCTTCCTTCCTATCTCTCTCTCTCTTTCTCTCTATCTCTTTCTTTCTTGCTTCTTTTGTGTTTTTGTTTTTGTTGTTTTTTTTTTAAGACTGGATCTCACTATGTTGTCCAGGCTGATGTCAAACTCCTGGATTTGAGCAATCCTCCTGCTTTGGCCTCCCAAAGTGCTGGGGCCTCTTTGGATCTCTTGAGCTATTTTCATTTGGAGACCAGAGTTCTATTGCAGAAGATACTTGTGGAGCATGAGCTACTTTCCAGGAATCTAGAATTCCTTTTGCTCTGTGGCGGTTCTTTATTTCCTCTATCCCTATTCCTTGTCACTGAGTTCTTTCCTTTTTCTGTTTCATCACCTTTAGCTTCCTGTCTTCCCTGTTGCTCCCCAGCCAGACACTGATGGAAAGTGAAAAATCAGTAATATCAATTGTTTTCCCTTTTTTAGCAGAATATTATCATGTATACTTGGTCAAGGACAGATAAATAAAAATGAAAAGTTTATTGGATGAAACAGTTGGAAAGCTACAGTTATAATAATGTTGGTTCCGAGAAATTCTATGAATAGCCTAATTCAGTGATAATATATTGAACTTGGAATTGTTTTTTAAAATTTAATTTGGAAATGAAATTTATTTATATTTTTCTAGAAATCTAACAATGAACAGACCTACAAGAGAATGGGAAAAGACTGATTTTCCTTAAAATAAAAGGAACAGATGTCTCCATTTAACTCTCTAAGGAAAGAATTCTGTTCCTTGAGTGGTTGAATTTCAGGGTGTGTTGTTTAAGCTGTTTATCTGCCATTTTCTTCCTACCTCTTTGAAAAAAAAAAATTTAACTACGAACAGAAAATCCTTGTTGAAAAGGAAGTCCAAATTATCTTTCTGCCAGTCTCTAATACTGAATTTATGAGTTTAATATCGTACAAAATGAACATATGAACATACATATGTTGAAGAGAAAATATTATTCCATTTTTGTTAAAGTTTTGTTTCTTTGGTTGATATTAAACTGAAATTTATATGATACATGAGATTTGAAACTTAAAAAAAGTAAATGACAATTTTTTTTTTTTTTTTTTTTTTTTTGAGACAGAGTCTCTCCCTGTCACCCAGGCTGGAGTACAGTGGTGTGATCTTGGCTCATTGCAACCACTGCCTTCTGGATCAAGCGATTCTCCTGCCTCAGCCTCCCATGTAGCTGGGATTACAGGCGCTCGCTACCTTGCCTGGCTAATTTTTGTACTTTTAGTAGAGAGTCCATTTCACCATGTTGGCCAGGCTGTTCTCGAACTCCTGACCTCAAGTGATCCGCCTGCCTCGGCCTCCCAAAGTGCTGGGAATACAGGCCTGAGTCACAGCGCCCAGCCTGATAAAAATTTAATATAGTTAACTATTCATTGATATGTTTATTGACTTCATTATAAGCTATACATTTAATTAAAAATCAAACTATGAGTCTGCAAACCAGATGCTGTCAAGCAAATTGCCATCCATGATCCATAATTCTTTTTATATTTTTAACTCAGACAAATATGTAAGATTCAGTAAATTTTAATGTTTCAAATGTTTTCCAAAAAATTATCAGAAGCGCCCAGTTATAAAATAGTTGGGTAATCCATTTACCCCAAATGAACTACCTGTTTGTGTGTGAGGTAGCAATCTTCTGTGACACTACTACCCTTAATTCATATGCATTCCCTCTTCACATGAAGAGTACAGACAACAAAAAGGGACAGATGAGTCTCATTATTCATTGACTCTTGGTGTTTTCATCGTGTGTTAAATGCCTGATTTCAATTTTACGGCAACAAAAAATACCAATATTTATTCTGAAAAGTAATTGTATGTTCCAAGCGGCCAATATTAACAACTTCCATCACGACTCTAGGAATAATTTGCAGTTCTGAACCATGTTTTAGAAAAACATTTCCAGCGGTCTGTACGAGATTTATTCATATTCCATCATTGATAATAATTGCACTTCTTGGAGCAGGAACTTGAAATTCTTCTGTTGCAAACTATAAGACTGCTGTGAAAGGTGTACTTTCAGGAACAGAGTACTTTTTATGCCAGCCGCGGGTCAGACCTCAGAGTGATCTTAAAGGAACCCATTCACATGGTGGTGCCGGGATGAACCCAGAACCCACGCCAACTCCGCGGAGCAGCCCCACTTCCTCCACGGTGCTGGAGACCACCCCGCCCCACTCACCCTTATCCAATTTTTAAAGTGTGTGATGAAAATTGGTTTCTTTGAAGTTCCTTTTTTTCTTCATTGTATCGTTCCGTAGATTAATGGGTAAAAATTGAGACTGTGCAGGTTGAGGAAAGAGACTGGGAAGCAGCCCTTGAGATCTCCACAGAACCTTAGGGCTCCATGGAACCCAGCCTGCAAACCACTGGTCTAGATGATCCTAAATAAGGTGCTAACTCTAAAACTTATTTATTTCTTTTTAAGGTCTGGCGAGGAAGGATGTTATCCTGAACTTACAGAATTTTGTGAAAAGCATCTTCAAGCCTTGGCCCCTGAAAGTAGAGCTTTGAGGAAAGATAAACCAGCAGCAACAGCAGCCAGTTTTACAGCTGAAGAATGGGAAAAAATTGATGATGATATAAAGGTATAGAGTAATACCAATTTTCCACAGATATTGTTGAGACATTGTATATGTGTTTACTTATCTGAAGTCCTAGGCTTCTTGTTTGTCCGTAAAGGGCTTCTAGTGTCAATTAGGCAGGATTGGTCGCTTTTTACACCCAGGGGAACATTGCAAATTTGCGTGTGTGTGCACGTCCATACATGTGTGCATTTAAATTAGCTGAATAATATTCCATCCTATTAAAAAACCTATAATTTAATCATCTGCAATAAATAGTGCTGAATAAACATGTTTATTTGTAATTTTTTTTTTTTTTTTTTTTTTGAGATGGAGTCTCGCTTTGTCGCCCAGGCTGGAGTGCAATGGTGTGACCTCGGCTCACTGCAACCTCTGCCTCCTGGGTTCAAGTGATTCTCCTGCCTCAGCCTCCCGAGTAGCTGGGATTACAGGCACATGCCACCATGCCTGGCTAATTTTCGTATTTTTAGTAGCGATGGGGTTTCACCATGTTGGCCAGGCTGGTCTCAAACTCCTGACCTCAAGTGATCTGCCCACCTCGGCCTCCCAAAGTGCTGGGATCACAGGCATGAGCCACCGTGCCTGGCCTATTTTTTGCACCTCCCTGATTATTTCCTCAGGATAAATTATTAGAATTCAAATTGCTTGGTCAGGTATGGTTGCTCACACCACCTGTAATCCCAGTACTTTGGGAGGCTGAATCAGAAGGATCACTTCAGGCCAGGAGACCAGCCTGGGCAACATAGTCAGAGCTGTCTCTACAAAAATACAAAACTTAGCTGGACATGGTGACATGTGCCTGTAGTCCCAGCCATTCAGGAGGCTGAGACAGGAGGATCGCTTTATCCTGAGAGATTGAGGCTGCCGTGAGCTGTGATGGTGTCATTGCACTCTGGCCTGGGTGACAGAGTGAGACCCTGTCTAAAAACAAAAAGCAAGAGAGAGAGAAAAAAAAATTTAAATTGTTTGATCAAAGGGTTTGAATGTTTTTAAGGCTTTTCAAATGTATGTTCTCAGAAAATTTGTACCTTCATACATCAACCCCAACAGTGTATAAGAATGCCCAAGCCAGGTGCAGTGGTGTGTGCCTATAGTCCCAGTTACTCAGGGATGATTGCTTGAACCCAAGAATTTGAGGCCAGCCTAGACAATACAGAGAGACCTGGTTTCTTTATTTAAAAAAAAAAAAATGCCCATTTTTAGGTACTTTTTGTTGGATACTGTAATCATTTTTAGTCAATTAAATAGTTGAAAAAATGGTAGTACTGTAGTCCCTTCTTATCTTTGGGGCATACTTTCCAAGACCCCCAGTAGATGCCTAAAACTGCAGATAGTACTGAAGCCTAAATACACCATGTTTTTTCCTCTATATGCATGTCTATGATAAAATTTAACTTATAAATTAGGCACAGTAAAAGATTAACAATAACTAAAAAAACAGAACAATTATAACAACATACTGTTGTAAGAGTTATGTGAATATGAGCTCTCTTTCTCTCAAAATATCTTACTGTATTATACTCACCTATTTTTGGACTGCAGTTGACTGTGGGTAACTGAAACCACAGAAGGCAAAATTACAGATAAGGGGAGGACTATTGTAGTATATTTTTTTATTACTAGTAAAGTTGAGTTATGTTTCATGGATCTGTCACTTAAATTTCTTAAATATTTACAGATTTCTTTTAATCAGCTTTATTGAGGTAAAATTTATATTCCATAAAAATTACCAACTTTATAGTGTACATTTCACTGAGTTTTGACAAATGTATGCGATACAGAACATTTCAATCACCACTAAAACTTTTCTCTTGCCCATTTGTGGTTAGTGCAGACCCCACTGCCTGGGCTTTGGCAACCACTGAACTGTCAGCATAGTTTTGCCTTTTCTAGATTTGTGTGTAAATGTAATCATACAGTATGTTGTTATTCCTGTGTGTCTTCTTTCACTTACATAATGCTTCTGAGATTCATCTATATGGTTGCTTGTGTCTATAGTTCATTCCTCTGAGTTGCTGAGTAGTATTGAATTGTATGAATATCCTACAGTTTGTTTACCCACTTACCTTTGGTAAGACCCCCAGTGGATGCCTAAAACCTAGATAATACTGAGCCCTAAATATACTATGTTTCAACTGCCAAAATATTTTCCAAAGTGGCTGTACCATTGTGCAATCCTGACAGCAATATATAAAATTTCCACCTGCTTTATATCCTGGTCAGCACATAGTATTGTCAGTTTTGTTAGTTTTAGCCACTCTACCAGGTATCTCATTGTGGTTTTAATTTGCGTGTCTCTAATGACTAATGACATTGAGTGTCTTTTCATGTAACTTCTATTGTGAAGTGTCTTTACATCCTTTGCCCATTAAAAAAAAAATTGCATTGTGTTCTTATTGAGTTACGAAGTACTTGTTCTTTATCAGATACATTGCACTGTTGCCCAGGCTGGAGTGCAGTGATACCATCATGACTCACTGCAGCCTTGACCTCCCAGACTCAAGCAGTTCTCCCACTTCAGCCTACAGAGTAGCTGGGACCACAGGCGTGCACCACTGTGGTAGAGACAGGGCTTCACTATGTTGTCCAGGCTAGTCTTGAATACCTGGGCTGCTTTGGCCCCTCAAAGTGCTGGGATTACAGGCATGAGCCACCATGCCCAGCTATCTTTTCTTATTTATTTATTTATTTATTTATTTATTTATTTATTTAGAGACAGAGTTTCGCTCTTGTTGCCCAGGCTGGAGTGCAATGGCGCAATCTCAGCTCATCGCAACCTCTGCCTCCCAGGTTCAAGCAATTCTCCTGCCTCAGCTTCCTGAGTAGCTGGAATTACAGGCATGTGCCACCACGCCCGGCTAATTTTATATTTTTAGTAGAGATGGGGTTTCTCCATGTTGGTCAGGCTGGTCTCAAACTCCCAACCTCAGGTGATCTGCCCGTCTTGGCCTCCCAAAGTGCTGGGATTACCGATGTGTGCCACCACGCCCAGCCTCTTTTCATCTTTTTTTTTTTAACAGTATCTTTGGAAGAGTACAAGTTTTAACTTTTGATGAAATCTTTTTTTTATTGTTTGGGCTTTTGTGTTTTATCTAAGAAATCTTTGTTTAATCCAGGACCTCTAATTTTTTTCTCCTAGAAAGTTTATAGTTTTAATTCTTATATCTAGGTCTATAATCAGTTTTAATTTTTGTATTGGTGTTTGAACAAAAAGTATTCAAGCACTGTTTAATAAAATATTATCTTTGAATTTCTTGGTACCATTGTCAAAACTCAGTTGACCAAAGCTGGGTGTGGTGGTGCATGCCTGTAGTCCCAGTTTCTCTGGAGGCTGAAACAAGGAGATCACTTGAGCCCAGGAGTTTTAGGCTATGGTGCACTATTACCAAGCCTGTGAATAGCTGTTTAACTGTAGGCTGGACAACACAGCAAGACCTCATCTCTAAAAAATCTTTTTAAAAAAAATCAACTGGACTGAGCACAGTGGCTCACACCTGTAATCCAGCACTTTGGGAGGCTGAGGTGGGTGGATCACTTGAGTTCAGGAGTTCAAGACCAGCCTGGCCAACGTGGCAAAACCCCATCTCTACTAAATACCAAAAATTAGCTGAGCATGGTGGCATGTGCCTGTAGTCCCAGCTACTCAGGAGGCTGAGGCACAAGAATTGCTTGAACCCAGGAGGCAGAGGTTGCAGTGAGCTGAGATGGTGCCACTGAACTCCAGTCTGGACGACAGAACAAGACTGTCTCAAAAAAAAAAAAAAAAGAATCAATTGATCTTATGTGCGCGTCTATTTCTGACTCCCTCAATTCTGTTTCATTATTTTAATTTTTATATTTATTTTATACTCCTTGATAAGCAAGGCTATCCCGTAGGCAGTCTGTCCACAGTAGCATGTTTCATTATATTAAATGTACATCTTTATTACCTTCTTGTCTTGATTGTAATAGTTTTACAGTAACTCTTGAAATTTTACTGTAATAAAAGGCTGGAAAAAAAAAGAGGCTGGAGGTAGTGCAAGTCTTCCACCTTTGTTCTTTTTAAAAGTTGTTTTGGCTATTTTAGGTCTTTTGCTTATTACAAAATAACTTGCTTGTGTTTGAATTGGGATTGTGTTGAATTTCTGGATCAATTTTGGAAGAACTGACATCTTAATACTGAGGTTTCAGATACATGAACATCGTATATTTCTCCATTCATTTAAGTCTTCAATTTTTTTTACAGCAATGTCTTATAGTTTTCAGTATATAGTTCTTGCATAGTTTTGCTAAACTTATTCCTAAACATTACATGTAGCTCATGCTATTATAAATGTTAATATTTTTGTAATTTCAATGTTTTGCTCATCCTGTCACCTCAGTTATGAAAGTGTGTTTTTTTATTATAGTGAAATACATATTACATGAAATGTATTATCTTTACCAGTTTTAAGTGTACAGTTCAGTAGTGTTAAGCATGTTCACATGGTTGTGCAACCACTCTTCAGAACCTTTTCATTCTGCAAAACAAACGCTACACTCATTAAACAACTCCCCATTTTCCCCACTCCCCTATCCCCTAGCAACCACCATTCTATTGCTGTTCCTGTAAGTTTGACTACTCCAGGTACCTAATTTTAATTTCAATTTTTAATTGTACAAGTTTATATTTATCTAATTGCTTTTTCATATTGACTTCATATCCTGCAATTTTGTTAAAGTCATGGATTAGTTCTAGGAATGTTTTTGTAGATTCATTGGATTTTCTACCTGCAGGATCATGCCATCTGTAAAAAAATGAGAGATTTGCTTCTTTGCCATTTATTTATTTATTTATTTATTTATTTATTTATTTATTTATTTATTTATTTAACTTGCCTTATCGAACTGGCTAGAACCTCCAGTTCAGTAGAAGCGGTAAGAGCAGATATCCTTGCCTATTTCCCAGTCTTACAGGGAAATCATTTTGACTTTCACTATGAAATATAATGTGAGCTTTAAATTTTGTGTAGATGCCCTTTATCAAGTTGAAGTTTTCTTCTGTTCCTTGTTTGATGAGAATTTTTTATCATGAATGGGTTTTAAATTTTGTGAAATGCTTTTTCTGCATTTATTGAGATGAACAGATGATTTTCTTTGTAGTCTGTTAATAAGGTAAATTATGTAGATTGTTTTCAAATATTATACCAACCTTTCATTCCAGGATAAACTCTACTTGGTCGTGATATATCTTTTACAAATATATTCCTGGATTTGATTTGCTAAAATGCTGTGAAGGGTTTTTGTGTCTATGATTATGAGAGATATTGGTCAATAGTTTTATTTTCCTGTAATGCCATTGTCTGGTTTTGGTAGCAGGGTAATGCTGGCCTCATAGAAGGAGTTGGGAAGTATTGTCTCCTCTTCTGTTTTCTAAAAAAGTTGGTATATAATTGGTATTATTTCTTTCTTAAATGTTTTCAGTTCACTGTTGACACTGTATAGGCCTGGGATTTTCTTTGTAGGAAAGATTTTTAACTGTGAATTCAATTTTTCAAATAGATACAAAGCTGTTCAGGTTATCTTTAGAGCTCTCTTTCTGTACAGCTTCCTCCTTTCTGATATTTTTTTCCTCTGAAACCTCACAGTCTTGGTCTCCCTAACATCCAAACTTTGTCTGCTGAATTCAGCAAGACCACAGGGTTCTGTTTGGGTACTTTTACTGTGCTGCAGCCTGGAAACTGCAGACAGTGAGTTGGAGCAACTGTAGGGCTTACCTCATTTGTTCCCCTTTCTTTCAATAATCACTGTCCTGTGCTCCCTGGTTCAGGTGATTCTCCCACCTCAGCCTCCCGAGTAGTTGGGATTACAGGCACGTGCCACCGCGCCCAGCTAATTTTTGTGTTTTTTCTATTAATGTATTTCTCATTGTTTTTTAAGAGTTCTGTACTGTATATTGTAAATTTTCCTCTAGCTTGTTGTTTACCTTTTAAATGTTGTGTGTGGTGTTTTTTATTTTTAAAAATTTTTATGCTATCCTCTTAATTTTATTCTTTAAGATCTTTTCATCAGCTTTTATAGTTAGGAAGGTTTGCTCTCCACCAGATATATATTTACTTATATTTTCTTAGAGTTTCTTCAGTTTCATTTTGCTTAAGAAATTATTTTTGGGCTGGGCATGAGTGGCTCATGCCTGTAATCCCAGCAGTTTGGGAGGCCAAGGAGGGCGGATCACCTAAGGTCAGGAGTTCGAGACCACCCTGGCCAATATGGTGAAACCCTGTCTCTACTAAAAATACAAACAATCAGCCAGGTGTGGTGGTGCATGCCTGTAATCCCAGCTACTCAGGAGGCTGAGGCATGAGAATCAGTTGAACCCAGGAGGTGGAGGTTGTAGTGAGCAAAGATTGCACCATTGTACTCCAGCCTGGGAGTCAGAGCTAGACTCTGCCTAAAATAAAGAAAAAAAAAATATATATATATATATGTGTGTGTGTGTGTGTGTATATATATGTATGTGTGTGTATGTGTGTATATATGTGTGTGTGTGCATATGTATATAAAATATATGTATCTCACAGATTCTGGAGAACCGGTTTTTTTGTTTACTTTATTTTATTTATATTTTTCTGGGGTTAAAAACAATTTTAAAACATCTAAAAACAATGTTGAGGTATATGCATTCTGTAACTTATAATGCTGCTTTTTAAACTTTCAGCCTTCTCATTTTATTGGCTTGAGCTCAAAAATATGGTAATTAATCTACCAGTCAAAAATAGCACTTTATGTCCAGACTTTTTGGCCTTGTTTTCAGGATGTAGACAGCTTGATTTTAGTTGAAGAGCCTATGTTTTTTCCCATTGTGTTTCTTTGCTCTTCTTGACCACTTTTTTTTTTTTTTTTTTGAGATGGGGTCTTGCTCTGTCACCCAGGCTGGAGTGCAGTGGCACAATCATAGCTCGCTGCAGCCTTGAACTCTTGGGCTCAAGTGATCCTCCTCATTCTCCCAAGTAGCTGGGATTACAGGCATTCACCACCACACTCAGCTAATTTTTTTGTAGAGACATGGGTCTTGCTATGTTGCCCAGGCTGGTCTAGAACTCCTGTTGGTCACTTCGCAAGTTAGTCTCCTTTTCACTTGCCTTTCTTTCATACTTTGTCACTTGTCCCCTTTTCTCCATTCTTTCTTGCTCCCTTCCTCCTCTATAAATCTTCCTCTTATCTTTTACCATTCTAACCTTATTGCTTTTCTTTTTCTTCTCATATTTCTCCTCTTTGCCCTTTTTCACCCTCCCTGCCTTCTATATACAGATAGGACAGATAATATAGTTTTTTTTTTTTTTTTTTTTTTTTTTTTTGCTGTATCCCAGTGCTTTTAAGAGTGTCTAACAAATATTAGAACTCTCAATACATCTTTTCTGAATAATAAGTAATACTATTTCACGGATAACAAATATCTTACTCAATTTTTTTTCTGGCACCTGTGACAATTTAATAAACATTAAGAACCTACTATATGTCAGACACTGAATCACAAAGATGAAATTAAGACATAGGCCCTGCCCTCAAGGAATTTACAGTGTAAGAAGAGAGAATAACAATAGATGATTTTTAAATATTTATGCTAATATATTATGGAGGAGAAACACTTTTAGCCCAACTAGGAAGTTCTGGGAAATCTTGCTGAAAAGAATGATGAATAAGGTCTTGCAAGATAAATAAAAGTAGGAAGGGCAACAACAATGTATATATACTTAACAAGACTGAACTGTAGACTTAAAAACTGTTAAGATGGCCAATTTTATTATGTTATGCATATTTACCACAATTTAAAAGAAAAGGTACGAAGTATGTTCCAGATAGTGAGGATGGCAAGATCACATTGTCTAAAAAATTGACTCATAGGAAACTATGATAAATATAGTTGACTCTTGAACTACACAAGGAGTTAGGGGCACTGGCTCCCTTTACAGTCAAAAATCTACTTACAACTTTTGACTCCCCCAGAACTTAACTACTAATAGTCTATTGTTGATTGAAAGCCTTACCAATAACATAAACAGTTGATTAACATATATTTTGTATGTTATATAGATTATATACTGTATTCTTACAATAAAGTAAGCTAGAGAAAAGAAAATATTATTAGGAAAATCCTAAGGAAGAGAAGATACATTTTCTATGCATTAAGTGGAAGTGGATCATCATAAAGGTCTTCATCCTCATCATCATCACATTAAGTAGGTTGAGGAGGAGGAGGCATAGGAGGTGTTGGTTTTGCTGTCTCAAGGGTAGCAGAGATGGAAGAGGTGGAGGAGATGAAAGGAGAGGCAGGAGAGGCATGAGAGGCAGGTGTACTTGGTGTAACTTTGTAGAAATCAATCATAATTTCTGTCTTTTGTTTTTTCATTTCTCTAAAAATGTTACTATATGGTACCAATCCTCCTTCTACCGTTTGCTTTAGTTTTAGTCCCCATATCACAGAGGATAGATGTTGTGAAAGAAGTCAAAAACAGTCTTGAGTAATAGGAGCCCTTCTGCCAGAGTGTCTAATGTTAGTTTATTTTCTGGCATTGCTTCTTCTATGTCTTCTCATTGTCTGGCACTGGTTCAGAAGCACTTACCTTCATGAAGTCATCTTCTGTTAATTACTGTGGTGTGGCGTTAGCACTTGAATTTCTCCAACATCCATATCTTGAAACACTTCACCCCCAACTTTTTTTTGGCATATTCATAATCTCTTTTATGATTTCCTTGATTTGCTCTATTGTAAATCCTATGAAATCCTGGACAACGTCTGGACAGTTTTTTTCTAGCATGGATTTATTATTTCATGGCTTTTTTTTTTTCTTAGAGATGGGATTTTGCCATGTTGCCAGGGCTGGAATGCAATGGCTATTCACAGGCAGGGTCATAGCACACAGTACAGCTACAACTCTTGGGCTCAAGTGATCCTCCTGCCTCAGCCTCCTGAGTAACTGGGGCTACAGGTGCATGTGCCACCACTCCTGGCTTAATGGCTTTTTCTATAATAATGATGGCATTTTCAATGGTGTAATCCTTCTAGACATTCATGATGTTCTATCAGGGTTCTCTTCTGTAGTGTTGACAGTCCTTTCCATAGAGTAGGGCATGCAGTGAAGTTCTTTTTTTTCTTTTTGAGACGGAGTCTTGCTCTGTCACCCAGCCGGGAGTGCATTGGCTCACTGCAAGCTCCGCCACCTGGGTTCACACCATTCTTCTGCCTCAGCCTCCCGAGTAGCTGGGACTATAAGTGCCCACCACCATGCCCAGCTAATTTTTTTTTTATTTTTGGTAGAGATGGGGTTTCACCATGTTAGCCAGGATGGTCTCAATCTCCTGACCTCATGATCCACCCGCCTTGGCTTCCTAAAGTGTTGGGATTACAGGCGTGAGCCACTGTGCCTGGCTGGCATGCAGTAAAGTTCTTAAAGATCTTTGTGACCCCCTGATCTAGAGGTTGAATTAGAGATGTTGTTTTGGGGTAAGTAGACCACTTGACCCCTTTGGTCTTGAACTCATGGGGTTCTGGGTGGCCTGGGACATTGTCCAACATCAAAAGACAGTCCCTTAGTGGCAAGGTACATCCTGACTTCAGGAACAAAGCATTGATGGAACCAATACAGAAAAAGGGTTCTTGAATAGGCCTTCTTGCTGTACAGTCAAAAGACTGGCAGCTGATGTCTATCTTTTCCCCTCAAGGCTTGAGGGTTAGCAGCTTTACAGATAAAGTCAGTCCTGATCATAAACCCAACTGCGTTTGCACAAAATAGTTGAGTTTCCCTTTCCCTTCCTGCCTTAAATCCTGGTGCTTGCTTCTGTTCCTTACTAATAAATATCCTTTGTGGCATTTTTTTTTTCCCTAGAATACAGCACTTTTGTCTGCATTAAAAATCTGCTCAGACAGATATTCTTTCTCTTTAGTGATTTTCTCAATGGCACCTGGAAACTTGTCTGCTGCCTTTTGGTTGGGAGAAGCTGCTTCTCCTGTTCTCTTGACATTTTAAAAGCCAAACCTTTTTCTAAAATTCAAACCATCCTTTGCTGGCATTCAATTCTTCAGCTTTATAGGTTCATCATCTTCTTTTGCTTTAAGTTGTCATATAGTGACTTTGCTTTTTCTGGAATCATACTAGAATCTATAGGAATGTCTTTCTTTTTCTCTTTTTTTTTTTTTTTTGAGACTGAGTCTTGCTCTGTCGCCCAGGCTGGGGTGCAGTGGTGCCATCTTGGCTCACTGCAACCTCCGCCTCTGGGGTTCAAGCAATTCTTCTGCCTCAGACTTCCCGGTAGCTAGGATTACAGGCGCCCGCCCCCACGCCTGGCTAATTTTGTATTTTTAGTAGAGACGGAGTTTCACCACGTTGGCCAGGCTGGTCTGGAACTCCTGACATCAAGTGATCTGCCCGCTTCGGCCTTCCAAAGTGCTGGCATTACAGGAGTGAGCCACCACGCCCAGCCAGGAATGTCTGCCTTACATCAATCTTGCACCCACATGAAGGCTGCATTTTCAATACAAGATAAAAAGGCATTTCACAAGAAGTGCAAAGTCTTTGCACCTGATGGTGTAGCCGCAGTGATGCAATGATGGCCTCATAAATTTCCCTCTCCTCTCCTCTCCTCCCTCTTCCTTTCCCCCTCCCCCTCCCTCTCCCCCTACCCTCTTCCTCTCTCCCTTTCCCTCCCCCTTTTCTCTCCCTCTCTTCTCCCTCTTTTTTCTTTTCTTTCTTTTTTTTCCAGTGGTCCTTATTCTGGATTCATTTATTTTGAAATGGTGGGCAACTGCAAATGTAGCTTATGCCAGATCTTAATCTCTGGCACATATCAAGCAATTCAACTTTTTCTTTTGTAATATCATGTGTTTTCTCTGCTTCTTGGGAGCACTTCCAGCATCACTAGTGACACTTCGTATGGGTCCCATGGTGTTATTTAAGGTTTACAGTGTTGCACTAAACATCATAAAAATATGTGAGAACTGTGAGAGATCACTTTTTATGACAAGATGCAGTTTACTAGAGACAAACTGCTTCTGCAGAGATGACTAGTGTCACAAGGCATTTTAAGCAGATACTTGTAACTTAAAGCTTACAACAACAGCAACAGGAGGTGGCTGTGAAATTATTATGTATTGTAGTGTGTAATACAGTCAGTTTTATGCAGTTATGATTTAATACTGCATCCTTATGTCTTTTTTTTACATTTCTCTTTACTGTGAATGGTGCTATTTATGGTCTGTAAGTGTTTGTGTGGGTAAGTTTTGATAAATTTTAACTTTTTATAACTTGTGTATACTTTATTGTAGTAAATGATAAACTAGGCTAATATCTACATATATTTTATGCATTCATGAAATACCTAACTTTATCTTAATTTTTTGATATTTCTAATTCATCTGTGAGTTTTTTCAAACTGTCACAAATCTCCAAATATTTTTCCAATATTTTTACTGAAAAAAATCCACATATAAGTAGACCCATGCAGTTCAAACTTGCATTGTTCAAGGGTCAGCTATAGTTCTTTCTTATGCTTGGTTATAATTATTTCAAACTATATATTTACCTTTTTCTCTATTCTCAGAGTTGGGTATCGGAAATTAAAAAAGAAGAAGATAAAATGCACTTTCATGAAACCAAGACATTTCCAGCAATGAAAGATAATTTGCCTCCAGTTCGTGGTTCAAAGAGCTGTCTTCATGTTGGCAACGTAGGCCTTTTTGATATCTTTGTGGATGGTAGTGGGAGAGGATTGTTGCTGTTTATTAAGGGACAATCTCAGTTTAATTGGAGCAGCCTATGTGTGATGTCCTCTAGGAGAGTTGGGGAGTTTGTTCAGCTGGCTGGGAACTATCACCTTCTTTACTAGGCTGTATCTCATTACTTGGAGATCAAAATGAAACAGTTTTTTCCTTTGAAGTCTTGCATCTGGGGCTTATTTACTGCCTTTAGTCTTTTTTTTTTTTTTTTTTTAATATACGCCCTGTCTCTTCTGTCCAATTTTGATGAGAGCAAAAGGTCTGATTCAGTGTGTGAAAATTTCAGGGAACAATTATATATATATCTAGTAGGGCTACAGAGGATATATCATATTACATAATTTAATTATGGATTTAAAACAGTGAACAGATACTTTCAGTACTTGTAAATGTCATTCCTCTATTTAGTGCATGTTTTTTTCCCCTTATTCCCATTTCTCTGTGGTTGGTCCCTATTTTGTCACATAGACCTCTCCTTTTTAATCCGTGGGCTCCATACAGAAGGGGCCTGTTGAAGTTCCAGGACCATTCTATTTAACTTTAGATTGAAACTGGGTTTCCTAACATCCATCTGACCTTGTAATTTCTCAGATGACTCCTCAAGTCTTTTCATTTCTAGGTTAACTCATTCTTGTTATTCTCATCTTTTCTTTGAATCAATTTTATTTTAAAAATATCCATGGTTCTTCATCACTCTGCTCTCTGATAATTTACCTTCCTGGATCTTTTTACTCCTCATTAGGAATTACGTAGGTAACTGAGGTGTACAGTAATCTGGTGAGGATGCCACTGTCCGCAATCGATGAAATTGTATTTATTGAATAGTCGGTCGGGCACAGTGGCTCATGCCTGTAATCCCAGCACTTTGGGAGGCTGAGATGGATGGATTACTTGAGGCCAGGAGTTCGAGACCAGCCTGGCCAACATGGTGAAACCCCATCTCTACTAAAAATGCAAAAACATTAGCCAAGTGTGGTGGCATGTGCCTGTAATCCCAGCTTCCTGGGAGGCTGAGACACGAGAATTGTTTGAACCCAGGAGATGGAGGTTGCAGCGAGCTGAGATTGTCTCCTCTGTCTCAAAAAAAAAAAAAAAAAAAGAATAGTCCTTGTGTACTAAGACTGTGCCCTGAAAATATAACAATGAATAAACATTGCTGAAGGAGCAATGGGGTGGACAGACTAGTGGTACGGTAGTTCAAAGTATAGTCTAGGAAGCCCTTAAAGTCCCAGAGATTCTTCCAGGGGATCCAGAAAGTCAGTGCTATTTTGAAAATAATACTAGTGCTTTGTCCTTGTCACTGTGTTGGCATTTGCCCTGAGGATAAAGCTGCTGTTGCTTTAACATGAAGCAAGGCAGGCACCACACTGTACATACAGTAAAAACAAATTCCAATAATACTTAAAAATACCTTTAATAAAATAATAGAATATTTACTTTGTTAGATCTTGAACTTCTAGGACATGTCCTTTTAGTATTTTGTGTGACAAAGTGAGAAGTATGCAGAAAGCACTTCCCTGCATAGTGAAATATGATGGTTATGATATGATGCATAGCCACGTTTTCCTGGAACGCTGTTTTTACTTGAAATAATGGTTGACAAACTGTCATTATTCAGACTTGGGATTTCGGCAACAATTTTGTTGAAAGTGAATGAAGCAGGCCTGTCACTTTAAGGAGAACAACTCACAGTATTTGTTGCTAGTAAGCAAATCTGAGCTTTCAAGTGCAAATTAGGTCCAGGCAAGTGGGGCAGTGGCTCATGCCTGTAATCCCAGCACTTTGGGAGGCCAAGGCGGGTGGATCACTTGAGCCCAGGAGTTCGAGGCCTGGGCAACAGAGTGAGACCCCATCTCTACAAAACTTTTTTTTTTTCATTAGTGTGGTGTGGTGGCACATGCCTGTAGTTGTAGTTCTAGCTACTCAGGAGACTGAGGTAAGAGGATTGCTTGAGCCCTGGAGGTCAAGGCTGCAGTGAGCCATGATGACACCACTGTACTCCAGTCTGGGCAACAGAGCAAGACCCTGTCTCTAAAAACAAAGTGCAAATTAGGACTTTAGGTATTAAATATTTAGTATAATTAATAATATCTAATAATTTAGATATTATGTGTTTCTCAAATTTCTGCTTGTGACAGAAAATAGCCCTTAAGGGGGATACTTGTCAAAGGACAACATTACAACAAATTTCAATATCTAATTGGCTTATATTAACAATTTGTGAATCAGGATGACATCTCCTCTAAAAATTTAGAAAATGTGCTCCAATGGCCATGGCAGAACAGCTGGTTTTTATAAGGTAGCTTGAGCAGGGACAAGGAATACAAAAAGTAGACTATTTAACAACAGGTTATTTTCCTTATAAGGGTTAAAGCAGAAATTTGGTTATTATCTATGTCTTTTGATTTCTCTAGTCAGATAAGCAAGTTAATTTTGGTTTGGTGACGTGGAACTTTAGCACCAGTGACTACATTTTAGTCTGTTGGGGCCTAGTGCAGGAGCTTAGTCCAAATCACTGACCTCCTATAAATTTTATTTAACATACCTGAAAGTCTTTTTTGATGAGCTCCATGCAGATATTAACAAATTGTGATTTATAAAATTGTATAATGAAATCTGTGAATATTTGGAAAATCTGTATAACTCCAATGACCGATAATTTTGAGGAGTGTGAGAGTGTCATGATACTGAAAAATTTGAGCCCCACTGCTGTAGCATATAATGGATTATGACAGTAAATATGCAGTGTTATGAGAATACGTAGAAGGCACATGTCCCAATCTTTCAAAGTCAGAGAGCATTGCCTTCTTAAAATATCCAAATATAATATTACACATGAGATTTTATCCCATATACTGAGTCCATGTCTTGAGACTTTTATTGCTCGACATTCATTTTTTTATTTATTGAAATTTTTTTCTTCTTTATTCAGTTATAATTGATAACACTTGCATATATTTATGGTGTACAATGTGATGTTTTGATATATCTACACAGTTTGAAATGCTTACCATAGTCAAGCCAATTCATGTCCATTTCTTGATCCCTAAAGGGGGATATTTTTTGTCACAGGTAGGTATTTGAGAGCCACGTATGAATATTAAATACCCCTGATTTCGCATCAATGCCTTTTGAAACTAAGTGATACCATTTGTATTAGTTTCCTAGGGCTGCCGTAATACCACAGGAAGTGGTTGGCATAAAACAACAGAAATGTATTCTTTCACAGTTCTAGGGGCTAGAAGTACAAAATCAAGGTATTGGCAGGGCCTTGCTTCCTCCAAAACCTGTAAGGGAAGATCCTTCTTTGGCTCTTCCAGCTTTTGGAAGCCCTGGCCTTCCTTGGCTTGTAGCGGTACAACTCTAAGCTCTGTTTTCATTTTCACACCGCCAGCTTCCTTCTGTTGGAACTTCTTCTCCTCTTTTTATAAGGACACAGTCATACTGGATTAGGGCCCACCCTGATGACTTCATCTTCACTTGATTATATTGCAAAGACTCTATTTCCAAATAAGGTCTCATTCACAGGTACCGGGGTTAGGACTTCATCATACTATTTTGGGAGACACAATTCAACCCATAACATCATCTTAGCATTGAGAACATTGTCTTGATGAGCAGGAAATCGAGTGCAAGCATCAAATGAGACTTTTTGAGCCTGTAAGGACTGCATAGTACTCATTTATGTGGTTTATATAGTTCCTAGTATTGCTATTAGCAAACCTGAGCCTAATGAGAATGAAGATATATAACAGTTTAAAAACAAATCAGCAACTACTTTATTATCATAAATTCTGCTATACTTCCCTTTCTTCAGACTATATAGATAAATATTTTAAAGTTAATATTCCTTAGTACTTATCTAGCAAAAAATTGTACCTTCTCTCGGAGACTGATTATTGGTGAGCATTATGGCTATTGTTTTCCTTTCTCTCGTTCTGTTCTGGTGCAGAACCTGCCCTCTGTCTTCAGCAGTGGGAATGTGGCTACTTTGGGCCACTGTTAGTGCTTGGTCAAGATGGGCCCATGACCTGAGCTAGCCAATCAGTTCTTCCTTGGAATTTCTCTACCTGAAGACAGAGAGAAGAGTCACTCTCCTTTTCCTCTGGTGGAGAGAGCTGTGAGGTTATAATTCCAGAATGCTTGTGGCGATGTTTCCTGCCACATAAAGAAAGCAAGTACCCATCAGGGAAAGTGAAATCAGTAGGTAGAGAGGAGCAGAGACTGGGAGGGATATGGAGAGCTGGAGAAAGGGCATAGGAATCCCCTCATCCAGCAATACCCCTGCCCTTCCATCCGTTTAGTTATATAAGCTGATAATTTCTTCTTTTTTAATGTAATTATTCCAAATCAGATTACTGTCATTGCAAACTTCTGACTAACATAGCAGTTATTCTTGTTTCTCCAATGTCTAGGTTTGAAAAGAATGAATCAGAATTTAGTACTTTTTTATTATAAGAAAATCAGTAATAATCATATTCACATATAAGTTTTAAAACTATATATATATATATATACTTAAAAACCTATAGATTGTCCCCAGAATTAACTACAAATTTAAAATTCTTAATAACTTTAATGCTGAAGTTATAGTAACTTCCAGGGTACCTATTTTTCTTATCCATTCCATTTGTATATCTTTATTTTATTTTTTTGAGACAGTCTTGCTTTGTCACCCAGGCTGGAGTATAGTGGCTCAATCTCTGCTCACTGCAACCTCCACCTCCTAGGTTCAAGCAGTTCTCATGCCTCAACCTCCAAGTACCTGGGATTGCAGGCATGCGCCATCATGCCCAGCTAATTTTTGTATTTTTAGTAGAGACGGCATTTCTCCACATTGGCCAGGCTGGTCTGGAACTCCTGGCCTCAAGTGATCTGTCCACCTCAGCCTCCCAAAGTGCTGGGATTACAGGCATGAGCCACTGCATCTGGCCTCCATTAGTATATCTTAACCCAATACTTTACATTGCATTTACAGTAAAACCTGATAATCTTATATTAAATATATCTCATAAAATATGATTTTATTCTTTTAGGAAAAATGTTCTAAAAGACCAACTAAAAAGAAAACTCCAAGGGATTATGCGGAATGGGATAAGTATGTTTTACATGTCTTTGTATAAAATGTATCACTAAAAAAGTTATCTACCACAAAATACTGCAGTAATTTCTTAAATAATTATTATAAACCTGAACATGTCAAGAATACCAAATTACTTCAATAGAGTACTGAGAATATCTGGCCTCAGCCCTTTCGATGTTTTTTTCAGTACATAAAAAACTACTATATCCTTTTTTTTTTTTATAAAACCAACCAAAAAAAGACTAATGTAATTTTTATACCCATCCAAACTATAAAAGAACAAAAATGTAAAATTGAGATGTTAGTCACAATTTTAATTTCAAAGTTCTGACCAGTTTAGATTTGATTAACGTTTAAGCTCTCACTAAATTGTATGTTTTCTTAAGAAGGAACTCAGATGACTTGAACTATAAAGTTACTGCATATCTTTGAATATGGATCCAAAGGCATACTTGTACAAATATAAGAATATCTATAATACATTTGTTTTCTTGCCTGTATTGAACTTCTTTTGGTTTTTATTGTTCTTTCATTTAAGATTTGACGTGGAAAAGGAGTGTTTGAAAATTGATGAAGATTACAAAGAAAAGACGGTAATAGACAAGTCACACTTGTCTAAAATTGAGACAAGAATAGATACAGCAGGTAATTGGAGAAAAAATAATAATTTAGTAGTCTTTAAAGTTTTTGAATTATAATAAAAACTGTCAATCTAGAAGACATTGTCTTTGAGTACTGCACAGATTACCATGAAAAGTTTATGGATTTTCTCCGACAGTTGACCATTCAACAAATTTGCTTCTCTCTTTTACCCACTTAATTTTTAAATGTAGTAAGACTTTAAAATATAAACCTACTTTTCTTACTGTAATTCATTTGTTTGTAATTCCTTTTTTTCCAATGCTTTTTTTTCCTCCAAATTCTTCAAATTGTTTTCTATTTGCTTCAAAACAAAAAGATGGGGCAGTCTATTTGTTTTTGTTTGTAGTCAACAGATGAATGGCACCTATAAAGTAAAACAAAATCAATCATTAAAAGAATTCTGAATCCTCAAAACTTGTGAATGATTTAAAAAGAAAACATCACTAAGCTTAAGGAACCTTTTATTTTCTTTTGTTTATTTTATGATCTTTCTGCTCTCTTCTGCTTCTGTTAAAATAAGCATTCTTAGATTTAAACTTTAAAAATTCTGTTAAATTATATGTTTACATATAGCAGATAACATTTATTTCTAGGTCTAACTGAGAAAGAAAAAGATTTTCTTGCCATTCGTGAAAAGGAGAAAGGAAACGAAGCTTTCAACTCAGGAGATTATGAAGAAGCAGTGATGTATTATACCAGGCGAGCAGACGTTTGTTGTGGTTTAAACTTGCCTTTTAAAAAATGATAATGTTTTAATTGTTGAAACATAAATAAGCGGAAGTCTATGTCAGAATCTCTCAATGTATGGTACTTGTGATTTACCATATATTCACTTGTGTTTCTCCTATTTTTTCAATACTTTTCTCAAACCTTTAAGCTCCCACTCCACTCCTACTTTTGACAGAGGACTTAACTTCCTATCTTGCAGAGAAAATAGAAGCCGTCTGACAGGAATTCAACAGAAGGCCCATATGATATAGAAGTGAATAACTTGGGTTCTACTGTAGACTGCCTGGATTTAATTCTAGTATTTGTGGTGCTCCTTCCTACCACAGGACCTTTGCACATGCTAGGTCCACCATCAAAAATGCTTTTCCCATGGCTGATCTGAGTACAGTGGTGTTTACAACTAATTGATCACAACCAGATACAGATTTCCTTGTTCCTTCTCCACTCCCACCATTTCACTTGACTAGCCTTTGAAAGAGAAAAGAAAATTAAGAAAAAAAAAATGTTCTTCCCTCCTCCCATTATCTAGTTAATTCTGATTTATCCTTCAGGTCTTAGTCTTCACCTTACTTCTTTGGAGAAGTCTTACTTGACCTTCCAAACTAGGTTAAATCTCCATCCCACCCCACCCACTTCACCTCCCAATTTAAAGGCTCTTATAGCAGTCTTACCTCTCCTTTGTAGCACTTGTCAGAAGTATAATTTAAGCTTGTGTGATTTGATAATAACTAGAATGTAAGATTTGTAAGAGCAGAACCCATTTGTCAAGGATTTTTACATCATTGTATCCCCAAGGCCCAACAAAGTACCTGGTTCATAGTAGATGTTCAGTAAGTATGTATATGAACTTCTGAAGTTCTTAACAGCCTATGAAAAGTAGACTAAGTTTTTAAAATGTTGTTACAGATAAACTATTCTTATAGAATCACCAATGCCACCTTAACCCTAAACTCTGTACAGTCTTTTTTCCACCTTTGGAAATAAGATAGATTTTTTTTCAATATTGTTGATGTCTCTAAAGAAGTTTTCTCAGACTGTTTAAATGAAGACATGAGGTAAAGAGGATATATGATGGATCATTCATTCAGTACAGCCTCCCCTGTTCAGGCAGGTGGATATCAGTCTTGATAACTGTTCTTTCTTTTCTTGTAGATTTATACCAGAGAGTCTCTTGTCTATTACAGGTTGCAAAACTCTTTTCTTCTTTTATGAGGAGTCATGTAGTTGAAGAATTAAAGCAGCATAGTATAATGGTTAAGGGAATTCAGACTACCACTTTCTGACCTTAGGCAGATTCTTTTTTTTTTTTTTTTTTTTTTGAGACAGGGTCTCACTCTGTTATCCAGGCAAGAGTGCAGTGGTATGATCATAGCTCACTGCAGCCTCAAACTCCTGGGCTCAAGGGATCCTCCCACCTCAGCCTCCTGAGAACAGCTGGGACTACAGGTGTGAGCCACCACACGTGGATAATTTTCTCTTGCATTTTTTTTGTAGAGACAGGATCTCACTATGTTGCCCAGGCTAGTCTCGAACCCCTAGCCTCAAGCCATGCTCCCAGCTTGGTCTCCCAAAGTGCTGAGATTACAGGGGTGAGCCACCAAGCCTGGCTCCAAAAAATGTGTTTGGTATTTGATATTTGATATTAACTGACATCAACGGTTTTTTTTAAGGTGATCTATAGATATTTATCTTTTTCTACCTTCATTTTAATTCCAGTAACTAAAGCTCAGATTCCAGATCTATGAGTATTTAAATTCCCATAATGCCTCTAAAGCCTGAGTTAACTTTAAGGCTATTTACTGGATGTTTAAGCGTCTGTTTAAATATTGATTTAGTATGCTTGTAGAATTGTATTTTATTATTTTTGATAATATACGCTATATTCGTTTGCAAAGGTTGCCATAACAAAGTACCACAGACTGAGCGGCTTAAACAAGAGAAATTTCTTTTCTCACACTTCTGGAGGTTGGAAGTTTGAGATCAAGATGCTAGTAGGGTTGTTTTTTTCAAGGCCTCTCTCCTTGGCTTCTAGGTGGCCGTCTTCTCCCTGTGACTTTACAGTCTGTCCATACATGTATGTCCGAATATCTTCTTATTATAAGGAAACCACTTTTATGGGATCAGGGCCCCCTCTCATGACTTCATTTCACCTTAATTAGCTTTTTAAAGACCCTATCTCCAAATACAGTCATGTTCTGAGATACTGTGGGCTTAGGACTTCATATGAATGTTGGTGGATACAATTCAGCCCATACACAGGTTATAACTGTTTTATGTGTAACTTAAGCTGAATTTCTCTACATTCTTGTGTTTACCTTAGGCTTGCTTGTTGCCAGTAATGGTTTCTTTTCTAGGAGCATATCGGCGCTTCCCACTGTAGTTGCCTATAACAATCGAGCTCAAGCAGAAATCAAATTACAGAACTGGAATAGTGCTTTTCAGGATTGTGAAAAGGTCTTGGAGTTAGAACCTGGAAACATAAAGGGTAAAAAATATTATAGAATTCTTTTACATTTACAGCAGGACCCATTAATAAAGGCCATTCGTAGATACTTGCAATATTTACATTAAAAATATTTCAGATAAACTCAAATTTTTGTATGTGAATCACCAACTTCACAAAGTTGCCTTTAAGTTTAACTTGTAAGTTAAGTCCCTGATTATTTGTACGGAAGTAGCTAATAATCCCAGAGGATTTAATAAAATACATATATATTTTTAAGAAGTATCTCAGTAAACAAAAAACCAACAACAAAAATAAAATAAAAGAGAAGTATCTCGGCCAGGCACAGTGGCTCACACCTATAATCCCAGAATTTCGGGAGGCCGAGGTGAGACGATTGCTTAAGTCTAGGAGTTTGAGACCAGCCTAGGCAACACAGCAGAACTCTGTATCTCAAAAAAAAAAAAAAAAAAAAAAAAAAAAAAAATCTCAAGTTTGCATTTGAACATTCTCTTTATCCAAAAAAAAAAAAAAAAAAGTATAACTTAATGTAGATTTTCTGGTATTTATAAATATAATAAAATGATAAGCCCACACTGGACCTCTAGAACCTTCTCCCAGCTTCTTTGTGGATATTTTCACCTAGGTGGCTGTATATAATTTTGTTTGTTTGTTTGTTTGAGACAGAGTCTCATTCTGTCACCGAGGCTGGAGTGCAGTGACGTGATCTTGGCTCACTGCAACCTCTGCCTCCTGGGTTCAAGTGGTTCTCCTGCCTCAGTTTCCTAAGTAGCCGGGACTACAGGCATGCACCAGCATGCCTGGATAATTGTTGTATTTTTAGTAGAGAGATGGGGTTTCACCATGTTGGCCAGGCTGGTCTCAAACTCCTGACCTCAGGTGATCCACCTGCCTTGGCCTCCCAAAGTGCTGGGATTACAGGCGTGAGCTACTGCTCCCGGCCTGTTTTTGTTTCGTTTTGTTTTGTTTTGTTTTGTTTTGAGATAGGGCCTTACTCTGTCACCCAGCCTGCTGTGCAGTGGTGCAGTCTTAGCTTACTGCAACCTCCGCTTCCCAGTCTCAAGCGATCCTCTCACCTCAGCCTCCCAAGTAGCTGGGACTACAAGCATGTGCTACCACACCCGACTAATTTTTTTTGTATTTCTTTAAAGATGGGGTATCACTGTGTCGCCCAGGCTGGTCTCAAACTCCTGAGCTCAAGTGATCTGCCCACCTCTACCTCCCAAAGTGCTGGGATTACAGGCATGAGCCACTAAGCCTAGCTTGCTATAAATAATTTAATTTTCACTTTAAATTAATAATTTGAATAACTTAATTCTAAATTAAATTTGTCCAAAAATGACTCTTTCTGCCACAAACCTGCACTCTATTTTGATTCCCTGTCCCTGTGACTGACCACCTTGTCATGGTTCAGGCCTGAAGTATGCAAATCAGACTCTATTCTCCTTTTCTGTTATCAAGAAAGAGTCATTCCAAGAGGGAGTGACATACATTGTAATAGACACATTATATTTCTTTAAATTTTTATGGATTCAAATAAATATAAATACTTTTTCACATGGAATGTATCCCTTTTTGCCTATAAACATGGTACAGGTGACAGAAGCCATGGGAGTGCTAAGGGGAAGCCTGGTGCATCACCTGCCACTGTCATTGTCATGGATTGCCCTCCATTTACCAATCAAGTCCTGTTGGGCCTGTGTTTTATGCAAGCTGGTCTCTGTCACAGAGTATGACTGGGCTCCCAGCTTTAGGCAGCAGCCCACTGAAGGTTTTGTCAACCCCATACCACTGCTCTGCCAGGCCCTGTGCCAAGCACTTTACGTGTATTAACTCTGTTAATTTTAACAAGTCTCGGCCGGGTGCAGTGGCTCATGTCTGTAATCCCAGCACTTTGGGAGGCTGAGATGTGCAGATCACCTGAGGTTAGGCATTCGAGACCAGCCTGGCCAAGATGGCAAAACTCCATCTCTACTAAAAATTAAAAAAAAAAAAAAGGAGGGGTGTAATGGCTCATGCTTGTAATCACAGCACTTTGGGAGGCTGAGGTGGGTGGATCATTTGAGGCCAGGAGTACGAGACCAGCCTGGCCAATGTGGCGAAACCCCATCTCTACTAAAAACACAAAAAATTAGCTGGGCATGGTGGTAGGCACCTGTAATCCCAGCAACTTGGAAGGCTGAGGCAGGAGAATCACTGGAACCCAGGAGGCGGAGGTTGCAGTGAGCCGAGATCACGCCACTGCACTCCAGCCTGGGCGACAGAATGAGAATACATCTCAAAAAAACCCATAATACATTTAAAAAAAAATTAGCTAGATATGGTGGTGGGCACCTGTAGTCCCAGCTTCTTGGGAGGCCGAGGCAGGAGAATTGCTTGAACCTGGGAGGCAGAAGTTGTAGTGAGCCGAGATCATGTCACTGCACTTCAGCCTAGGCGACAGAGCAAGACTCTGTTTCAAAAATAAATAAATAAATAAATAAATAAATAAAGAAGATGTTAGCATTAGGTAAAGCTGAGTTAAGGGACACAGGAACTCTCTGTACTATCTCTGCAACTTTTCTGTAAATATCCAATTATTCCAAGATAAAAAGTTTTAAAAAAGGACAATCATTATGTCATGAATATTTCTTCATGGAAATTCTCTTCAGGAATCTGCATAGCAATAGCAATAGCTAAATTATATTTAAAGTGCAGTGCTACAACTTTAATTAAATTTATAACAAAATGATTTATCATTTAGATGTTCATAGCTCATTCTAAGACTAAAGTTCAAATTGGTCAAATTTATAATTATGTTTTAAAATAGCATATTAAAATATGTCAGATAAAATTTCACACCTTTCGGCCAGGTGCAGTGGCTCATGCCTGTAATCCCAGCACTTTGGGAGTCCGGGGCAGGTAGATCATGAGGTCAGGAGAGTGAGACCATCCTGGCTAACATGGTGAAACCCTGTCTCTACTAAAAATACCAAAAAAAATTAGCTGGATATGGTGGCATGAGCCTGTAGTCCCAGCTACTTGGGAGGCTGAGGCAGGAGAATCGCTTGAACCTGGGAGGCGGAGGCAGTGAGCTGAGATTGTGCCACTGCACTCCAGCATGGGCAACAGAGCAAGACACTGACTCAAAAAAAAAAAAAAAAAAAAAAAATTCCCACTTTTCAGAATTACCAAACTTGATTCTTTTTCAAGGTAATGACATATTACACAAAGTTCTCCTTATATAAGAGTTAATGATGAGTCTAGAGAGGCATTCATTGTCAGTATTAAATAATTATCAAATTATACATTGAAACATACCAAAAAAATCAAATACAAATTATCAAAGTGTTTAATTTCTGGACCTAACTGACTTAATCATCAGGATTCTCTCAGTTCCCTGTGCTAAGTAACTCCTTCTAATCATTTTAGGGATTGCTATACAGATGTCACTAATGAGCCATATTCTGAGCTAGATGCTGGTCAGTAACATACTTTTTTTTTTTTGGAGACAGAGTCTTGCTCCGTCACCCAGGCTGGAGTGTAGTGGCACAATCTTGCTTCACTGCAACCTCCACCTCCCAGGCTCAAACAATTCTCCTGCCTCAGTCTCCCAAGTAGCTGCGATTATAGATGTGTGCCACCATGCCCAGCTAAAAGTTTTTTGTGTTTTTAGTAGAGATGGGATTTTGCAGTGTTGGCCAGGTTGGTCTTGAACTCCTGGCCTCAAGTGATCCGCCCACCTCAGGCTCCCAAATTGTTGGGATTACAGGCGTGAGCCACTGTGCCTAGCCAATATACTAAATTTTGATAAGGGATTTTATGTTTTCAAAAAGTGGCAAAATAATACTCGCCATAATTATAAGAAGGAAAGGATTATTATCAGTGAAAATCATTCCGATATTGCAATACAATGTGTTGCCTGTGAAGGGTTGCGGTATGAAATCTCTTAGTCCTTGGAAACACTGGCAGGGCCTGGGGCTGCCAGAGGGCCAGAGGGTTGTTATAGAGGGGACAGTTGCCTGATGCAGCCTCTCTTATGTACCTCAGTGTCATCTCCTATGTGTGTATCAACATGAAAATAGGTGTAGTTGAGCTTTGGGTAATTACATCATGAAGTATTCTGTGCTGCTCATATTCTTCCACTTGCAAAATATGTTGCAACCATAATGCCAAATATTAAAAAGCATATCTTTTATTTTGGTAAATTTTCAGCTCTTCTGCGTCGTGCTACTACATATAAACATCAAAACAAGCTCCAGGAAGCTATAGAAGATTTGAGTAAAGTACTGGATGTTGAGCCTGATAATGAGTTGGCCAAGGTAAGTGCAGAAAGTGATTTCTCACCTAATTCTGTAGTTGGCTGTTTCTGTATTTATTTTAAAGTGGTATCAATCTTGCCAAACAAATTATGTTGAAGATTAGGTCACAGCTTTAAAAGGTAGGTATATTCCAGACACCCCAAAACGTTAACATCTATTTGAAGTGGAAGAAAGCAGAATCTTAAATTTTTTTTCAAAACTATAAACCTTCCTCTGAAAGACAAATATCATTTTTTCTTTTTCCTATAGTGTCGTAGGCAGTGTTTTTGTCTGAGCCATGTGGAGTGGTATAGAAGGTACCTTCCTAGGTAGGATTAGAGGTGAACTCCGTGGCCATTGAAGAGCGTTTCGCTCTGTAACTAGCATGGTAAGCACAGCATCATCGATAGCATATGCTACCTGACTGAGCAGACTGACTCAGTTATACATCTAGGGGATCTGTATTCAGGCCTAAAGAGTAGAGGTTAAGTGTCAAGAACGGATTTTCCCTTGCTTACAAATGAACAAGGTGGCCTACCAGAGGATACAAGATATCCTGGGTCAAACATCAAAGACTTTGTTACTCCAAGCAGATGAGCTTCACGTTCATGTCAGTTCCCCTTGCTCCCAAGTCCCACAGGGATGACACAGAGTGGCCCAGATGGATATTGCACTCAGTGGATTTATGTGGTGGCTGACAAATCAAAAATTTAGGAAACCAGCCAGGTGCAGTGACTCATGCCTGTAATCCCAGCACTTGGGGAGGCTGAGGCAGGCAGATCACCTGAGGTCAGGAGTTTGAGACCAGCCTGGCCAACACTGCACTCCAACAGCAGCGACAGAGTAAGACTCCATCTCAAACAAACAAAACTCTAGGAAACTCCCTTCTTTTATGATGGGGTGTAAGCAAACCTGCCCAATCTCTGCTCCATATGGAAGCATCACCTTTATTACACTGGAGAGCCAACACACCTGCCCTCTCCGCTGCAGATGAATACTATTTCAGTTTGCCAAGGTTGTTCTCAGTACAAACATCCTTAGAGATATCCAGAAAGAAGGTGGTTTAGTGCCTCTGCTGGCAGTATAGTCAGAAATAAGAGAAACCCATGGAGAAATTGTTACTAAGTTTCCACATATACCTATTGGGTTACCTATCCCACGGTCTCTGAGTGGCAGCTAATGTTGCTAGAATATCAGCAGCTTTTGTCAAGTCAACATTTTAGGTTTAGGTTTAGGGCCTGGCTTAGTATTTCCTTTTTGTAATGGTTATGTTTATTTATTTATTTTTGAGACAAGGCCTTTCTCTGATGCCTCAACTGTAATGTGGTGGGAGCATGGCTTACTGCAGCCTCCACCTTCTAGGCTCAAGCAATCCTGCCATCTCAGTTTCCTGTGTAACTGAGACCACAGGTGCACACCACCTCCCAAAGTGCTAGGATTACAGGCATGAGCCGTTGTGCCTGGTTTCAAATGAATTTTTATCTTAACAATATGCAAAGATTAATTCAAAATGGATCATATACTTTTTGATGTAAGATATAAAACATAAAACTTCTAAAAGAAAACATAAGAGAAAATCTTTATGACCTTAGACAAATATTTCTTATGTAAGACATGAAAAGTACAATCCGTAAAAGAAAAGGTTGATATATTGGACTTCATCAAAATTTAGAACATCTACTTTTTTGAAAACACAAAAGAATGAAAGACAAGCCACAGCTGGGCATGGTGGCTCACACCTGTAATCCAAGCACTTTAGGAGGCTGAGGCAGGAGGATCACTTGATCTCAGGAGTTTAAGACCAGCCTGGGCAACACAGCTGAACTTCATCTCCACAAAAAATTTAAAAAGCCAGACATGGTGGTGTGAGCCTGTAGTCCCAGCTACTCAGGAGGTGGGGGTGGAAGGATAATTTGAGCCAGGGAGGTCAAAGCTGCAGTGAGCTGTGATTGCACCACTGTACTCCAGCCGGGGCAGCAGAGGGAAACCCTGTCTCAAAAACAACAACAAACAAAACAAAAAACAAAAACAAGCCACAGACCACAAATTGGGAGAAAATACTTGAAAACTGTGTATACAACAAAGGATGGTGTATCTATTTTTTATTAGAGTCAGCATAAAATATTTCAGAATTTTCAGCATTATTGTAAAACAGTAATGTGGGCTGGGTGTGGTAGCTCACACGTGTAATCCCAGAACTTCAGGAGGCTGAGGTGAGAGGATTGCTTGATCCCACAGGTTTGAGACTAGACTGGGCAACCTAGTGAGACCTCATCTCTATATTTTAAATAAACAAACAGCATATGTAGCATGATTTCATTTGTGTAAAACTATACATCTCTGGGTATATATGCATAGAAACATCTAGAAGATTATCAAAATGTTAATAGTAGTATCTGAGTGGCAAGATTTTAGGTGACTTTTTTCTTTATTTTTTATACTTGTTACACTGGGTTTTTTGTTTGTTTGTTTTGTTTTTGTTTTTTTACAGTGGACATGTATGATTACAATCAGACAAAGGCCACCCCAAAAAAGCCGTGTCTTAGTTGTATTCATTTTTCAACATCTTTATGTTTTTACCTGAAAGAATGGTTATATTTATTATTAAAGGAAAATATTTTGTTTAATATGGTAATTATGTTGCAGAAAACCTTGTCAGAGGTTGAAAGAGATCTGAAAAATTCTGAAGCTGTATCTAAGACTCAAACCAAAGGGAAAAGGATGGTTATTCAGGAAATAGAAAACTCTGAAGATGAAGAAGGAAAAGACAGCGGAAGAAAACATGAAGATGGCGGTGGAGATAACAGTAAAATATCTTTTATATTTAGGTTATGTAAAAATCTGCCTTTCTATATGATGAGCTGGCTCAATTTTTCTATTTGTACAGAAATTCGTAATCTACCAAAGTTTTTCTAGCTTTGCCTTGTAAATTCACAAGCCGGCTTCGCTCATCTTTTTCTTAATACAGCTTGACAGAATCTCTCAAACCCATTTTCCTTCTTAACCTGTCACCTTTTTCTAGTGCTCAGTTTAATTCCTGGTCACCACCTTTAAATGTAAATGACTGTGTTCATATGACACAAACCATTTGCAAGTTAACTTAAATATCTCTCTTTGATAATTGTTTTGTATGTATCTTCTTGACTGCAAACAGATGTGTTGGTTTCAAAACAAGTATGGGTAGCCCCATTTATATGCCAAAAATGAATACATTACTAGAAAATTGCTATGTGTGTTTCTCAAAAATATTTTAAATATGCAAAAGAAATAAGTATAATTTAACACTTGATACAATATTTTAAGAGAATCTAGACTAGATAAAGCGTTATCTTCATAATATAAAACATCAAAAGTTATGTCAACTTTGAGGGGAAAGATTTGCCTCCTCACTTGACAAGGGACATAAAAACTTTTCTCTCCATCAGCTGGGCGTGATGGTTCACACCTGTAATCCCAGCATTTTGGGAGGCCAAGGCGGGTGCATCATGACGTCAGAGGTTCAAGACCAGCCTGGCCAACATGGTGAAACCCTGCCTCTACTCAAAATACAAAAATTATCTGGGTGTGGTGGCACGCACCTGTAATCCCAGCTACTCGGAAGGCTGAGGCAGGAGAGTGGCTTAAACCAGGGAGGTGGAGGTTGTGGTGAGCCAAGATGGTGCCACTGTACTCCAGCCTGAGCAATAGAGTGAGACTCCATCTCAAAAAAAAACAAAAAACAAAAAACTTTTCCCTCTTTCTTGAGAACACCTGAGCAACCGGCAGTGGCAGGGCAGTGGAGAGGGGAGATATTATCAATTTTGAAAATCATTCACAAGTAAAAATCAACTTGTAAGTAATTTGACAGAATATTCTAATTTTGAGAGAGATACAAAATGTTCAGTCCATTTTAAAAATAAAGAACAAGTTTTAATTTTTTTACATGACAAAAAATAATGTAATGTATACACTTCAGATTAAAATACAATCAGTTAAGATAGGATAAAGACAAAGGAACAGAAAGGGAGGGAGGGAGAAAGAGGAAGACAATCAGAGAGGTGAGAAGGAAGAGAGAACATAAAAAGGATTCAAAAGGGAGAAATTAAGATAACCAGTTTTTCAAGGATTCAGGCTTGCCTTTTAGCTAGATTGTAAATATGATCTGGCAGCAAATCTTCTTAGGGTTTATATTTAGCTTTGCATAATTAACCATATGTCTTACAGTTAAAGAAAATAATTTTAAATCTTATCTGAAGCGAGATGAAGTATAAGCTATATTAATTCCTATTATTTTAAAATTATTAAAAAATTTTAGATATAGTAAAAATGGACCTTTTGAATATACAGTTCTAATACATGTATGGTTTCATGTAACCATCACCATAGTCAGGATACAGAACAATTCTACCACCCTAAAAGGCCTTCTTGCTGTCCTTTCAGTGAAACCCTTCCCTCACCCCAGCTATTCTCTGTTCCTATAGCTTTACCTTTTCTAGAATGTCATATAAATGGAACTGGAAAGTATGTCACGTTTTGAGTCTAGCTTCCTTCACTTAGCATGTCACTGAGATTCATTCATGTAGCTGCATGTACCACTGGCTCATTCCTTTTTATTGCTGAGTAGCATTCCATTAATAGTTGTACCAAAGTTTATACATTCGTTTATTCAAGGACATTTGGGTTATTTCCAGCATTCAGTAATTATGAGGAAAAACCGCTATAAACACTCATGTGCAGGTTTTTGTGTAAACATATGTTTTCATTTCCCCTGAGTAAATACCTAAGAGTGGGACTGCTGGTCCATACGGCAAGTATATGTTTAACTTTATTGGAAATTGCCTGACTGTTTTCCAGAGTGGCTATACCATTTTGCATTGCCATTAATAACATATGAGAGTTCTAGATGCTTCTCATCCTTGCCATCATTTGGTATTGGCATTTTTTCCCCTTTTTACCCATTCTATTAGGTGTATAGTGGTTTCTCATCAGTTTTAATTTGCATTTTCCTGATGAGAATCTTTGTATGTGTTCACTTACCATCTCTATATTGCTTTTAGTGAAGTGTCTCTTGAAATTATTCCACCACTTTTCAAAAATTGGGTTGTTGTTTTCCTACTGTTAAGTCCCGAGAATTCTTTTTATAATCTTGATGAAAGGTCTTTCTTATGTATGAGATTTGAAAAATTTTTTTGTCTGTAGCTTTTTTCATTCTTTTAACAGTCTTTTACAGAGCAAAGGTTTTTCATTTTGTAGAAGTACAATTTATCCAATTTTTAAAATTGACTGTGCTTTTGATGTTATATCTATGAACACTTTGCCTAAATCAAAGTCATGAAGATTTTCTTAGAAGTTTTTCTTTTTCAGAGATAGGGTCTTGCTCTGTTGTTCAGGCTGGAGTGCAGAGGTGTGATCACAGCTCACTGCAGCCTCAACCGCCAGGGCTCAAGTGATTCTGCCTCAGGCTCTCAAGCAGCTAGGACTATAGCTGAGTGCCATCATATCTGGCTAGTTTTTAAAAATTATTTAGGCCAGGTGTAGTGGCTCACGCCTGCAATCCCAGCGCTCTGGGAGGCTGAGGGGGTGGGTCACCTGAAGTCAGGAGTTCAAGACTAGCCTGGCCAACATGGTGAAACCCCATCTCTACCAAAAATACAAAAATTAGCCAGGCATGCTAGCGTGTGCCTGTAGTCCTAGCTACTTGGGAGGCAGAGGCAGGAGAATCGTTTGAACCTGGGAGGTGGAGGTTGCAGTGAGCCAAGATTGCGCCACTGCACTCCAGCCTGGGTGATAGAGAGACTCTATCTCAAACAAAAACAAAAACAAAACAAAGCAAACAAATGAACAAAAATTATTTGTTGTAAAGACAAGGTCTTGCCATGTTGCCTAGGCTGGCCTCAACCTCCTGGGCTCAAGCGATCCTCCTACCTCAACCTCCCAAAGCACTGGGATTAGATAAGTAAGCCACTGTACCTGGTCTGTTTTCTGAAACCATTTCTTGAAAGCTATCTTTGCTCCTTTGAATTGCCTATGCACCTTTGTAAACGATTACATTTGTATAACCAGTTAGTAGAATCCAATTCTGGACTCCATTCTGTTCCATTGACCTATGTGTCTATCACTTCGTCAATACCACACTGTCTTGATTAACACAGATTTGCAGTTAAGTCTAAAATCAGGTTGTGTGATTTTTTTTTCAGCTTTATTTTTCTTTTTCAGAATTGTTTGGCTGTTCTAGTTCCTTTGCCTTCACACATAGTTTTCATTTTAATTTTTCTGAGACAGGGTTTCACTCTGCTGCTCAGGCTGGAATGTAGTGATGAGATCACGGCTCACTGTAGCCTTGACCTCCTGGGCTCAGGCAATCCTCCTGCCTCAGTCTCCTGACTGAGACTGCATGTGTGTGCCAGCACACCTGGCTAATTTTTAAAATTATTTGTAGAGATGAAGTCTCCCTATGTTGCCCAGACTGTTCTCAAACTCCTGGGCTCAAGCCATCCTCCCGCCTTAGACCCCCCAAATTGCTGGGATTATAGGTGTAAACCATCGTGCATGGCCACACATAGTTTTAAAATCAGTTTTTTTCTGTTATATTTTCCTTTTTTTTCCCTAGGCTATAGATTCTGAATATTTTACTTTTTATGGTCTGCATTCCTCCCATTTCTCTTAATATTCAATTATATTTATTTATCACATGAAATTACTTAACAATGACTTATATTTGGTGACTATTTTACCACAAGTCTTTGTATGGGCCAGGCACTGTGGCTCACGCCTGTAATCCCAGCACTTTGGGAGGCCAAGGTGGGTGGATGGCTTGAGTGCAGGAGTTCAACATGGCAAAACCCTGTCTCTACAAAAAATACAAAAACTAGCTGGGCGTGTAGCACACTCCTGTAGTCCCAGCTACTCAGGAGGCTGAGGCAGAAGAATTGATTGAGCCCAGAAGGTAGAGGTTGCAGTGTCCTGAAATCACGCCACTGTAAAAAAAAAAAAAAAAAAAAAAGTCTTGTATTTTTAGTCATTGTAAAATACAAGGGATTTTCCTCTATATATCATTATATAATTATCTATGATAGAATATAATAATAGTATGGCAGATATAAAGGAGTAAAATTGGTTTTTCTCTATTTAAAAAAAGTCATCCAAAAAAATTAGCCAGGCATGGTGGTGCATGCTTGTAGTCCTAGCTACTTGGAGGCTGAGGCAAGAGGATTGCTTGAACCCGGGAGTTTGAGGCTGCAGTTAGCCATGATCATGCTACTGCACTTCCATATGGGTAACAGCAAGACTCCCATTCTCAGGGGGAAAAAGTCATGCTGGGTATTTGATTGAAATGGAACTGAATTTATAGATCACTTTGGAGGAGAAATGACATTGTGACTACATTGCATTTTCTAATCTATGAACATGGTATGTCTCTCCATTTATTTAGGTCCTCTTTGATTTCTTCCATTAGTGTTTTTTGTTTTGCAGCATACAGATACTTTACAAGCTTTGACAGATTTATACTTCAGTATTTTAGCTTTTTGAAGTTATTGTAAGTCATATTTTTAAAAATTTTATAAAATTGAAAATTCAGTTGTTCATTACTAGAATATAGAAATATAATTGATTATTTTCTATGTTGATCTAGCACAATCTGGCTAATTCACTTATAAGTTCTAGGATCCTTTTGTAGATTCTTTGGAATTTTCTTCATAGACAATTATGTTGTTTGCAAATAAGGTGAGTTTTATTTTTTCATTTCTTCTCTCTCTTGCTCTCTCTCTTGCTTTATTGCACTGAAGTGAACATATGTGTCTTGTTTTCAGTCTTAGAGGGCAAGCATTTAGTCTTACCAGTAAGTTTGATGATAAGTGTTGGGTTTTGATAGATGCCCTGTATCAACTTAATGAAGTGGCCTTCTGTTTCTAGATGGTTGGGAGTTTTTATCTTGAATTGATGTTGATTTTTTAAATGCTTTTTTTTTGCATCAGTTGCTTTGGTCATATAGTTTTCTTCTGTTGTCTGTTAATATACTGGATATGAGATATATTGAACTATAGTTTTTATTCCTTTTTTCTTTACTTTTTCATTTTAAAAACCTGGTTTTGGTGTCAGGACAATGCCAACCTCATAAGATGAGTTGGAATGTGCTTCCTCTACCTCTATTTGTGCAAGAGATTGCATAGAATTGATATATATGTTTTAAATGTTTGGTAGAATTTGCCAGTGAAGCCATGCAGGACTGAAGTTTGTTTTGTGAAATATTCTGAATTAAGAATTTTATTTCTAAATGGGTGCCGGTGGCATGATTTCAGCTCACTGCAACCTCCGCCTCCCAGGTTCAAGCAATTCTCCTACTGCAACCTCCCGAGTAGCTGGGATTACAGGCTCCCACCATCATGCCCGGCTAATTTTTTGTATTTTTAGTAGAGATGGAGTTTCACCGTGTTGGCCAGGCTGGTCTCGAACCCCTGATCTCAGGTGATCTACTTGCCTTGACCTCCCAAAGTGCTGGGATTACAGACGTGAGCCACTGCGCCCGGCCTCTTTGCCCATCTTTAGTTGGGTTATTTATCTTTTTATTGTTGAGTTGTAAGCATTTTTTTCAGGTATTTTTTCTTTTGTTGCTTTTACTTTTGATATCATATATAAGAATCCATTGTCAAATCCAAGGTTTAAATATTTACTCCTGTGTTTTCCTTTTCCTTCCTTCCTTCCTTCTTTCCTTCCTTCCTTCCTCCCTCCCTCCCTCCCTCCCTTCCTTCCTTCCTTTTTTTTAGAAAAGGTCTCTCTCTGTTGCCCAGACTGAAGTGCAGAGTGGCACAATCATAGCTCACTGCAGCCTCTAACTCCTGGGCTCAAGTGATCCTCCTACCTCAGCCTCCTGAGTAGCCTGGACTACAGACACATGGCACCATCCCTGCCTAATTTTTTCATTTTTATTTTTTGTAGAGACGGGGGTCTCATTATGTTGCTCAGGGTGGTCTTGAACCCCTGGGCTCAAGACATTCTCCCATCTCAGCCTCCCAAAGTGCTGGGATTACAGACATGAGCCCTGTGCCTGGCCAACTCCTGTGTTTGTCTAAGATTTTTATGATTGTAGCTCTTGTATTTAGGTTATTGAGTTATTGATCCATTTTAATTTTTATATACAGTATGAGGTAAATGGTATAGTATTACATATGTATGTGTGTGTATCCACATATATATGTTTTTGGGCATAGTTCCTGGCTTATACAACTCCAATAGCCCTTCTTACAGACTTTTGTCCTAATGCTGGCTATCTCAGGCTTCAGGAAACAATCTCTCCAGACCTCCTTTCACTTTCCCCAAGGCAGGACTCTAATCTTACCCTGCCTTTCTGATTGTGGGTCAGAAGACCCTCCCAGAGAGGGTCCTGCCACATACCCTGAGAGAAGGAATACTGACTTCAAACATTTTCCTTCCCAATAGCTGTACACAGGGAAGTTCCTGGAAGGTGCCTAGCCCTAGGCACCTCTTCCTCTGTAACCCTTGCAGTATCCTTTGTAATAAGCCAGTAAACATGTCTGGAGTTCAGTGAGCTGCTCCAGCAAATTAATTGAACTCAAAGAGCGGGGGTCATGGGAACCCTAGCTTGAAGCCTGTTAGTGAGAAGTTTTGGAGGCCCAGACTTGTAAGTGGTGTTTGATGTAGGAGGCGGCCTTGGGGACTGAGCCCTCATCCTGTGTAATCTGACACTGTCTCTAGGCATATAGCATCAGAACTGAATTGGAAGATGCCCAGCTAGTATCCGCTGCTTGGTGCATGGGGATAAACCCTCACACATTTGGTCACAGAAGTCTTCTATGTTGATGATTATTGTGGTGGTGTGAGAGTAGAGGAAAAACAGTTTCAGAGTTTTTCCAAAACAGCGTCCAACTTAGTTTTGTTTTCTGTTTTGTTTTTGTTTGTCTTTAGTATGTGGAAATCCAGTTGTCACATCACCATTTATTTAAAAAAGCAAACAAAAAACAAAACAAAACAAAACAAAAACTGTTCTTTTCCTATTGAATAGACTTGGCACCCTTGTCAAGAATCAACTGGCCATAGATGTATGGGTTTATTTATCAACTCTCAGTTCCTTTCCATTGGTCTCTGTGTCTTTCCTTATGCCAATACCACACTGTTTTGATTACTCTAGCTTTTAGTAAGTTTTGAAATCCAGAAGAGTGAGACTGGTGCAGTGGCTCATGCCTGTAATACTAGCAATTTGGGAGGCTGAGGCCAGAAGTTCAAGGCTATGTTGAGCCTGATACTGCACTCCAGCCTTGGTGTTTGTGCTGGTTAATACTGAGTGTTAACTTGATTGGATTGAAGTATACGAACTATTGATCCTGGGTGTGTCTGTGAGGGTATTGCCAAAAGAGATGAACATTTAAGTCAGTGGGCTGGGGAAGGCAGATCCACCCCAGTGGGCTGGGGAAAGCAGACCTGGTGGGCACAATCTACTCAGCTTCCAGTGAATATAAGCAGGCAGAAAAACATGAAAAGGATAGACTGGCCTAGCCTCCCAGCAGCCACATCTTTCTCCGATGCTGGGTGCTTCCTGCCCTCAAACATCAGACTCCAAGTTCTTCAATGTTGAGACTTGGACTGGTTCTCCTTGCTCCTCAATCTTGCAGACAGCCTACTGAGGGAGCTGGTGATCGTGTGAGTTAATACTGAATAAACTCGTATACACACACACACACACACACACACACACACACACACACACACACATACACATATGTATATATATCCTATTAGTTCTGTCCCTCTAGAGAACCCTGACTAGTATATATTTTAGTACCTGGAGTGGTTCTAGAGGAACAGAATATTAAGGTTGAAGTTCTTTCATTGGTTTTGGGGTTTCTAGAGTTGGCTGCTTAATATGATTAGACCCAAAAATGCTAAGGACTCTACTTATAATAATATGGAGAATACTGATAGTCCTTGGTGTGAACTGTTTAGAGAGTTGTGCAAAATAAATGCATTTGACACTCCTGATTCACCACTTATGAGAGGCAAGGAGTTTAGTCACTGTATACGTAATACCTTTGACCATATGTGGAGAACCAAGGAACATAATGAAGCTGGTTGGTTGCTTGCTCCTAAGTTCAGTGGAAAAAGTGGTGAAAGAAAGTGAACTCAGGGATTCTGTCTCCCAGCTTCAGAAACAGGTACTGAGCCTCAAATCTGCTAAGATTGCCCTGAGTGAGAGTCTTATCTCCTGTGGAGAAAGAGCTGAAATTGTGGAAAAACAGACACAAGGTCTCATCATGCGAGTGACTGACCTGCAACAAAAGGCGCATGCACAGCCTTGCCAGGTGTTTACTGTTAAAATAAGGGCATTGATTGGAAAAGAATGGGACCCTGCAACTTGGAATGGGGATGTATAGGAGGATCTCGATGAAACTGGGGACATTGAGTTTGTAAACTCTGATGAACCTTTCTATTGCCAGAAGGAACAGGTTCCCCATACCCAGTAGTGGCAACATCCCCTCCGCATTCATGCTGCCATCAGCCTTTCCACCTTTGTCTGAGGAGATAAACCCTGCACTGCCTGAGGCAACAGTGATGGCCTCCCCTGAGGCAGTTGCCAGGCTGACCTCTGGCCAGCCCCTAGAGGCGAGGTTGAGAGTGTGACCCATAAGGAGGTGCACTACACTCAAAAATAACTGTTTGAGTTCTCTAATTTATATAAACGGAAATCTGGAGAACAGGCCTGGGACTGGATATTAAGGGTGTGGGATAATGGTGGAAAGAACATAGAGTTGGATCAGGCTGAATTTATTGATTTGGACCCATGAAGTAGGGACTCTGCTTTTAATGTTGCAGCTTGGAGTGTTTTTTAAAAAAAAAAAAAAAGGTTATAATAGTTTATTTGCTTGGTTAGCTGCATTATGAATTAAAAGATGGCTCACTGTGAGCCAGCTAGAAATGCTTCATCTCCCTTGGTTTAATGTAGAGGAAGGGATCCAAAGGCTTAGGGAGATTGGGATGGTGGGGTGGATTAGTCATGTTAGACCTGTTCATCCCAGCTGGGAGGATCCAGAAGATATACCCTTGATTAATGCCTTGTAAAATAGATTTGTGAGGGGAACACCTGCATCTTTGAAGAGCCGTGTAATTGCTCTTCTCTGTATATCAGATCTAACAGTGGAAACTGCAGTCACTCAACAAAAAAATTTAAATACAGTGGGAATAATTGGATCCTAAGGTGGTGGAGGCCAAGTGGCAGCACTCAACCGTCAAAGGTAAGGTGGACGTAGCTACCATAATGGATAGTAGAGGCAAAAGCAGCAATCAGAATAGTCTGGCTCATGTAGCGCTCTGGCATTGGCTAATTCATCGTGGTGTTCCTAGAAGTGAAATTGATAGGAAGCCTACTGCATTCCTATTTAATTTACACAAGCAGAAAACTTCTAGGTCAAATGGACAAAAGACTAATTTGAATTGTAAAAACAGAGAATCATGGCTTCTCAATTAATTTCCAGACTTGAGCCAGTTTATAAACCCAGAACCCCTTGAATGAAGGGGAGGCTGGGTCCCCTTGAGGTAGGACCCCACTACAGTACCAATAATTTTTTTTTTTTTTTTTTTTGAGACAGAGTCTTGCTCTGTCACCCAGGCTGGAGTGCAGTGGCGCGATCTTGGCTCACTGCAAGCTCCGCCTCCCGGGTTCACGCCATTCTCCTGCCTCAGCCTCCCCAGTAGCTGGGACTACAGATGCCCATCACCACGCCTGGCTAATTTTTTGTATTTTTAGTAGAGATGGGGTTTCACCGTGTTAGCCAGGATGGTCTCGATCTCCTGATCTCGTGATCCGCCCGCCTCGGCCTCTCAAAGTGCTGGGATTACAGGCGTGAGCCACTGCGCCCGGCCCAGTACCAACAATTTATGCAGTGAATCTTTCTCCCATCCTTCCCCAAGGAGAACTCCAGCCTTTTACCAGGGGAACTGTGCACTGGGGAAAGGGAAATGTCATTTCAGGGACTACTGGACACTGCCTCTGAGCTGATATGGATTCCAGGAGACCCAAAACATCATTGTGGTCCTCCAGTTAAAGTAGGGGCTTATGGAGATCAGGTAATTAATGGAGTTTTAGCTCAGGACTTACAGTGGGTTCAGTGGGTCCCTGGACTCATCCTGTGGTCATTTCCCCAGTGCCAGAATGCATAATTGGCACAGACATACTTAGCAGCTGGCCCAACCCCCACATTAGCTCCCTGACTGGTAGGATGAAGGCAGTTATGGTAGGAAAGGCTAAATGGAAGCCACTAGAGCTGCCTCTACCTAGAAAAAATAGTAGCTCATAAATAATATTACATCCCTGGAGGGATTGCAGAGATTAGTGCCACCATCAAGAACTTGAAAGATGCAGGGATAAGGCTGGGCACGGTGGCTCATGCCTGTAATCCCAGAACTTTACAGGCTCATGCCTGTAATCCCAGAGGCGGGCAGATCACGAGGTCAAGAGATCGAGACCATCCTGGCCAACATGGTGAAACCCCGTCTCTACTAAAAATACAAAAAAAAATTAGCTGGACATGGCAGCGCACGCCTGTAGTCCCACCTACTCATGAGGCTGAGGCAGGAGAATTGCTTGAACCCGGGAGGCAGAGGTTGCAGTGAGCTGAGATCATGGCACTGCACTCCAGCCTGGTGACAAAGCGAGACTCTGTCACACAAAAAAAAGAAAGAAAGAAAAAAGAAAGATGCAGGGGTGGTGAGTCCCACCACATTCCCATTCAACTCTCTCATTTGGCCTGTGCAGAAGACAGATGGATCTTGGAGAATGACAGTGGATTATTGTAAGCTTAACCAAGTGGTGGCGACTCCAATTGCAGCTGCTGTACCAGATGTAGTTTCATTGCTTGAGCAAATTAACACATCTCCCGGTACCTGGTATGCAGCCATTGACTTGGCAAATGCCTTTTTCTCTATTCTTGTTCATAAGGTCCACCAGAAGCAATCTGCCTTCAGCTGGCAAGGCCAGCAATATACCTTTACTGTCCTACCTCAGGGGTATATCAACTCTCTGGCTTTGTGTCATAATCTTATTCAGAGAGGCCTTGATTGCTTTTTGCTTTGGCAGGATATCACACTGGTCCATTACATTGATGACATTATGCTGATTGGATCTAGTGAGCAAGAAGTAGCAAACACACTGGACTTATTGGTGAGACATTTGTGTGCAAGAGGATGGGAAATAAATCTGACTAAAATTCAGGGACCTTCTACCTCAGTAAAATTTCTAGGGGTCCAGTGGTTTGGGGCCTGTTGAGATATTCCTTCCAAGGTGAAGGGGCCTTTGGCCCCTCCTACAACCAAGAAAGAGACACAACGCCTAGTGGGCCTATTTGGATTTTGGAGGCAACACATTCCTCATTTGAGTATGTTACTCCAGCCCATTTATCAAGTGACCTGAAAGGCGGCCGATTTTGAGCAGGGTTGAGAACAGGAAAAGGCTCTGCCACAGGTCCAGGCTGCTGTGCAAGCTGCTCTGCCCCTTGGGCCATATGACCCAGCAGATCCAGCGGTGCTTGAGGTGTCAGTGGCAGATAGGGATGCTGTTTGGAGCCTTTGGCAGGCCCCCATAGATGAATCACAGTGGAGGCCTCTAGGATTTTGGAGCAAGGCCCTGCCATCTTCTGCAAGTAACTACTCTCCTCTTGAGAGACAGCTCTTGGCCTGTTACTGAGCTTTGGTGGAAACTGAACATTTGACTATGGGTCATCAAGTAACCATGTGACCTGAACTGCCTATCATGAACTGAGTGCTTTCTGACCCATCTAGCTACCAGGTGGGTTGTACATAGCAGCCTTCCATCATCAAATGGAAGTGGCCTGTATGTGATCAGGCTCAAGCAAGTTCTGAAGGCACAAATAAGTTACATGAGGAAGTGGCTCAAATGCCCATAGTCTCCACTCCTGCCACCCTGCCTTCTCTCCCCTAGCCTGCACTGATGGCCTCCTGGGGAGTTTCCTGTGATCAGTTGACAGAGGAAGAGAAGACTAGGGTCTGGTTCACAGATGGTTCTGCACAATATGCAGGCACCATCCAAAAGTGGGCAGCCGTGGCACTACAGCCCCTTTCTAGGACATCCCTGAAGGATGGCAGTGAAGGGAAATCTTCCCAGTGGGCAGAACTTCAAGCAGTGCACCTGGTTGTACACTTTGCGTGGAAGGAGAAATGGCCAGATGTGTGATTATATACTGATTCATGGGTTGTAGCCAATGGTTTGGCTGGATGGTCAGGGACTTGGAGGAAGCACCCAATGCTTTTGCCAGGACTACCCTCCATGGACTCATGGAATGCCTTCTCCACCATCATGGTATTCCACACAGCATTGCCTCTGACCAAGGCACTCACTTTATGCCTAAAGAAGTTTGGCAGTGGGCTCATGCTCATGGAATTTACTGGTCTTACCATGTTCTCCATCATCCTGAAGCAGCTGAATTGATAGAATGGTGGAATAGCCTTTTGAAGTTACAATTACAACATCAACTAGGTGACAATATTTTGCAGGGCTGGGGCAAAGTTCTCCAGAAGGCCATGTATGCTCTGAATCAGTGTCCAATATATGGTACTCTTCCTCCCATAGTCAGGATTCATGGGTCCAGGAATCAAGGGGTGGGAATTTCGGAAGTGGTACCACTCACCATCACCCCTAGTAATCCACTAGCAAAATTTTTGCCTCCTGTTCCTGTGACATTACGTTCTGCTGGCCTAGAGGTCTTAGTTCCAGAGGGAGGAATGCTGCCACCAGGAGACACAACAATGATCCCATTAAACTGGAAGTTAAGATTGCCACCTGGACACTTTGGGCTCCTCCTACCTTTAAGTCAACCAGCTAAGAATGGAGTCACAGTGTTGGCTGGGGTGATTGACCTGGACTCTCAAGATGAAATCAGTCTACTCCACAATGGAGGTAAGGAAGAGTATGCATGGAATGCAGGAGATCCATGAGGGCGTCTCTTAGTATTACTATGTCCTCTGATTAAGGTCAATGGGAAACTGCAACAACCCAATCCAGCCAGGACTACAAATGGCCCAGACCCTTCAGGAATGAAGGTTTGGGGCACTCCATCAGAAAAAAAACCACGACCTGCTGAGGTGCTTGCTGAAGGCAAAGGGAATACAGAATGGGTAGTAGAAGAAGGTAGTCATCAATACCACCTATGACCACGTGACCAGCTGCAGAAACGGGGACTGTAATTGTCATGAGTATTCTCTCCTTTTGTTAAAAACATGTTTGTGCAGGTATACATTTGTATTAAGAAGATGTCTTCATTTTATTTCCTTTTTCCTTTATCATGTGACATAAGATTGACTTCATATCAGCATTTAAGTATTATTCACTTTATGTTATAGTATTTGGGTTGGGGATTGGTGCATTTCTGGTTGTACAAAGGACAGTTGTATTATGTTAGGTATAATTATGACCTTACTATTGTCTTTATTTGAAGATTATGTATAATCTCGGGAAATGTATATGGGTTCAGGTTGACAAGGGGTGGTTGTTACGGTTAATACTGACTGTCAACTTGATTGAATTGAAGGATACAAAGTATTGATCCTGGGTATGTCTGTGAGGGTGTTGCCAAAAGAGATTAATATTTAAGTCAATAGGCTGGGTAAGGCAGATCCACCCTTAATCTGGTGGGCACAATCTAATCAGCTGCCAGCGAATATAAAGCAGGCAGAAAAACATGAAAAGGAGAGACTGGCCTCCCAGCCTACATCTTTCTTCCGTGCTGGGTGCTTCCTGCCCTCGAACATCACATCACACTCCGAGTTCTTCTGTTTCAAGACTTGGTCTGGCTCTCCACGCTCCCCAAGCTTGCAGACAGCCTACTGTGGGACCTTGTGATTGTGTAAGTTAATACTGAATAAACTCCTCTTTACATATATATATCCTATTAATTCTGTCCCTCTAGAGAGAACCCTGACTAATATATCATTAAAGTGAGACCCTGTCTAAAAAAAAAAGAGAGAAAAGAGAGTCCTTTGATTTTGCTTTATTTTTTCAGGATCTTTTTGGCTATTCTGAATTCCTTTCAATTTTGTATGAATTTAAGAACTGTCTTTTCCATTTCTGCAAAAAGTTTTGATAGGATTGTGTTGCATCTGTAGATTGCCTTGAGTAGTATTGACATTTTAACCTTAATAACAATAAGTCTTCCTATCCATGATTACAGGATATATTTCCATTTATTCAAGTCTTTTTAAAAATTTCTTAAAGTAATACTTTTATCTCCTTGGTTAAATTTATTCCTAGATATTTTATTCTTTTGGATGCTATTATAAATATAATTGTTTCCTTGATTTCCTTTTTGCTCTGTTGATTGCTAGTGTATAGAAGCATTGATTTTGGCTTGTTGATCTTATACCCTACAACTTAGCTGAATTTGTTTATTGCTGTAGTTTTTTTTTTTTGGTGGGGGTGGTGAAGAGGGGTGGATTCTTTTTTTTAAAATATAAATAGGATCATATAATTATGAATAGAGATAGTTTTATTTTCTTTCCAATTTGGATGCCTTTTATTTCATTTTAGTGCCTAATTGATCAGTCTACAACTTTTAGTACAGTGTTGAATAGCTGTGGTGAAAATGGGCATCCTTGTCTTGTTGATGATATTTAGGGGAAAGCTTTCATTACTTTTATCTTTGAATGTGATGTTGGCTCTGGGTTTTTCATAAATATACCGTATTATGTTGAGGAATTTCACTTCTATTCCTAGTTTTCTGAGTTTTTTTTTTTTTTAATCATGAAAGCATGTTGGATTTTGTCATGCCTTTTCAGCATCAGTTGTGGGATCATGTATGCAATTCTTCACTTTTTCTGTTAATGAGGTGTGTTGGCATTGATTGATTTTCTAATGCTGAACTACCTTTGTATTCCTGGGATAAATCCCACTTGGCCATGGGGTATAATCCATTCAGTATGCTGTTGAATCTGTTTGCTAGTATTTTGCTGAGGATTTTTGGTCTATCAACTGCTCACACTACCCTACTTGAGGCTACACTGTTGGCCATTCATTCCTTTGATAGTTGTTATTGTTGACTTCTTTCTTCCCAAACTATTCTTGGTGTTTCTGAGGCAGTATGCGCTCCTGTTTTTTTTTCTTTCATTTCTAGGCATTTCTGTGCCTACACTGTAGATTTTTCCTCTGTTCATCCTTTACGTGTTAGTATATCTCAGGGATCCTTGTGAGCCTTTGAGTGATCCCATCCATATCCAAACTTTTATTTTTATTTTTTGTAGAGATGGAGTCTTGCTATGTTTCCCAGGTTTGCTTCAAACTAGTGGCCTCAAGCAGTCATCCTGCCTCAGCCTGCCAGAATGCTGGGATTACAGGAGTAAGCCACCTTGCCCAGTTCCACACCCACACTTTTTTTTTTTTTTTTTTTTTTTGAGATGGAGTTTTGCCTTGTCGCCCAGGGTGGAGTGCAATGGTGTAATCTTGGCTCACTGCAACCTCCACCTCTTGGGGTCCTAACGATTCTCCTGCCTCAGCCTCTTGAGTAGCTGGGATTACAGGCACCCGATACCATGCCCAGCTAATTTTTGTATTTTTAGTAGAAACAGGGTTTCACCATGTTGGCCAGGGTGGTCTCGAACTGCTGACCTCGTGATCCGCTTGCCTCAGCTTCCTAAAGTGCTGGGATTACAGGCATGAGCCACCGTGCCTGGCCCCAAACTTTTATATATTAGTAACTCCCAAGTCACTGTCTCTGGATAAGGCCACTTCTCTGATCTACATGTGGAGCCACCCCCTGAACAGCTCCACTGCATTGTCCCATGGGTATCCCAACACCCAACAGAACTCACAAGTCTTTCATGTTTGGGCCTCTCTTTACCTGTCCAGAGACTATTAGAGTTGTTCAGGGCCATTTCAGTCTTAAGGAAAGAATGCTTTGCATTCCGTTCAAATCTGGGTTATGGCTGGGCACAGTGGCTTATGCCTGCAATGCCAGCACTCTGGGAGGCCAAGGAGAGAGGACTGCTTGAGACCAGGACTTTGAGACCATCCTGTACAACACAGCAAGACCTCATCTGTATAAAAAATTTTAAAAATTAGCCAGACATCGTGGCTGGCTCTCGCCTGTCGTCTCTGGAAGCTAAGGGGAGGATTGCCTGCCACAGAGGTCAAGGCTGCAGTGAGCTATGATGGCCCCATTGCACTCCACCCTGGGCAGCAGAGCAAGACCCTGTGTCAAAATAAATACATAAAAATAATAAAAATAAAAACAAATCCGAGTTATGCTGGCTTCTAGCTCTGTGTACTAGAGCGCATTCCTTAGCTCCTTCCTTGTTTCTCTGTTGCCTCATTTGTAAAGTGGGAATGATAATACTTGGTATTAGGATTACTGTGACCCATATTAGTTCTAAATGAACTGCCGTGATAGTATTGGTCAGACCTGAGGGGATACTGTACAAAGGGGTGGAAAGTAATACCAAGCTGACCATTGTTTCTGCCGACCCTGACTTTTGTGCTTTCACCCAGTTTCTGGTGGAGAACCTGACTAACAGAAACCAGATGAAAACTGGAGCCTTACTCTAATAACCCTGCTGGGTTTAATCTGAAGATTTATCTTTATAGCAAAATATTTTTTATTGTTTTCATTAAGATCCCTTTGGCTGGTGATCCAAATTGAATGTTATTCTGCTGTATAGGAAACAGTATTTATTAATGTGTTTTTATACTTGATGCTTGTCTTAAGGTGATCACCCACTGATTTTCACTTAAATAATTGTGCTTTTCTATTCCCTCTGTCTGTATGCTTAAAATCTTGGCTTTACCATTCATGAAAGAGAATGGAAAATATATCCATTAAGAATCAGATAAGAATTAGTTAAAAGAGAAAGCTTGGAAATCTCTATATTTAAGTACGTTTTAACAGTGCTTTGAAATGATTAATTGCTTTGTTTTAAATATTGATGACACCATAAATTAAATATTTATACATCCTTTTCATATTTAAAAATAGATTCAACAAATATTAAAGCTATTAATACCCGAACTCCTAATCAAAATCAAAGAAATTTTTAGTTTGAATAAGGCAATGGGATGGAAAATTTACTGTTTTTAAGGCTCCCTTTAAGCTTAAAAACTAGGTGCCTAATTTGTGACTTTTTTGCTAAATTCACTTTTAAAATGACTTAAAAATCACTTACGCTTTATTTTTCTTTCAAATGTTTTTTCTCCTAATATTTTAAAATAAGGAAAGGTGCCTCCGTGTTAGGTACTATAATTGTATTCAAGTTTTTGCAACTCCATTCAAAAAAGTACGTATTTTGTAAGCTCTAACTGGACAGGCGGGCTTGACGAAGGGGATGGCTCTGAGGTGCCGGTTTTCAGCCACAGGCCCTTCAGCGCTTAAACAGTTACAGACAGGGTAGGTTTCTGGCCGGAGCACGGGAACCTAGTCCTCAGGAAGCCGCAGAGGCCCCGAGGGCGCGGACTGGGCGGACGGGCGGCAGAGGTCGTCCAGCACCAGCTCCGCCCGCAGGGGCGGTGCCCGACCCGGCTTCCCCAGAGCCCGCCCTCCGCGCCGGGCGCCCCCGTGGCCTCCGCGGCAGCTGTTCCCAGTGATGCAAACCCTCACTTCCCGCATCCACTTCCCCACAGAGCCCGCGGAGCCGGCGGGAGCCGCGCGTGCCGCCCAGCCGTGCGCCATGGGCAACATCCAGAAGAAGCTGACTGGCAAAGCCGAGGGTGGCAAGCGGCCGGCAAGGGGCGCGCCGCGGCGGGGCCAGACCCCGGCGGCGGGCGCGGACAAGCGGAGCCCGCGGCGGGCCTCTGCGGCGGCGGCGGCGGGCGGTGGCGCCACCGGGCATCCGGGCGGCGGGCTGGGCGCGGAGAACCCCGCCGCCCCGCTTAGCCCCGCCGGCCTGAAGAGCCAGGGCAACGAGCTGTTCCGAAGCGGGCAGTTCGCCGAGGCGGCCGGCAAGTATTCGGCGGCAATCGCGCTCCTGGAGCCGGCAGGTAGGTGCGCCGCGCCCCGCTGCTTCCCGGGTCCCTCGCGCTGCGATTCACCCGACCCCCTGGGGCCCCGTGGGAGAGGCGCTGCCGCCTCCTGAATGACAGGCGCCGGCATCGCTGCATTCCTCCCAGGTGACTAAGAGCGCCGTGCCACCTGACCTCAGTGAGCAGCACCTTGGAATGCGGGCATGTTCCCGGCCAGGCACATTTGCCTCCGTCCCCGCCGGGCTTTCCCTTGGTGGCTATTGCGGGTAGCAGCTCTGCGGAGTTCTGCATGATCAGTCTGTAGGACTGCAGTGCCACCCCACCGGAGACCTCGGCCGTCTTGTAATTCTGGTGAACTGTGATCTTGCTAATGGATTTTAACTGTATTTAATTAAATGTGATTTTTAGGAAGTGAAATTGCAGATGATCTAAGTATCTTATATTCAAATAGAGCAGCATGTTACCTAAAAGAAGGAAACTGCAGTGGCTGCATTCAAGATTGTAACAGGTAAACTGCACTTTTTCAGGTTTGTCAAGAGATTGTTATAATTTCATTGTGGTGAATGCAATATCCAAGATCCTGAATTTTCTGCCTAAGGATCTAATTTCTTAAGAGCTTTATGGTATGTTAGGTATGTTAATTGATTGACACATAAAAATCAGAAATTATCTCACGTATATGAAGAGAGTCATAGAAGACTGTGCAAACTTTTTTCATGTCCACTGCTACTGCCTAATTCGTGCTCTTTTCATATCACTCCTAGACTACTGGAGAAACCTGATAACTAATTCCAATCTATTGCGGCATCAGAATAACTCTCCTGAAACATTACTTTGTTCAGATTGTTTCCATCAGGCCTTTAATGGCTCAGTATTGGCTTCGAAATAACTGTAAACTTCTCTGTCACCACACTGCCTCCAAGCAAGTTTCTGCTTCCATTTGGTGTACTGGACCACTTGCTTACTCTCGCCCACCCTGTTCTCTGAGCCCTTGCCCAGGTTGCCCCTAATGGTGGTAATGCCCTTTGCATATCTTAGCTTCTGAAGTTCTTGCTCAGCTACCCCTTCTCTCTACCTTCTTGGGTGCCCCAGACTTCCTGGTCATCTGCAGGTCTGTAACACCTACACTGACACTTGGTCACACCTCTAAGTCCTGTTATCCACTGAAGGGGGTTTAAACACATTGAGGTTAGGAACCATGTCTTTTCTTTTTTTAATAGACAACTAATCACTGTACATATTTATGGGGTACTGAGTGATGCTTCAATATATACGATGTGGCCAGGTGCAGTGGCTCACGCTTGTAATCCCAGCATTTTGGGAGACCCAGGTGGGCAGATTGCTTCAGGTCAGTTTGAGACCGTCCTGGCCAACATGATGAAACCTGGTCTCTACTAAAAATACAAAAATTAGCTGGGTGTGGTGGCACACCCTTGTAGTCCCAGCTACTCGGGAGGCTGAAGCAGGAGAATCGCTTGAACCTGGGAGGCAGACATTGTTGCAGTGAGCTGAGATCCCACGACTGCACTCCAGCCTGGGCAACAGACAAGAGACTCTACTGTAAACTTTACGTATATATACACATACACATATTTATATATACGCATACATGTGTATGTATGTATGTTTATGTATATATGTGTATATGTGTGTGTGTATATATGAAGAGAGTTATAGAAGATTGTGCAAACTTTTTTCATTTCCACTGCTACCGCCCTAATTCGTGCTCTTTTCATATTACTCCTAGACTACTGGAGAAGCCTGATAACTTCTCCATATATATATGAAGTTATCCATATATATCCACAGATCCATATATATGAAGTATATGTATACGTGTATATATGTATACACGTATAGATACACATATATACACGTATACATATACATATGTATACATATATATGAAACTATCATTGTTAACTATAGTCATCCTACAGTGCTACAGAATACTAGAACTTGTGCCTCCTATCTAGCTGTAATTTTGTATCCTTTAACAAATCTCTGCCTGTCCCCCACTTCCCCCTACCCTTCCCAGCCTCTGGTAGCCTCTGAGGAACCATGTCTTACACAGCTTTGTACCCCTCAAAGCATATTAGTCACCCATGGTACTCAATAAGTTACCTGCCTGGATGGTAAATATCTACATAAATAAAACATTGTTTTCCACCATTAAGTAATAAGAAGCCCAAAAGAAGAAGTCATGTCCTAGTTTGATTAATACAACTCTGGCTTACCCATGTTGTCTCATATAATACTCTCAGAAACTCTAGTTTGAACAGTAAATTATGTGGACACTGTTTACAAGGTGAGTAATTTATTATTGTTTTCATTGACTGTATCAGTTTATTGATACGGGTAAAGCTTGCTAGTATCTGTGCCTAAGTTTAAAAAGAAGGCCTTGAGGCACTTGGATTTTTTTTTTGCCAGTTTTACATATCTAAATTTGAAGTGAGTAATACTTATATTCTCTTTGGCCTGACATGAGACCGCATCCTCAGTTGTGTTGGCTCATACTTGCTAATTATTACATTTTTCAGGATTTTGTGAGCTGGTTGATGTCAAGTTGATATTTTGAAATCTGCCATGGTGGGATACCATTTAATACCATGAAATTAGCAAATGCCACAAATCTGGGCTTCCCACCCCTCTTTTTTCTTTACCCAGAGAGCCAGTTGTTAAGGGCTTTTACCAGTGCTCTTAACAGACCAGACCATGTGAATTTGTTGGATACCAAGCCCATGGTGATTTGCAGCCAACATCCTTTGAGCTCAAGTGTCTGGTTCTAATACATAACCCTTCAGACTTGTTTTAGGCCTTTCCACAGTGAGGGAGGTCAGGACACTTTAGTTAAAACTTGAGACCCCTAACATTAGAGCTGCTGCAGAAGAGTGGATTTGTGTTGTCCTTACCTGAGATCCTCTAAGGCGATGAACATTTACTGGCTAAAATTGGCTGCATTTCAGTGTAGACACAGGAGAAAGTCAAGGATGGGACTCCAGCCATGGTGTCCAGGGAAGCTAGAGTGGGGGCTTGTCCTAGGGGAGGGCAGGAGATGGCTCGCCTGAGAGGGAAGTGGACGTTGGTTTAGGTAGGTTGTGCTAACTAACTTAAGAGCTGTTTTCTAGGCAAGGAACCTGGCCTTGCTGGTTGGTGCTGACCTCCGTAGAGACTGATCTACTCAGATGTTTTCTTTGATAGCTGGCCTACCAATCCCAGTGTAACAGAAATGGAGATGAGGCCCAGCAGGGGGTGATTTTACACTAAAGCAGTGATTCTCAATCTTGTTTAAGGCCAGAGAAGCCACTCTGCTTTTGTGAACATCTTTTTAGCTCAAGTGACTATATTCAAATAGATTGCATACATGTTAAAGGGAGTTTTTGTGTTGTTTTGTTTTGTTTTGTTTTTTGTTTTTCAGTTAATTGTCTTTTGCTCTTTGGAGAGTTCTATGAGTTTTTGTTGTTGTTGTTGTTTGTTTGTTTGTTTTTTTGAGACTAAGTCTTGCTCTGTCCCCCAGGCTGGAGTCCAGTGGCGCGATCTCGGCTCATTGCAACCTCTGCCTCCCAGGTTCAAGTGATTCTCCTTCCTCAACCTCCCGAGTAGCTGGGATTACAGGCACTTGCTACTGCGCCTGGCTAATTTTTCATATTTTTTGTAGAGAAGGGGTTTCACCCGCTGCAGGCCAGGCTGGTCTTGAACTCCTGACCTCAAGTGATCCACCTGGCTTGGCCTCCCAAAGTGCTGGGATTACAGGGATGAGCCACTGCGCCTGGCCCAAAAGTTCTTATTACCAGATAAGTGGTATCAGGAGTCAAACACTGAGAAAGAAAAAACTTCACTTTTCTTATCTATCAGAACCTTTTTGATTTATCTAAACCACACCAAAAGTCTTTTGGTGACTTTCCATTGAGGACATTTCAACAGACTAAATACAAATTTATTTGTATTTAATGTTGCCTAGTAATTCTCTGCTTTTTCTTTTCTTTCTTTTTCTTTTTCTTCTTCTTCTTCTTTTTTTTTTTTTGAGACAGAGTCTCTCTCTGTCACCCAGGTTGGAGTGTAATGGCATGATCTTGGCTCATTGCAGCTTCTGGACCTCCTGGGTTCAAGCGATTCTTGTACCTCAGCCTCCCAAGTAGCTGGGATTACATGTGTGCACCACCTCACCCAGCTAATTTTTGTACTTTTTTTTTTAGTAGAAACAGGGTTTTGCCGTCTTGGCCAGGCTGGTCTTGAACTCCTGGCCTCAAGTGGTCTACCAGCCTCAGCCTCCCAAAGTTCTGGGATTACATATAGGCTTGAGCCACCATGCCTGGCCAGTTCTCTGCTTTTTCTTATCTTTGCTACTCTAACAGTCTTGAAATTAGAAGATTCTTTAGAGTCTTAACTGTGTCACCTTGAATAGATAGCCTCTTTTGTAAGCTCTGCTTCAAAAGTTCTCTGTGCTTACTTTTATGCATGGGTGGTTTTTTTCCTTAATGGAATTTCTATTAATAAGTTCATATTCATTTGCAGGATTGTGGTTAAAGAAAAAAATCTTGCATTTACTGGGCAGAAAGTGCTAAAAATTAAATACATCATCTCATCAATTTTAGATCCCAAGCTTGGCTTAAGGCCATCTTGAATAGATAAATGGCACCTTGGTCATTGGAAGTCTTCTGTGAAGTGAAGGTAGTTGCATGGTTGTGACTCTGCTCATAGAGTTAATATTACCTAAACAATAAACTAAACTAAATTTAAGGCAGTGGTACAGGTGACAGATCCATTTACTGTTTTAAAAAAACCAGTTACTTATTATAGAAAACTTAAGAAAAAACTAGCACAGCACAAAGACGATCATTAAAATCAATCACAATCCTAACACCTAGGCAGAGTGAAATTGGTTATTTTTTCAGAGAAGTGAAGCAGATTAAGTTTGACAGCATTTCTAGAATAATTTCTATGATACGCCAGAAGGGCTCCCACAAGTGCAGCTGAGCATCTGTATGATGTGGGGAGTGGTCTGAGTGGCAGATGACTGAGAGTTCCTTCATTTGCAGTGTTTCTGTGTGTACTGCGTTAGGCAGAGTATAGGCTCTTGAGGGCTCACGGAGAAGTTTGCTAAGTGCCTCTCATGACCCAGGTGTTGATCTGGGACTAGGAATATAGCAGTGCTCAGGACAGGCGATGCCCTTGCCTTCACGAAGCTCCCTTAGAAAGAACTGACCTGTGGGCACATCACTCCTCATGTTTCTGTTTCTTCACCCACATAATGAACATATTAATATTTACCTGACAGGTTTGTTGTGAGATTAGATGGGGAAGTCTACAGTGATTAGCACATAGCAGATACTCTGTCAATGTTTCCTCATTGCTGAATCACTGTAGACAGGAATAAACAGCAGATTTCTAAGACTATTGGAAAAAAACTAAGTTAAAGAAAGCAGCCCTTGCTCATGCTTTCCTGGAAAGTTAACTACTTGATATATTAATTGCTTATAGCATGAGCTGAAAGAATAAATCCAGAATCTTCAATGTGGACAGTCTGGTGCAGATGCTAGTTAGTAGTTATATAGAAAGGAGGCTCTTCATAGGATCTCTGCATGGAGGACTTCTTTGCAGCTTCTGTTGATTTTGTTAAAACCAAGAGTACTATAGTTTTCATTCATAAATATAGATGGTCCTTAACTTACAGTGGTTCAACTTACGGTTTTTTAACTTTACCATGGTGTGAAAAGGATACACAAGGTTTCAGTCTTTAAGCACTGGTGATTCTTTAACCAAAGACTCTGTGCTGCCTTTTGACTTAACATATTTTCAGTTTACCATGGGATTATTGGGACATAACCATATTGTAAATCGAGGATTATATGTACAGTTTTTTTACTGTTTTACTTCAGAATATAATGAAGTACGTTAAATGCTGAAGTAGCTTTAAACAAAACCAAAAAACACAACCATGAGATACATCTTTAGTGATATTGGAAACACTTCATAGACTAAAACATGCAAGATGAAAATTCATGACTTAGAAGAAATCATTGTATGTTTAGTTCTTTGATTCCCTTTTGGTCTGTTTTTGAAGCCCTTTTGCAGCAAGTGAATCATAATAAACTAGTGAGTTTTAGGGTGCCGATTTTCAAAATGTGATGCAACTTTTATGGTTCTGTACTTTATTATTAAATACATAGATGCAAATAAGAATTTTCTTTTTAATCTGTCAACGACAAGAATCTGTTGAAACCCTGCTCTGTGCCTTGTGCCATGCTGCTCTGTTAGGGGACTGGGGATGCCAGGGCATGCTGCCAGGGAGCTCCCGCCTCAGTGGGAAAGAGTAAATGCAGAGTGCTTTGCTACTGGTTTGAAAGAAAGGAACACAAATGTGATTGCTGTCTTACTCTGGATTTGCCTTTCTGGCATGTTGCCTGGTTCCCAAGACGAAGTCTCGGATGTGTACATATTTGAGAGTTCAGTACGCAGTATCTATTCACTGAAGTATAAACGAAAGACCATTTTTCAAAACAAATGGTATATAATATTTTTGTCTTCTTTAGGGCTCTGGAACTTCATCCATTCTCAATGAAACCTCTTCTGCGGCGGGCAATGGCCTATGAAACTCTAGAGCAGTATGGGAAAGCTTACGTGGATTATAAAACAGTGTTGCAGATAGACTGTGGACTCCAGCTGGCAAATGACAGTGTTAACAGGTAATTAATCTGAGGCAGCTACCTAAAATCTAGTTGTTTTGTACGGTTTTTCCCTTCCCCTCCTTCAAGAACATGTCAAAGTATAGCTGTGTTCTCAGTTACTTTTATCACCTCAGTGATTGCCTTCTTTTACTCCATTACATCAAATGGTTCTCTTCCTTAACTTAATTTCTGACTCTCCCTTAATACATTCTGAGTTGTTCTATAATGCCTTTGCATTTGTTTTCTGATCTATTTATTACTGCTCAATCTATATATATATATATATATATTTTGGTCTTAGTAACACAGGATATAACTCATATGTGCTACTTAAATATATGTGGTGATAAGAAGGTATTTACATTGATATCATAAAATCAGTACTAGTAGCTGGGTACGGTGGCTGATGCCTGTAATCCTAGCACTTTGGGAGGCCAAGGCGGGCAGATCACTTGAGGTCAGGAGTTTGAGACCAGCCTGGCCAACATGGCGAAACCTCATCTCAACTAAAAATACAAAAATTAGCTGGGTGTAGTGGCAGGTGCCTGTAATCCCAGCTACTCAGGAGGCAGGAGAATTGCTTGAACCCAGGCTGTGGAGACTGCAGTAAGCTGAGATCACACCACTGCATTCCAACCTGGACAACAGAGCAAGATTCCATCTCAAAAAAAAAAAAAAAAATTAAAATTAAATAAGTAAATCAATCAGTACTAGCTGTAGAATAAGATCCAAAAATGTGGTGAAAACTGCTGTGTTGAATCCTCTCCTCCCACAGGATTTGCAGGTGTTCATTGGCACCATATCTGACAGTGGAAACATATCTGTTGTTTCTCCTGAGGAAAACAGATATCTTCATGAGCCTGCCGGATATTTCTGTCATATGCCCTTGTAAATAGACACTTATCTAGGATGAGTAGTAATTTATAATGGTGAAATAGCAAATAATTTGGATTTAATTTATATTATGACCTATTTACCCCCAGCATGAGAATGGGAAGGTAAAAACTTCCAGACTTCATCAATTGCTTTCCAGTGAAATTTGAAAAATTACTAGTTGGATAACATTTCTAGTTATGTATGATATTTTCTGATCCCATTTGCTTAAAGTGTAACATCTGAAATATTTATATGTTACACTGTATCCTGTGCTGGTCTAGTGGACCACGGCCTGCTCCCCTCAAAAAAGAAAAAAAGGGAAAAAATGACATGATCTCCATCTTTAAGTACACTAGAATATAGCTGGGTAGAAACAGTGTACAGCAGTTTATCCCCAGGCTGGGGGAAGGGATCACAGAGCGACCACGCCACCTGTGTCTGTATGGGCTGAACTTGTGGAGAGAGCACTTGAGGGGGCTTTGAAGGATGCTGAGAGAATGTGAAGAGACCTTAAACAAAATTGTCAAAAATGAGAATGGTAATTCAAGGTAAGTTTTAAAATCAGACCTTACCTTCCCATGTGGTCCCAGCCCTGCTGGAAAGATACATAGGCAGAGCTGACAACTGCTCTCTTGGTAGTCACAGGGAACCTGTCTGATCCCAGCCTGCCTAGAAGAAAGGGACATACATCCATTATCTGTGATGGGGTGAGATGAGACTGAACCTCTGGCACCCACAGTCTCCTTGACCTTGAGCCTCCTTGGCCTTGATCAGGCAGTCTCACCTGGCCCTGCACAGCCACCCCACAGGGTGCCATCTGCTGCTTCCTTTTATGTGCCTGCAGGCCCTTTCTCCTTTTTGTCTTTGAATTCCTTCTCATCTATCAGGAAAGGACTTGCCTCCTCTAGGAAACTACTTTCCCTAATCTACTGTCTCCCTACTCCATAGGTGCGCCTTAGGTTCCTTTCTCAGTGCCCCCATAACACTGGGCCCTCTTTTATTACCCAGCTTCCATATTGTTTTTAGGTTTGCTGTCTCTCTGTGTAAAATTCTTTTCCTGTGGCTCTAGCAGGTGTTCCCTGAGGTCAGAAATTGTGTTTTTTCATCTTTGTTGCTGCACTGCCCCTATGTCTGTGTCCAGTAGACATCCTCAATAAAAATGAGTGCATTTTCAAACAGAGAAGACAGGGTTCACTCCTTTGCTTTGGGGCATTGCTTGTTGCTTTTAATTTGCCCCATCCTCGGCTTGGTAGTTTTCAAGGTAGAGCTGGAGAAAGTAAGATCTTCTCACAGTGTTAGAAGTTATCGTGAAATGGAAAATGGGGAGACACCGGAAGTATCTGGCAGACAGGAGGGCCTGATGAAAAGGTATTTTAGGAAGTCTAATTAATAGTAGGCTGAATGGTTGAAGGGAGAAATGGGTCTGAGAGACCATGATTACTGACATTTCTGACCTTTTTGCATTATGGTTTTTCTAAAAAATTGAGGTAGAATTCATGTACATAAAATTAACTAAGGTGTACAATGCAGTGGCATTTTGTACACTCACCATCTTGGGCAGTCATCACTTCTTTCTAGTTACAAAACATTTCCACCACCCCAAAAGGAAGCCCTGTACCCAGTAAGCAGCCACACCCCATTTTCCTTTCCCCCTGGCAACCACAATCTGTGTTCTGTCTCTATGGGTTTATCTGTTCTGATGTTTCATCTAAATGGAATCATATATGGCATTTGTGTCGGGCTTCTTTCACTTAGCATGTCTTCAGGGTTCATCCACGGCATAGCATGGATCAGTACTTCATTGCTTTTTATGGCTAACATTCCATTATATGCATGTATATATCATATCACATCTTGTTTATCCATTCACTGGTCGATGAATATTTGGGTCATTTCCACCTTTTGGCTATTGTGAACAGTGCTGCTGTGAACATTAATGGACAAATTTTTGTTTGCATACTTACTCTCAGTTCCTTTTCGTATATGCCTAGGAGTAGAATTGCTGGGTAATACTATGTTTAACTTTTTGAAGACTGTATTATATTTATTATATGTACTCAAGAAGGTTCATTTAAAGTAATTGACTTTTAAGACTCTTTTTTTAAATTGAATGGTTCTTGTTGATATTTTGTTGATGAGGCGGCTTTGGTTTTGCTATGTATATTTTTATATACAATATCTATTTAAAATTTTTCACTATTTCTTATTTGTGAATCCCATATTTCTGCTTGCTTTTCCATCTATTCCAGTTCATTATGGAAAATTAAGCAGCAGCAGCTTTTTTTTTTTTTAATTTAAACATCTGTATTTATTTGTTTCTGTCTTCCATTAACCATATTCCTCTCTTCCTCTCCAGGAATCTTATATGTTAAATTTCCCTGCATATACTTATTTATTCCCTGGCAACACATCATCTCTTTTCAGCTGCTTCTTCCTTCCTCTCTGCTGGTAATACAAGTTTTGCTTGAAAATTCTTTTTTCTCAAACTTCTTTTTCTTCTGCAATTCTGGGTGGTTATACAGTAATTTAAAAATTTTTTTTACCTTAAAGCATAAGATTCAATTATTATAACCAAAGATCACTATGGAAATTTAAGTTTAAGAAACTACAGGGAAAGTATGTGCATTACATTTGTCTACATGTCAATATAAAAGTTTTTCACACAAAAAGTATATGCGACTAGATTTAACTAACTTGACTTTATTCTAACTAATTGCCAGTAAACCAGTTCAGTCTTATGAAGCAGTTCTTTTTAACCAGATGTGTTCAAAAGACATAATTTTTAATTTTGTTTTTAAATCTAATTATGACATTCTGTATGTTTAAAATAATGAATAAGTGATCACTGAGGATATTAATCTAAATTTTATGATGGCCATCAGTAAATACCACTAATAAAAAAGCTCTTGTAGTAGAATCTAGTATCTTATTTTTTCATCTTTATTCATATGAAAAGAGAATAGATGGGGCTGGGTGTGGTGGCTCATGCCTGTAATCTCAGCACTTTGGTAGGCTGAGATCACCTGAGGTCAGGAGTTTGAGACCAGACTGGCCAACATGGCAAAACCCCGTCTCTACTAAAAATACAAAAATTAACTGGGCCTGGCAGCGCATGCCTGTAATCCCAACTACTTGGGGGGCTGAGGTAGGAGAATTGCCTGAACCCGGCAGGCAGAGGTTGCAGTGAGCCAAGATTGTATCACTGCTCTCCAGCCTGGACGACAGAGTGAGACTCCATCTCAAAAACAAAACAAACAAACAAAAGAATAAACTGATAATTATAGAAATGAAAAAAATACAGAGCAAGAAAGAGTATCTTAACCACATGTAAATGTTTTGAGAAAAAGCATTATTCACATGACAGCGAGCCCTTACCAGTGTTGGCAACCAGTGTTGTACACCTGTTGTCAACCACAGTAGTTGGTAATGTGGTTATCATAATGTACAGTTTGGGCATAGAAATTCTAAAATACTTCTGATCATTCTCAAGAGTAACACATTATCAATTTAGTAATGATTTTAAATATTACAGGAGACATTTCTTCTAGGCCTCCTAAATTTTAGTTTTATTAACATATTTATAACTTTCTCAAAAAATAAAATTTTATTATGTATACATTAAATTTTTTTAACAAATTAAAAATGTCTTAATTTTTTGTTTTGATTAAAAAATAGTCTAAGTTGCATCATTTATGATAACTTGTAAAAATATTTTTGAAAACAGTTTATGTGGACAGAAAATGCTCAGGATTGCATGTTTTCTATAAGGAAGTACACATTTGCATAGCATTTGTAAATTTTACTCTTAATCTGACCTTCAGTAATATAAAAAGCAAACTAAATGATCAACAGAGAAAATTCATTTTCTCTTTAGGCTATCAAGAATTTTAATGGAGCTGGATGGACCAAATTGGCGGGAGAAGCTGTCACCTATTCCTGCTGTGCCTGCTTCTGTGCCACTGCAGGCTTGGCATCCGGCAACAGAGATGATCTCAAAACAAGCAGGAGACTCCAGCAGTCATCACCAGCAGGACATCACAGGTGGGGGACGCCTACACTCATTTCTTCTCAAGGTTACCTTGAGCTGTGTGTGTACTTTCACAGTAAAGCAGAGAGATAAGAGCATTAATTCTAGAATCAGACCGAGGTTTAAGTGAAGTCCCCGTTCTCCCTCTTTGGCTGGTCTCAAACTCCTGACCTCAAATGATCTGCCTGCCTTGGCCTCCCAAAGTGCTGGAATTATGTTCTCCCTCTTTAAAACTACATAGTCTTAAGAAGTTGCTATATACCTCCTGTGTCCTACTCGTATACATGTAAAAGGGTTTTTTGTTTTGTTGTGTTTTGAGACAGGGTCCTGCTCTGTCACCCAGGGTGGGGTCCAGTGGCGCAATCATGGTTCACTGCAGTCTCGACCTCCCAAGCTCAAGCAATACTCCTGCCTCAGCCTACTGAGTAGCTGGAACCACAGGTGCATACCACCATGCCCGGCTAATTTTTAAATTTTTTGTAGAGACGGAGTCTCCCTATGTTGCCCAGGCTGGTCTCAAACTCCAGGGCTAAAGTGATTCTCCTGGCTCAGCCTCCCAAAGTGCTGGGATTATAGGCATGAGCCACCATGCATGGTTTGAGGCAGGGAAATGTATTAATAAATGTCTCACAAGGAGGTTCTCAGAAATAAATGGAGATGTCTATATAAAATGTCTATATTCTGACTGTGTAAACCTGTAGTAAACATTGTTAAGAGGTGTAAACCTCTTAAACATTGTTAACATAACTAATAAGAAAAAGAAGGCCAGGTGCAGTTGGTCATTCCTGTAATCCCAGCACTTTGGGAGGCAGGTGGATCACTTGAGCCCAGGAGTTCAAGACGAGCCAGGACAACATGGCGAAACCCTATCTTTACAAAAAATATAAGAATTAGCCAACTGTGGTGGTGCATGCGTATAGTCCCAACTACTTGGGAGGCTGAGGTGGGAGGATCCCCTGAGCCCAGGAAGGTTGAGGCTGCAGTGAGCTGTGATGGTGTCACTGCACTCCAGCCTGGGTGACAGAATGAAACGCTGTCTCAAAAAAAAAAAAAAAAAGAAGTTAAATAACATGTAGCTCTACAGTAGACCCTGTATGTGATGAGGCTAAAGAGTAAGACTGATATGGTTAAAATAATAAAATAAAGCCCCACAACATAAATACAGTCATGTGCTCATAATGGTATTCCAGTCAACAGTGGAGCACATCTATGACAGTGATCCCATAAGATTATAATACTGTAACTTTACTGTGTTTTTACTGTACTATACCCTTACCATACCTTTTCTGTGTTTAGACACACAAATACCATTGTGTTACAGTTGCCCGTGGTATTCAGTACAGTAACATGCTGTTACAGGTTTGTAGCCTAGGAGCATTAGCTTGCACCATACAGCCTGGATGTGTAGTAGGATATACCATCTAGGTTTGTGTAGCCACACTCTATGATGTTTGCACAACAGCAAAATTGCCTAACAACAAATTTCGCAGAACGTATCCATTGTTGAGTGATGAATGACTGTGTAATGCAGGTACTTCCTTCTGCCTTTATCGTAGTTGTTAAAAAATTTGTATTCCTTAGTGCCTACATTATTACTTTGAGCATAGTAAGTAAGCATTTAATAAATGTGACTTCACCCTTGCCTTCTGCTTTAAAGCCAGCTGAGGCCCCATTTCTCCCACAAAGCTTAGGAACTCCATATGTGTCCCCAAGTTGTGCTTCATTTTATAGATGCCCTGAGGTTCCTGAGCCATGATGTCCAGATAGATAGTGTTGAACCCTCATTTTCTTTACTGCCAAGAAAGAGCAGACAGGGGACATCTGCCAAGTAGATGATCTAGCAGTCCCAGGAAAATCATGGAGATCTGTAGTTTTCTAGAGCCCGTTATTAATAGGGCCTGACACAAAGCATTTGCTCAGTAAATAAGAGCTACTTCTTACTAACAAAATGCATCTACAGCTGTGAGTTAGCACACCATAGCACAGGTATAATCAACTGTGTTTGAATTTTTCTGTCCAGATTTGTTTACTGATTGATAGTGAGAATGGATACTAAAGGTTTAAAGACACTGGAGGATAAAAGCTTGAGGAAAAATTTTCAGCAAAATCTTCCCTAATATTCTATTTCAGGGTTTATATACCAGGATTGGGAATACTATTTGACCCTATTATGTCAGAATTTTTTTTTTTTTTGAGACAGGATCTTGCTGTGTTGCCCAGGCTGGGGTGCAGTGGTGCAATTTTGGCTCACTGCAGCTTCAACCTCCTGGGTTCAGGCAGTCTTCCCACCTCAGTCTTCTGAGTCGCTGGGACTACAGGTGTGTGCCACCATGTCTGGCTAATTTTGTATTTTTTATAGAGACAGGATCTCATTATGTTGCCCAGGCTGGTCTCGAATTCCTGGGCTCAAGTAATCCTTCTGCCTCAACCTCTGAAAGTGCTGGGGTAACAGGTATGAGTAGCCTAGACTGTGTGAGATCTTTTGAAACATGAAACATGGGCAGAAATATTCTGTGATTTGAAATAAAAGATGAAAAATAAACTAGCATTTTATACAATTTGTGCAGAGGGACAAATAAGATTATTGTTTACATTCTGAGTTTACATTACAAATTTAGGGGACTGGGCATGGTGGCTCTTGGCAGTAATCCCAGTAGTTTGGGAGGCCATGGCAGGAGGATCGCTTGAGGCAAAGAGTTCAAGACCAGCCTGTGAAACAAAGCAAGACCCCCATTTCTACCAAAAAAAATTGGCTGGGTGCGGTGGCTCATGCCTGTAATCCCAGCACTTTGGGAGGCTGAGGCAGGCAGATTGCCGGAGCTCAGGAGTTTGAGACTAACCTAGGCAACATGGCAAAACCCTGTCTCTACTAAAAATACAAAAATTAGCTGGACATGGTGGCACATGCCTGTAGTCCCAGCCAGCTACTTAGGAGGCTGAGGTGAGAAGATGGCTTGGGTCCAGGAGGCAGAGGTTGCGGTGAGCTGAGATTGCACCACTGCACTCTAGCCTGGGTGACAGAGCCAGACCCCATCTCAAAAAAAAAATAATAAAAAAAATAAATTTATCTATCAGAAGATTTTAAGATTGCAAAATCCAAAAGTTTAATTTATGGATTTTTATTATATATCAGATTATTCCATAGGATAAACTTATTACCTAGGTTTAAAACTTAAAATTTTAATATTTTGTGTATGTTTGAAAACTTGGTTGTAAGTAACAGAAAATCTGTTGACTTAAAGTGTAAGGGACGGTCTTGGCTCATGTCACTGAAAGGGCCCAGACAGGCTGTAAATCAGGCTCAGCTCATCAAGGCTTAGGCTGTAGCAGGAAACAATAGAACTGTAGCAGTTTTAGGCTTTACATCTGCGCATATCGATGTCCAAAGAGAGGGGGAAACCATTGCTTTTGATGGCATTAAGAATGAGGAAGTAGCCCGGGCTTGGTGGCTCACGACTGTAATGCCAGCACTTAGGGAGGCCAAGGCAGGAGGATCACCAAGGTCAGGAGATCGAGACCATCCTGGCTAACACGGTGAAACCCTGCCTCTACTAAAAACACAAAAACTAGCCGGGCGCGGTGGCGGGCGCCTGTAGTCCCAGCTACTCGGGAGGCTGAGGCAGGAGAATGGCGTGAACCCGGGAGGCGGAGCTTGCAGTGAGCCAAGATTGCGCCACCGCACTCCAGCCTGGGCGACAGAGTGGGACTCCGTCTCAAAAAAAAAAAAAACACCAAAAGAATGAGAAAGTACATTTCCTCAAAGCCCAGGCTTTTTAATCTGTTATTCTATTCATCTGAATTGGGCCATGTGCCCATCCCTGAGCCAATCTCTTTGATGAGGAAACGCCCCATCCACTGACTGGCTTAGACCTGGGGTTTTGACCCGTGAGGTCAGCCTTCCCTGAACATGTGCTCTGAATAGGAGAGGGGTGATAGCTGAATGAATATTGAGGTCCCAGAGACAGATTCTGAGCAGGGTGTCAGCAATGTTCACGGCAAGATAATAGGGATAGTCTGTAATTCTGGTAATGAGCAGTTCAGACTCTGATTGCAGATAACAGAAAGCCCAACTTATAATGCCTCAAGTAAGCAAAAAACTGTTTATGGGCACTTACTATGGACAAGTCCACAGATGGAGTGGTTGCAGGGATGGCTGGATTAAGGACTCAGAGATTCTAGTTCTCCATCTTGGCCTCTTACTTGCTCTGATGGCCCCATTCTTACACCATCCCTTTTTATCACAAGATGGCAAAATAGCTCCTCTTTTGAGCCTTAAATTCCACAGGAAAGAACAAGAATTATTTTACAAGAATCTTTCAAAACATTTTATCAGCTCTTATAGACCCATCCCTGAACAATTGGATTACTATGGCCATAGGACTGATGTGCTGATTAATAAAATGATTATCCCAAAGGTTAGGGCTAGAGTGAGGTTTGCTTCACTTAAACCAAAGGAGCAGAGAATGAAAGAGATATGATTTCCCAAGGAAGTTTGGGGTGCCGGATAGATGTTCACTTCAGGCTTTAAGAGGAGTGTTCACTATTCACAAAATAGTTGCCAAGCAGAACACTGTGGATATTTGTATCCCATTTCATGGACAGGTTCTGTCATATCCAAGCTTAACCAGAGGTCTGAAGTGCTCCTGTACCACTGTAAAAGTGCTGTGTGAGGCAGCATAGATGGAGATGACAGAAAACACTGAGGGTTGCTAGTTCACATGTGCAGCCTTACTGGAGACTCTGCCTCTTGTCATATAGTCACCTGAGCCCTGTTAGGATTGTTTGCTCAATTTTCTCCATCTCTAAGGTGGTTCTGGCCTCTGTTACTGTCTTTAGAATCCTAGTAGAGAAAAGATGGCATGTCAAGATGGATAACATGACAAAATTATTACTTGTATCTTATTTTTTTTTCTTTTTTCTTTTTTTTTTTTGAGATGGGGTTTCGCTCTTGTTGCCCAGGCTAGAGTGCAATGGCATGATCTTGGCTCACCATAACCTCCGCCTCCCAGGTTCAAGCGCTTCTCCTGCCTCAGCCTCCTGAGTAGCTGGGATTACAGGCATGCGCCACTACGCTGGCTAATTTTGTATTTTTAGTGAAGATGGGGTTTCTCCATGTTGGTCAGGGTGGTCTTGAACTCCTGACCTCAGGTGATCTGCCCGCCTCGGCCTCCCAAAGTGCTGAGATTACAGGTGTGAGCCACCGCACATGGCATTTGTATCTTATTTTCTAATTAGAAAATAATAGTATCATAATTATATAATTACTTTTACTTATAGCCTATTTGTCATTTTAATTTGTCTACAAAGTTTTGTTCCATTTAGACTTTTGCTCTGCATGCTGTGTGGTCAAGTTAATTTGCAATAGAGGATTTACTTACAGCTCTACTTAAGGTTTCATAGAGGTCCTTGTACAAATACTTCCTCTTTTTTGTTTTTTTGTTCTATAGATGAAAAAACATTTAAAGCCCTTAAGGAAGAAGGAAATCAATGTGTAAATGACAAAAACTATAAAGACGCCCTCAGGAAATACAGCGAATGCTTAAAGATTAACAATAAGGAATGTGCCATATATACAAACAGGCAAGTTCTTTGTAACTTTATGTATTTCTTATGTTAATAGTTTTGATTAAAAATATTTTAAGTAACTTATTAACACAAATAATTGCCAAAGTTTTTGTGATGGTTCTAGGAATTTCTATAGCAAGCTGTCCTAACCAAGGGTTTCTGAAAGAAATGAGACTGCGGGAGTTCTACAGAGACTGGAAGCCTGAGGTGTGGGCGGGATGGGAGGTCTGACATAGTATGTGCCACCAGGTTCCCAAAAGCGACCATGGCTGTTTTGGCTTGTGCAACTCTGATTCAGCATTTCCTGGCTTGCCGGCCTCATTGCAGCTAGCTGGGCCTGGGCATTGTCCAGTGTGGGAGGAGCAGGAATCAATGACCTCTCAAAATAGTGTCTTACGGAGAATGCCCTTTTCCTTCTGAAGTGCTGTGGGAAGGCACCAGCATCATTGATAGTGTGCAGCAGGAATGGGCAGATTGTTGCTCAGGTACCATCTTTACCACGTGGTAAAAGATACCTATATAGAATATGGTGATAGAATATTGGACAAAAGATGTCACTAAATCCAAAAGATGTCACTAAATCCAACAGATGTTTTTCTGCCCTTCTCCTGTTCAGCTTCTGTAGGATTGGGCATTATTGGCCACTCAGTTTTCTGTGAAGACTCCTCCTCCTCTTGGCTGCAGAGGCGGCGGCAGGCAGCTCATTGCCAGGTTCTCTTCCTCTTCCTCTCCTTCTGTAGGCTTTTCTTTCCCTAGAATTCTCATAGTTCTGAGGGTCTAGATCCTTTTTCCTTTCTACATACTCTAGAGGCCATTGCATCCTCTCCCCAGGTCCACTTACTGCCTTACAATGATGTCTCCCAAATCTCTGTCTTCTGAGTTCCAGACCGAAGTGCTCCCCGTCTCTTCTGCACTCAGGGCTGGATATCATCCCCGACCTCCCTCTTCCAGTCAGCAAGCTCAGATGCTCCTACCTTCTAAATCCCAAATCCATCTTCAGCGTGACCCTGTCACCTTGCCACCACCCTCCTGTCATTCCCTTGCTCTGGGCCACTTTCCTCTCCTAAATGTCCACAGCACCGTCTTGGTGTCCTTGCATAGCTTTGTTCCATCATCTCATTCTCCAAGCTATAGCCAGAGGGACTGTCTCAAACATGGCAAACGTGTCAGCCCCTATTAAAAACCTTTCATCGGACTTCCATTAAGCTCAGTTTATAAAGCTCAGCCTCCTTGCCGTGACTTCCAGTGCCCTTCATGATCTGGCCTGCCTGCTCTTCCAGCCTCATCCCTACATTCCAGCCATATGGAACTCTTCTTAATTCTTCAAGAACACCATATTCTCTCCCACCGTAGGTCTGTGTACTCACTGTGTCCTTGGCCTCCACTCCCCGCTACCTCTGTCTGAACTCTTTCAACCTAGTGCGTTTACATTGGATAATTCTTAACTTCATACTCTAGATTTTGACTTAAATGTCACTTATTCCTTGCCTGCCTGCTCTGCGCCTTGTCTTAGCCCCACTGAATCTGATGTAGTTCTCATCCGTGTGCTCCCAGAGTACTTTGCACAGATTTTACTGTGTTCACTTGTTTTAATGGTCTGTCTTCCACTTGATTGCATCCTCCTTGAGGGCTGTGACTGTATTTTGTTTGCAGTTGTATCCCCAGTGCCATATAATTAAATCAAATGTTAAGTTTCAATGGAAACCGCAGTGGTATAGAAACAGACATATTCAGCTATTTTCTGATTTTTCTTAGCTATCTAAACTTACAGATATCCAATTTTTACCTTTCATAATACTGAGTTCCGTTGCATTATGCCAGAGCTCTCTGTTACTTGAAGCTGTGCCAGTTTGAAGAAGCAAAGCAGGACTGTGATCAGGCACTTCAGCTAGATGATGGGAACGTGAAAGCCTGCTATAGACGAGCTCTGGCTCATAAAGGACTCAAGGTGAGGAAATCTTCATTTTAATGCATAAACTTCAGTTCTGAACAAATCAAGTGGTTTTCAAAGGATAAATCTCCAGATCTTGGGATGGGATTGAGATTATTCTTGGATTTAATCCTAGAACTGTACTAACCAGTTATAAAACCTTGATAGAGGCCTCAGATTTCACCCCTAACCATAATGCGAAACTAGATTGCTTCTAAGATTCCTTCCAGCTCCAAAATGATGATTTATTCTCTAGTTTTCTGAGGAATATTGTTAGTAGGTTCATTTTAAGATACAGGAAGGTTTGGTACTGAATTACCAAAAGCTAATGGTAATGCTGCTGGTTCCTCCAGCAAGGATTGGTGTTGGAGGTTGGGTGGGGAAGGCATCAGAATGGAAGATGGGTGACCCAGCGGAAGTTGAGAGAGACACGTCAGTGACTTGAAAGCTTATAGTGATCTGGGCCTTAAACCAGCTGATGGTCAGTGTAAGTCTGTAGAATGCCATTCTTCTCTAAGAAAACCATACCATTAGTTTAGAAGAAAGTGGACGTTGTGTAATTACACTTTTCTTCATGCAGATTCTTCTGCATGGAAATCCTGATGAATGAGTGTTCATATTTATAGAAAATAACATCACAAAGAAAAACCAGAACATACTGGAAAATAGTATTTCCTGAAATAATTTTCTTAAAACTCAATTTTATTAAGGTGTAATATGATGAAGTTCATACATTATAAGTATGCAGGTCATTGACTTTTGGTATGTGCATATCCTCTTGTAGCCAATATCCCAATCAAGATAAAGAACATTTTCTTCCGAAGGTGCTGTGTGCTAAAAATTAAAAATAACATTTTCATCTTTCTAGAAAGTTCTCTGTGCCCCTGTACAACAAATCTCCCTCCCTCCGCCCCTACCCTCAGGCAGCCATTCATCTGATTTCTACCACTATAGTTTTGATTCTTTTGGACATTACCATAAATCATATAGAATGGACTCTACTGTTTGGCTTCTTTCAGCATAACCTGATATTTGTTTATACTGTGTGGGTACCAGGAACTGTTCCTTATTATGACTGTGTTGTATGAATATATCACAATTTATGTATATATTCACCAGTTGATAACACTTAGGTTGTTTCCAGTTTGGGGCTGTTAGGAATAAAGCTGCTGTGACATTCTTGTGCACATTTTTAATGGATGGACTTGTTTACAAACTGTACAGCTGGAGGCCAGATGCGACTAGGAGTGGGGATAGAGGGAGATGGTCAGATCCTGAGGGGCTTGGTAGGCCATGCTCAGAAGGCTGGACTTAATTCTGAAGGTGGCAGAGCCTCCAGAGCAGGGTAAATGGTGGTGTAATGGATCAGATTTGGGGACCTCATGGAAGATTGATCAGAGGGGCCCAGGATGAGGAGGAAGGCAAGTGAGAGATCACCAAGGTGAGAAGCAGGTACCTGAAGGAAAGTAATGTCCAAGGAAAGGGAGAAGTATGTTAGCTGCTGTGGCTGCTATAACAAAGCACTACAGACCGGGTGGCCTGAACCACAGAAATCTATTCTGAAAGTGGGAAGTCTCAGCGTACGGTGTTAATAGGGGTGCTCTCTTCAGAGGCCTATGTCTCTGGCTTACAGATGCTGTCCTCTCCCTGGGTCTCCATGTGGCCTTCCCTCTGTGTGTGTGTGTGCCCAAATCTTCTCTTTTTATAAAGACACAGTCATCTTGGACCAGGTGGGGCCTACTGATTTTAACTCGATTACCTCTTTAAAGGCCCTGTCTCCAAATATGGTTACATTTTGAGGTACTGGAGGTTAGAACTTTAACACAGGAATTTCTGTGGGGACATAGTTCAGCCCATAACAGAAGGGAAGGGGCCAATTCATGGGTTGATGGTAAAGTTGACAGGACATAGCAGTCAAATGTCTAGGGGAAGTGATGAAGGGGATGCCTCCCAGGTTCTGGCTGGGTGGCTGAGGGCAGTGGTGTGATAGTGGGGAGCATTCAGGAACAGGGCAGCTTGGGAGTGGGGAGAGGATTATTTTGACTGATTTAGTCTGAGAGAGTTGTTTTAATTCCGTGCCCATCACTGAAAAGGGAACTATCTAGGTTCTGCGGGGAGAAGAGCAGTCATGTTGCATAGGATAGCAAATGAGGACCACCCAGGTGCACTGAATGGCCAGCTTTTCCAGATCATAGATCCAATCTGGCTGTAGTGCAGTCATGCCTGCATGTCCTGCCAGGACCCCTGTGCTGCCCTGTGACCCCCGCCCCATGCTGACAGAGCCACACAGTGTCCATGTGACCCTAACACATGCCTCCCCGCTGGCCCTCTTTTTTTTGGTTAGCAACACACTCACTTGTAAAAAAATTTCCTAGATGGTGTATGGCACCACAAATTAAGAGACTCCTTGAAATGTACTCACCTCTTTGAGCTTAGCAGATTTGGTAAATGAGGATTTATATGACTTATGAGTTTACAGATGGCCAAACTCTTGGAGCATGTTTACCTCTTAGTGGCTGCCTGACTTTCTGAACCTGGTGAGCTAAAGGTCAGAAGCTGCACCCTAATGAAAGACTGGACTTTAATTTGTGTGGATATTATCATTAATACTTCATTGGACTTTTCTATTTCCTTGGAATGAATTCTAGAAATTGTATTATGATGCACAAAAATAATCCCAAATTTGAGTAATCCTATCCCACCAGATTATGAGGCTGGTAGCTTACAGCTTGATTTGTTGTCCAGTAATTTGAGGTATGTGCCAGGTAAATTTCAGAATTTTAAAAAATGTTTGAGAGAGACAGGGTCTTACTATGTTGGCCAGGGTTGGTGTTAAACTCCTGGCCTCAAGCAATCCTCCCACTTTGGCCTCTCAAAATGCTAGGATTACAGATGTGAGTCACCATGCTTGGCCTAATTTCAGGATCCTCAAAGGCCACAACTGCTTATAGAATGTGTCAGAACTCACGCCCAGGCCTGTCTGCCCAGTGTGACTGCAATGAGGAAGTGGCACAGGGGCTCACGGTGGTAGGTGCCCTGCCTTTAGCTCCCAGCTCAACACTATGCTTTTCTCAGATCTTCTGTTTGTTTTCTGACTTTAATAGTTATTTTTAATGGTGCTAGCTTTGAAAAATACGAGCTTTCTTTAACGTATAGCTATTCTTTGTAAGAAAAGATCACTGAACATTTTGCTTTTATTTACAATTTATTTCTCTTATTGAGTGCCAATTATGTGCTACGTGTTAGGAGTATAAAGGTGAATAAAGACATGATGCCTACTTAGGGAATTTACACCCAATAGAGGATGCTGCAAGATCCACCCAAAAGAGGATGCTATAGAGGATGATACATACAATTGTTATGTATCAATACAAATATCAAAAAGAATATCATAAAATAACTATTGCTTTTATGGTTTCAGCAAAACTATTAATGGTAAATATTATCACAAACATGTGATCATAATATATCCCTTTTTAAAGGCCTAATGAGGTTGTTAGCAACTTTTATTGCCTTTCTTGTCAAAGCCACATTTTCTGGTTTTTTGTTGTTATTGTTTGTTGTTTATTTTTGAGACAGAGTCTTGCTCTGTCACTCAGGCTGGAATGCAGTGGCATGATCTTGGCTCACTGCAACCTCTACCTCCCGAGTTCAAGTGATTCTCCTGTCTCAGCCTCCCGAGTAGCTGGGACTACAGACATACACCACCACGCCTGGCTAATTTTTGTATGTTTAGTAGAGACGGGGTTTAGCTTTGTTGGTCAGGCTGGTCTCGAACTCTTGGCCTCAGGTGATCCACCCACCTCGGCCTCCCAATGTGCTGGGACACACTTTCTGTTTGTATGAGCTCTGCTCTTCCCTCTACACTGCATGGCTGGGTTCTCTTCAGGTCTTGACTTCTCTGACACCTGTAACTGTAGAAAAAGGAGGCTCTCTTGTTAGTATCCATCTCCACCTTTAGTTTTCTTCATGGCACCAATGACAGTCTGTAATTATTTATTCATTTGTTTACATGTTTTTAATTGCTTCCCCTCATAGGACGTAAGCTTCCATAAATGCAAGGCCTAAGTCTGTCCTTCCTCGTCTTGTCCGTGGTCCTCGTAGCTCCTGGCACATGGTCATGTTCAGAGACCATCTGTGAGTGAATGAGCCTGGCCCCCTCTTAGCTGCCTCCTTGCCCAATTCTGTCTACGCCCTTGCTGCCATTCTACCCTCTCTTCATGCTTGTCTGCAGTGCTAACACTTGTCAGTGTGCATTTTTTGTTTTCTTATGTCTCTTCCAGTCAGGCTGTTCTTTAGGCAGAGACTTCTGGATTCATGAAAATGATCCCACTGACTCCTAGGGTGTTGAGCTTCCATTTCCAAGGCTGTGGCTCACAGGTCTCTATTTCCAGTCCTTTCCCTTGAGCTCCACACTGTGTAATCATCCACTTTCTGGTCATTGCTGTCGTGACCATCCCATTCTTCATTTTTAAAATGGGAACAATAAAAGGTAATATTTATAGGGCTGTTGGGAGAGTAAAGTAATACTTGTAAAATGCTTAAAATGGTAAGAATTAGCTTTTATTACTTCCTCAGCTTGCCCTCCTGCTCCACTCCCTTGCCTTTCAGGTATGGCTCCCTGCCTAGAACACTTGGGATATAAATACAGTGTCATTTTCCCCCCTAGTAGGTTGCAGTGCTGGTGTAGGACAGTGGTATCTGGAGATTTGTTATACTTTGTAAATAATTTACTTTTATAAATTAGAGCAGATTTAAGGTTATCCCTTTAAATATATCTCTCTTGCTCTGTGTGTTGCTGTGGGGGAGGGGAAAGGCATGTGGGATTACAGCTAGGCCCCCAGGAATGTCACATAATCACTAGCTCAGCTTATCTGTGCTCAGCCTCTTGTGCATGCTGTTACTGATGTGTCATGAATACTTAAAGAGGTTACACATCCTTGCAGTTCTTTGCCTCTTCACAGTTTGGTTTATTCAAAACATGGGTCTAGTCTGTAGTTTAGAACACAGCTTGTCACAGCAGACTGACTTTGGGGCATCTGTCTCTGCTACTAGATTCAGTGGTCATGTCTTGTTAAATCCCTTTCTTTCCCCTCAACTTCTTCAATGTATTGTGTGACTCATGGAAGATTAAATGTTGACTCTAGCCAATTTCAAAGAATAAACAACCTGGAAGGATTTTATGGAACAAAAGTATTACAATAACTACCATATGTGTAGTCCTTTATAGGTTTAAGCCACTTATTATTTATTCATTTATTTCTTGGTACAGCCTTGTAAAAATTTGAATAGAGCTTTTGTTCCCCTTATGTTAAAGATGAGAAGACTGAAGCCCAGAAAGGTTAAGTAGGATCTTGTTTAAGTTTCATTGCTAGTAGGTGCTAATACAAGAATGAGTTCATTCTGTCATTCATTCATTCAGCAAGCAACATGTGCTTAATGTGTCAGGGACTGGGAAGGTTGTGGTGATACAGAATTTAACTTGCGTTTTCTAACTCCAGATCCTGTGCTTTTTCTCTTATAGTAGATGTTCACTGTATTATGGGTTATAATATTTCAGCTGCATACTCACCCCTTAGGCTCACTTTATAAGAGTGGTATTAATGTGGACCCTGCACAGATACTGCACAACTCACTTCATCAACCCCACTCCCACTCAGGTTACTCTAGGCTCCTTCTATTTATGAAAGTTATTTTCTCTTGTCTTCCTACTTACAGAATTATCAGAAAAGCTTAATTGATCTCAATAAAGTTCTCCTACTAGACTCAAGTATTATTGAGGCAAAGATGGAACTGGAAGAGGTAACTAGACTCCTTAATCTTAAGGATAAGACAGCATCATTCAACAAAGAAAAGGAGAGAAGGAAAATTGAGATTCAAGAGGTATTTGTATTTGATTATCTTTTAAAGTACTCTTTTGGGGACCTTAGACTGGATTCTAAGGTCATGTTCCTATGAGTTCTAAAACATTTTTGATTTTTTATTTTTATTCTGATGATCAGTGACAAAATTTTAACCAGCAACAAAACATCTCCTTTGCAATGATAGCCACTGTATTTCCCAACGTGGGTCCATGGATGGTACTGGGAATCTCTGCGTTACTGCAGTTCTTCCTTTCTTTGGCCTCCATCTGTACTGCTCCTACTCCAGAGTACATTGGGAACCAACGGCCACTGACTTTGCTTCAGGGTAGACCTGGAGAATCCTGACGGGACTGATTTTGTTACAGGGGCCCTGAAAACCTCACCTCATAGAGGTTTTTCAGATTTGATTCAGACCTTTTTAGCACTCTGAAATATGACTGCCTCATCAGAGATCTGGAACCACCTCAGGATCAAACTGCCTTTGTGATTCAGATAACTAAAATGTTTTTCTCTAATATTAGGGAAGAATGTTAGGCTGTGAATCCCTGTACATTCATGAATGCTAATACCCCATTTATAGTCTCACATTTCCACTAAGAGTAAGAGGCTAATACGTAAGAGAAACTAGGAAGGTTTTTTTTTTCTCTCTCTTTAAGGAAGGAAGAAAAAACTGTTTTAGGATAATCGAGCAATGTAAGCTAATTTCTCTGTTAAAATTTATTGTGAAAAGGAGATAAAACTGATATAGGCATTTATACAACAATTGTATTTATGGGAAGGTCTAAAAATTAAATTTTGTTGTCATAGTTACAATGTCAAATAATTTTTTAAAACTTTTATGAATTGGATCTTATACCCTAAAACTTCTCTTCCTAAAAAAAATTATTACAAATTTTTCACTTGGAACTGGACTACAATACAGTCTACTTGTAGTTTTCAATTCTCATTCTGACAGACGTACTTAGGGTATGTGTGGTGATTGTGGTTCAGTGTCACAATGCGTTTTTTTTTTTACCTCATGAAGGTGAATGAAGGCAATGAGGAGGAGCCTAGAAGACCCACAGGGGAGGTCTCCACGGGATGCCTTGCTTCTGAGAAGGGAGATAAAAGCAGTGGGTCACCAGAAGACCCTGAGAAACTTCCGATAGCCAAGCCTAATAATGCCTATGAATTTGGTCAGATTATAAATGCTCTCAGTACCAGGAAGGATAAAGAAGCCTGTGCACATCTTTTAGCCATCACTGCACCAAAAGATTTGCCGATGTTGTTAAGTAACAAACTTGAAGGGGATACATTCCTCCTCCTCATTCAGTCTCTGAAAAATAATCTTATTGAAAAAGATCCCTCACTGGTATATCAGCATCTTTTATATCTGAGTAAAGCAGAAAGGTTTAAGGTAAGTGGCTAAGTATTTTATTAATAGAGATTGGTCTTATTAGGGTTTTTGTAACTTAAAAATGTTACTTATGCTAACATAGTTTTTTTTTTTTTCTTTTTTTGCTTCTTTTAGATGATGTTGACGCTAATTAGCAAGGGCCAAGAGGAGCTAATTGAACAGCTGTTTAAGGACCTTTCAGACACACCAAACAACCATTTTACTTTAGAAGATATACAAGCCCTAAAAAGGCAGTATGAGCTTTAAATCAAGATAATTAGATTTCTTCCATGCATGTAGTACGTGTTCCAGGCATGTTAATGAGATGGTATTGTAACAGAGTTGCAGGGATAAAACCTGGCCTAGAAAAGATCTTTTGGTCTGCACTATAAAACATTTTACTTATTTTCCTACATAGAACATGTATATTCTACAATCTGCTTTTTATTAGTTGTATTTTCTTATGTACCAGAGCCAAATAAGTATATTTGAAACTTGTTAAAAATACATTTTAATTTATAATATACATATTATTTTAATTGCTTGTTAAAATTTTGAGTTAAGTTGCATTTCTTTGGGCTATGAAGGAGTCCTCTTAAGTTTGATAGAAATGAATTTCTTTAACAGGCTTTTTTAAAAGTGGAAGTCATTAACAGTGATTATTATATCACATATCCTGCTAAGATACACATAAATCCCATTTTGTACTAGTACTTGTGGATTGCAGTCAGTTAAAATGAAATGCAACATTGAAGTCTATAACAAGAAATGAAATATTTAGAGCTATAAGAGGAATTTATTTTTTCTAATATGGAAACATTGCCTAATAGGTAAGAACAAAAATTGCCAAAAATTTCTACCACTTTTTACTAGATTTTAAAAAGCTACTTTCCTTTATATATTGCTTATATAAGCAAAAAACCAACCACTGTATTAAAGCAAACTAAGCCTGCATTTATATCTGAATTATTACCTCCATATTTTACCAAATATTTGAATGTCTCCCTTCCCCCCTTTTTTTTTCTGCTTTTATGACTGTATTTATTCCTTTACTGTAAAAGAACATGAAGAACTCATATATGTTGAAAGCTCCTTTGTTGACTGGGTCAAAGTGAAGGAATTTCAATCTCCATCAGTGTACTGTCATTTATTGCTGTGGTTTATAGTGCGTTCCCCCTTTCTGGAGCATTTTCTCATTCACTTAGAAGTGAAGATAAAAGTTAGTATCACGTTTACTATTTCCATATTCATTATTATTTTATCTAATCTTTTATAGTTACAGAATATTTTAACTCATCTTGGGTAAACAGTATCTTTCAAACTGTGCCATTTTTCTTTGAAACTGCTTTCTTTGTTCATAAGTGAAAAATCTGTAATGGGACTTTAGTCTTCAAACAAAATTTCTCCTTTTTAATGTGACTGAATTTTTATAAAAGTAAATGGTGGATTGTTAGAAACGTATCCTATGTATGGAGTTTACTTACAGAAATGGGACCACTCTTTTCCTATACATAGCAACTTGAAATTAACTTTAGAGACATAAGGGAACTTTCTCTTTTGGTGCCTGACACAGTGACATTAATAACTGTAGGTGATTTTGTTGAGCTATGTGCTAGGCACTGTGTGTCATTTATCACACATTGTCTAATTTAATCTTCATAACTCTGCTACAGATGAGGAAACAATGGAACAGAAGGTTGTATAAATTAATGAGGATTTACAAATGTTGCAAGTGCTCTCCAAGATCCAAACCTGGGCAGTCTATCTTTTGAGTTCATATACTCTGTGCTGTGTAATGGAAAATATTAAATATGTGAATGGACTAATGGTTCAGGTCCTTAATTCCTTAACAGCTACAGATGAGTAAAAGCAGATCAGTGAATATAAACTGGCAATTTTGGTATTTATAGTGGTAACACAGAGCAAGAGGAATGCCCAGGCCTGCCTGAGAGAGGGTTAGGAAAGGTTTCTTATGGGGCACAGTTCTTCCACAGCTTGAGTATGTCATATGGATAAGAGAAAAGGACGTGCCAGGCAGAGGAAACGAGATGCAAGGGTATCAAAGTGCATATTGAAGGTGCAGGTTGAATGAAAGTATGAAGTTACTTGGCATGTTCACAGAACTGCATGAATCTTAATATTACTGGAACATGTGGCTTGTGTGACAGCTGGATAGCACAGAAAACTGCATGCTGCATATAAAATGGCAGAAAATATCACAATTTTAATTATACTCTGGCATTCTACTCTTAACTAAGACCTGGTTTTCTTCCCCTTCTGGGCATACACAAGATTGTACTTTTCAGCCTCTTTGTAATTGGTTGGGGCCACACGACCACTTCTGCCAGTAGGGTTTAGGTAAAAGTGATGTGTCACTTCTGAGCCAAAGTATGCAAGATCTGGCCCCAAACCCTCCCTGATCTTTTCCCTTGCTACAGTGACAAGGCTTCCTGTTGCAGTCAGTGCAGTTACAAGATGACTGGCTCGGTCAGCCTGGTTCTTTGAATGCTGGTTTGAAGCAGGGTTCTGCCAGTCCACATTGGACACACAGAATGAACAAGCTTATGCTTTTTTTTTGTTAAGCCACTGAGATTTTTATTGTTTGTACTATACCCAAACACTTAACCTCTCAGTCTGCTTCTGTATCTCTTCTTTCTTCAGCCTTTAAATCTTTCCTGAGCTTCGACCTGTAAAGCCAACTTCAAACTGTTCATCTCTACACAGATGTCTCAGATACTGTAACTATACATGCCCTAAATGGAACTCTCTGTTCCCTGAAATTCAGACTTCACTTATCCCATAGTTCCACAAAAGGTACCAGCATTCACACACTGGCCTAAGAAACCTGGGCTTCTAAACTTCCCTTGCTCTTAGTCCCCACATCTAATATTTCATCCTGGCAGACATTGCATTACACAAACATGGAACACTCACCCAAGATTAACTGCGTTTGCACAGGATGTCTTACCCACATTGTTTTGGTGTTTTTGAGTTTACTTGTCTGACATAAAATATCTGGTTCAGTTCTGTTTCCCATAGTGCTCAGCAAAATGCCTGGCATAATAGATTCAGTAAGTTATTCACTGAATGAATGATGCTTAGTAATTTTATAATTGTATTTGTGGGTACATATATTACCTAAAGTATTTTAGTGGAGTGTCAGCACTTGTTATATCTAATTGGTTTGCTGTAAATTGTGTATCTGGAAGGAGAAAAGTCTGAAAAGTAATTCTATACAGAGTGTGGGTTATTTAATCATCAGAGCTTAACTCATGCCTTAGGGACTTTATAAACGAAGTTTCTAGACAAAAAGGGTGAAAGACAAAATGTTAGAAAAGGAAAGGAAAGAAACGAAAAGCCCTTGAATTAAAACTGTGTGACAATTATTTACTAGGTGTAAAACATCCGAGCAAATCACAATCACTCTGGGCTTAAGTTTGCTTATTTTTGAATGTTAGGTAAATATCATCTGGGATGACAGATTTGTTGCAAAATAACATGAAAATACTTCCTAAATTGCACACTTTAAAGAGACTAATGTCATTACTATTTCTGCCTGGTGGGCAATGTGAAAGTTCCCTGTGTGCAGATCTTGAATGCAGGATTCCACACCTCCTATGTCCAGCCTCTTAATGTCTGGCCTCTGGAGTTGTTACCACATGCTCCCATGGTCACCCTCAGGCTCCTGATCTTAACTGAAGTAATGGACCATCCCATAGGACTGCTCCAATCAGCTTCCCCTCCTCTTGACTCATCACCAGATCCTCTGCCTCCAACTGTTCCTCTCTGAAAGCAGTCGTACCCCTCCTTTCTAATGCTGACCCCAATCTTATCCCTCCCTTTTCTTCTAGGTCTCTCCTCTGAGAATAATACTTTCATATCTCCCTTTTCATTGCTGCCATCCTCTCAGCCTATACACCTATGTAGCTATTCCTCACCTAAAGAAAAGTCCTTCTCAACCTTCCACCTTTCCTTATACCATTGCTTTCAAAACTGTATAACTTTGTTTACAAGACAAAATGAAAAATAAAATCATTCTCCATTTTCCCCACCTCTCATTGATTCCTTTTTTGAAGGAATTTTGGCTTCTGCCTCCCATCACTATTGAATTAAAACTCCTCTCAACATCCTTGATCAAACCCAGCAGTCTTTTTTTTTTTTTGAGACAGAGTCTCACTCTGTCGCCCAGGCTGGAGTGCAGTGGCACAATCTTGGCTTACTGCAAGCTCCGCCTCCTGGGTTCACGCCATTCTCCTGCCTCAGCCTCCCGAGTAGCTGGGAGTACAGGCACCCGCCACCACGCCTGGATAATTCTTTGTAATTTTTAGTAGAGACCGGGTTTCACCGTGTTACCCAGGATGGTCTCGATCTCCTGACCTCATGATCCGCCCACCTTGGCCTCCCAAAGTGCTGGTATTACAGGCGTGAGCCACCACACCCGGCCCCCCAGCAGCCTTTTCTTAGTCATAGAATTGTATTACATTGTAGCATGGAGAGAATTGTTACAGATCATCTCATCTAAATCGTTTCACTTATGTTGAACTCCAAATAAGAACACACATAAGGATATTGTGTATTGTGAAATGCTGACAAACTGTGACTGGTTTGGCCCTTTTGCTATCTGGGATTTGAGGGAAAAGGTGAAATTTGGAAGGCAAAGAAAGCAAACCTTAAGGACAGCTATGATATTGAGTCTAGACAGGCTATTATATTTCTTAACTGCTCAAGACTGAGCCATAATCTAGGCAAATTCAGAGAGTGCCTCCTTCATGAGCAAGATCTTAAAATGAAAAGGCCTCTACAAGTTGAGACTGCAAAGTGATGGATATATTGAGAATTTGTTATTTGTCAGGAAAGCTTCAAAGACATGGAGCTTTTAAGCTTAACCTTTTCATTTCCACTTAGGCATCTTCGTGAAAACTCCCTTTATCCTACCAAGTGGTGATACCTATTGGTAGTATACTATTCACTAGAGGCCTCCCGGGAAGTAGTTCAGAAGGCTTGATTTTATGTTACGTGCAGAGCTTAAGCATGAGTTATGGCATAGCATGTTGTTAAAGTGATTTCAAATATATTTTCTTATAGTTTCTTTCCTAACATGGGTTTTGCTCTCTAGGAAGAGAATGGAGCAAAGTGTGTAGTTGGAATTTGTTTCACTTTCCTATTGGCCTGTAGGTACCACTCAGACCAAAAGGACTCCCTAAAAACTGATATGCAAGTCACAGAATTCTCCTGCCTGAGCTCTATCAAGGGATGTCTGTAAGGAGAAATCTATCTCTAGAGTACTATGAATTTTGTCACGTTTATAGGATTTTTGCTTGTTTTTAGAGACAGGGTCTCAGCTCTGTTGCCCAGGTTGGAGTGCAGTGGCATAATCATGGCTCCCTGCAGCCTCAACCTCCTGGACTCAAGCAGTCCTTCTGCCTCATCCTCCTGAATAGCTGGGTCTACGGGCATACACCACCATGCCCGGCTTTTTTTTTAAAAGTAGAGACAGGGTCTCATTATGTTACCCAGGTTGGTCTCAAACTCTTGGCCTCAAGCGATCCTCCTGCTTCAGCCTCCCCAAGTGCTGGGATTATAGGCATGAGCCACTGCACCCAGCCGAGTTTATAGATTTTGATGCCTTTTGCCAAAAATCAAAGAAGTGGCTGAAAGTCAATTGATATCAGAAGAATCAATGAAAAGCAAGAGACTAACTCTCAGCAGCTCTCCTTTTCCTCTGGGAAACTGCTTAAGAGCACAGACTTTGGCATCAGATACACCTGGTATCAAATCCCAGCTCTACTTAGGAGCTGTATGACCTTGCAGTCTTCAGGTTCCTCGTCTGCAAAATGGGGTATCTTCCTACCATTTGGGGTTGCTGGTTTATGTGGTTAATGTAAAATGCCTTCTGTTATTTGATAAGCACCTTATCTTTCCTTCCATGTGTCTAACTGCTTTCTTAAGTATAATGATCTCATCTATGTGTTAGAAAAACGTAAGAAACCTCTTTTCAAATAGTATGGACACCTTAATAGTTATTTACTGGAGAAGAGGCACATATTAAGATCCCTCCAATAGCAATATTAATATAGAGAGAAGCAGTTAGTCTTGGACCTCTGGTGCCATCTCCTGGAAATTAGTCGTGGTACAACAGCCAAGCGGTTACCCCACAACTTGAGCTACAGAGAATGTTTGCAATAGCATCTTTATTTTCCAATCTGTCATTGTTTTGAGGATGAACCAATACACTAAGTCCAGAGTCTGGTATAGGCTAATGGATGCTTAGTAAAGTTTGCTGAATAAATGAATCCAGAGGACATTGCCCCATTGGTGTTCTTGTCTCCACAGTTCAGATTAGGAAGTTCCTATTACAGAAATGTTTACAATGACACTCTAAATATTTCTCAAACAGTAGTTCTTGAAATGTTTGCACAGAGTCACTTGAGAATCTTACAATCTAGGGGGTTGGAAATCTAAAAATCTCTCGTATGATGCTTAGGGAATTAGAATTTACGATCTACTGGCATAGAAGCTGAGGATGCAATAATTAACATCTGAATTGCATAAGCACTGCCAGTGAATGACACTATTTATGACGCTCTGAATAAGTATTGTGGGGGATAAACTTTTAAAAAGATAGCCCCTGCTTTTAATGAGCTCATACTTCATTTGGAAAAAAAACTGGCAGTAACACCAAGTGCAAGAGACTCTCCTAGGAGAAAACAGCATCAATGAAATGTTCAAGTGTTAAAGGTATTAAAAGGGCCAAATAGGGTTACTCGAGAACATTTCAGGAAGAGGTGAAACCCTAGCCATGTTTTGAAATAGACTCAGGTCAATGAGAAGGAAGAGCTCAGTGTGACTGGATTACTTTACTGTAGAATTTCCAGTACCACATTGCACAAGGAAGGAACTTGGTAAGAAAAATTCTGCCACTGCAGGTATGCTTCACAGTACAGGAAACACAAACCAGACAGGAGACTTACAAAGCAACCTGAATTAATATTCTATTTTTAATAGTGACCCAAGTTCAAAAATAGCCTAAAATTTAACCTTACTACCTGCCATTAGATCTCTTTTGTATCAGTTTCCCATCTGTAAAATAGGACCAATTTGTTTTTATTTTTAAAAAGGCCAGAGTGTCCCTTTTGTATCAGCTGTTTTTTGTTCTTTGTTTTGTTTGAGATGCAGTCCTGCTCTGTCACCCAGGCTGGAGTGCAGTGGCACAATCTCGGCTCACTGCAACCTCTGCCTCACAGGTTCAAGTAATTCTCCTGCCTCAGCCTCCCAAGAATCTGGGATTACAGGTGTGCACCACTTCACCTGGCTAATTTTTGTATTTTTAGTAGAGATGGAGTTTCATCATGTTGGACAGGCTAGTCTTGAACTCTGGACCTCAAGTGATCCATCTGTCTCAGCCTCCCAAACTGCTGTGCCGGAATTACAGGAATGAGCCACAGTGCCTGGCAAAATAGGCACCAATTATTTTCTGTAATTAAGCAGTGGATTGGGATGACTACTTCAATAAACATAATTTTGATCCTAATTCATACTTGTTCTAAAACAAGGGCAAAGATTTTGTTAGGGTGGCTACGATAAAAAAAGGTGGGCAATAATAAGTATTGGTGAGGATGTGTAGAAATTAAAAACCATATACACTGCTGATGGGAATGTAAAATGGTGCAGCTGCTTTGGAAGTTTGGCATCTCCTCAAAAACTTAAACAGAGAGTTGCCATTCTGATCCAATAATTCTGCAACCCCTATTACTGAAAGAAAGTAGAAAACATATGTTCACACAAAAGCTGGTACACAAATGTTCACAGCAGTTCTACTCATAATAGCCAAAAAATGGAAACAACCCAAATGTCCATCAACTAATGAATGGATAAACAAAAATGTGGCATATCCATACAACTGAATATTATTCAGCCATAAAAAAGAATGAGGTGGTGATACATGCTGTCCCTTGGTTGAACTTTGAAGGTAATAAGTGAAAGAAGCGGGACACAAAAGGCCACATTTTATTATTCCATTTATGTGAAATGTCCGCAATGGACAAACCCATAGAGATAGTAAATTAGTAGTTGCCAGGGACTGAGAGGAAGGGGAAGTGGGAACTGACTACTAATGGATAAAGAGTTCTTTCTGGGGTGATGAAAATGTTCTGGAGTCAGATATTAGTAACAGTTGTACAACCTTGTAAAAACACTGAATTGTACACTTTAAAATGTGAATTTTATAGTATGCAAGCTGTATCTCAATTGTGAAAAATGAACGAAGTGGGGTGGGGAAAAGCAAATCACCCAAAGTAGTGAATAACTTAAGAGGCAAACTCTGCGGTTTTCCAATCAATCCTGATAAGGCCACCTACTTGAGTTTTTCAAGAACTTGCCAGGAGGGATAAAAACTGAGGAAGGCCGAAAGACTACCTCCACCCCATGACTGGAAACAGGGTAAAGATGTCCTCTTACCCTTTCTATTTAACACTGTACTAGAGGTTGAAGCCAGTGCAATAAGGGGTTAACATGTTATAAAAGGCATCCAGATTGGAAAAGAAGTAACCTTTCTTTACTTGCAGACCCAATTATCTATGAAGAAAAGCCTATAGAGGCCCAGCACGGTGGCTCATGCCTGTAATCCCGGCACTTTGGGAGGCCGAGGCAGGCGGATCATCTGGGGTCAGAAATTCAAGATCAGCCTGGCCAACATGGCGAAACTCTGTATTAAAACACACACACACACACTAACTAGGCGTGGTGGTGCACGCCTGTAATCCTAGCTACTCTGGAGGCTGAGGCAGAAGAACTGCTTGAACCCGGGAGGCGGAAGTTGCAGTGATCTGAGATCAAGCCACTGCATTCCAGCCTGGGTGACAAGAGCAAGGCTTCGACTTAAAAAAAAAAAAAGTCCATAGAATCCACAAAAAAACTACTAAAACTAATTTGATTTACAAGGTCATAGGATTCAAGATCAATATACAAAGATTATTTTATTTCTGTATACTAGTAATGAATGTAATCATAAATTGTACACTGAAAACTATAAAGCACTGTTGAGAGAAATTAAAAAACTAAAAGGACAGATATACTGTATTCATGGATAGGAAGACTTGATATTGTTAAGATGCCAGTTTTCCTCATATTGATAAATAGGTATCAATGGTATTTCAGTCAAAATCCCAGCAGACTTTTTGGTAGAAATCTAGAAATGGATTCTAGTGTAAACACGGTATTCAAATTACTGGGAAAAGGAAAGATTACTTTAAAAATAGTGCCATCACAAATGGCTTTCCGTCTGGAAGAAAGTAAAACTGGACCTTTATATTATACTAAATGCTAAGATAAACTGAAGACAGATTTTTAAAAATATGAAAAATTCAAAATCTCACTACAAACTACCCAAAGAGACTACAAGTATAATTTAGAAAGAGAGGAGAGCTTAATCATGACCAGAAGGTCTAAAATATTACAATTAAAGACACACAGCAGGTTTCATATTGCAGAAAAAAAAATGTAAAGAGTATGTGGAAACCCTGAACTATCTGCATCTTTTCTGTAAATCTAAAAATATTCAAAAATTAAAAGTTTATTTAAGGATAAAATAGAATGCACACACAATGCTAATAAATAGTCATATGACGTGGAGAAAAATACAAGAGTCAAACTATTAACAGCTATAGTATATATTTCTTTTCTTTTTTTTTTTTAATTTATTTTTCTGAGATAGAGTCTTGCTCTGTTGCCCAGGCTGGAGTGCAATGGGATGATCTCAGCTCACTGCAACCTCTGCCTCCCGGGTTCAAGCTATTCTCCTGCCTCAGCCTCTCAAGTAGCTGGAATTACAGGTGTGAACCACCGCACCCAGCCCTATTTTCATTTTTATTTATTAACAGAGATGGGGTCTTGCTATGTTGCCCAGGCTAGTCTTGAACTCCTGGCCTCAAGCAATCCTCCTGCCTCAGCCTCCCAAAGTGAGCCACTGCACCTGGCCAAAATACCTTTCAAACTGACAAGAAAACAATAAAAATAAATAAAAATAGGCAAAGGATGTAAGAGCCAATTTAAAGAACAGCAAATTCAAATACTATCTTCTACCTCCTAGGCCCAAAAAAAAAAAAAAAAAAAGAAAACACAAGAAGATGTACACATTTACTAGTCAGGAAAATGTAACATTAGATAATAGATATTACTTTACACCAAACAGTTTAAAAATTTGTAAAGCTCTAATACCTATTGTTAGTAGAATGTAGGGAAAAGGGAACTCCTGTATTGTTAGCAAATTGTAAATTGTGACAGCTTTTTTGGGGAGACAATCTGGTAACCTTTTAAAAATTCAATATACATGGACTTTAACCTAGTCATTTGATTTCCTTGAATCTATCTCCCATACTCAGAAGTACCAGAATATAAGGATTTAAGTATTACAATGTTTTCTGCAGTGTTTTATATTGAAGAAAGAAACAACAAATAACAAAGTGAATGCTCATCAATATGAGAATATCTGAATAACTGCAGCACATCTATACTACAATTGGAGTTATACAGTTGACTTGGACAGATTTCCCAAAGATACTACTGAGAAAAAAATCAAGAAAATTAACGTACATATGCATTATATGTGACTATGAACATGGAAAAAACTGGCATCACACACATTTTGTCATTTGCACTGGTTATGGGGGAAGATAATGAGGGAAAGAGGCAGAGAAGAGAAGGGGAGAACAAAACACAGGCAAGGAAAAAAGGATGGGGAAATAATTTGTTGGTGCACATTTTATTTAAGCTTTCAATAGAAAGTCTCTAAAACATCAGTTTATGATATCTCTAAAGCAACTGTGATTTCCTTATCTAGTTGAAAGTATTACATTTTCTTTAAACAAGCAAAAAAGCAACAAAAAGCCCCCAAAAGCAAAATTAAAATGTCTTGGCTATATTAACCCTGAAAATTAGGTTCCAGTGGCTGTCATACATGATACAGTGTTTGTAAACTAACGTATTTGGTATAAAACCTTGTTAAAAGTTAACTGTCTTTTCAGCCACTGTATTGTTTCAAACAACTTATTTTACTGTACAATATTATGAAGTGACTAGTTATCAACTCTGAGTTGAGCCCACAAACATTCTCATTCCCTTTGCTCAGTTGTTGTTCTGTCCCATCAGAATTTCCAGAATTTCCTATATAAATACCTTTATATATACTATATAAATACTACAAGTATAGAAAAAATAAAAGGAAAGACGAAGTCCCTGCCCTCATGAGACTAGAATTTCTTTAAGATTTGTTCTCCTAATATCTTGAATACAGAATTAAGAATCTGGAGGTATTAATACCTGGAACACACGGTGTTATGAATGTCTACATTTTACCTCCATGCAGGACAAACAGTGGCAGAAATATGTGCTCCAGTGCTATTTAGGCAAAAGGCTAGAAAGAAAAAAAAAAAGCAAAAGCAAGACTATCTTGTCACCAGCCAGCCCACACATTCTAGAATTAGTCAACTCTTACAGAGCAGAGACTGCCTTATCTTACTGCTCATATAGATGGAAATGAGCTGCTTACTAACCCTGAAAACCTGGCTCTCTCTTGTACTAAAAAACAAACAATTCAAATGCAGACAGCCTTAATAGCAATTCCTACCAAACATTCGACGAAGACATCATTCCAGTCTCACATACTCTTGATCACTGAAGTCTGCCCCAGGTTAACATCTGAAGAATCAAATTCACCACATTAACATATTAAAGTAATCACAATTATATAGCAGATGCTCCCCCCACCAAATAAACAGCCAATAAAATTCAACATATTTTCCAAGGTAAAAACTCTTGGCAAACTAGGAGTTAGAAGATAATTTACTAAATTCAATAAACAATATCCTATAAATATATCTGCGACAAATAATAGCTGAAATGATGAAAGGTTTCCCTCTGAGGTTAACAAATCAACAATGCCCCTATAACCACTGCTATTGAGAAGTATACACTAGAAGTCCTGGCCAGTGCAAAAGGCCAGAAAAATAAATAAATGATGCAATGATCTAAGAGAAAAAAACCAAACAATGGGAATCCCACCTCTACCACTTAGCAGCTGTGCAACCCAGGCAAATTACTTAATATCTCTGTGCCTCAGTTACCTCCATCTGCAATGAAGATAATACCTCCTTCAGAGTTGTTCTGAGGAATAAGTATTTTATTTTAAACCAACTCTAATGATAATTAAGACTTTAATATATAATTTGATATACAATTATCTTTTGCATCTTTCTAAATTATATGACCCCTATTCACTGTTCAAGGTCAACCTAATATTATTTTTTAATTTAACTTTTAAGTTAAGTTCAGGGGTACATGTGCAGGTTTGTTATATAAGTAAACTTGATAAGTTGTATTTTTCTTTTATTATTTTTTATGTTTGCTTTTCCGTAAGTTACTATTTTAAAAGTGCTCAGAAAGTATTTGACACTTCAAAGCACTGTAAAAGTGTTTAATACAAATATTCACAAATAACTGTACAGTGATATCCCAAAGAATCTGGGGATAAACCATTGGAATTAAAAGAGTAAGATTCACCGATACAAAATTGTTATACAAAATCAATGGTATTTCTGTATACTATTAGTTATGAAAAGAAAATGAGGATAGGCGTGGTGGCTTATGCCTGTAATCCCAGCACTTTCGGAGGCCAAAGCGGGTGGATCACCGGAGGTCAGGAGTTTGAGACCAGCCTGGCTAACATAATGAAACCCCTTCTCTACTAAAAATACAAGAAATTAGCTGGGCGTGGTGGTGGGAGGCCTGTAATCCCAGCTACTCGGGAGGCTGAGGCAGGAGAAACGCCTGAACCCAGGAGGCAGAGGTTGCAGTGAGCTGAGATCACACCACTGCACTCCAGTCTGCGCAACAAGAGTGAAACTCTGTCTCAAAAAGAAAGAAACGACATTTTAAAAATATATCATTATTATAGGATTAAAAAATATCAAGTACCTGGGAATGTACTTTAACAAAAGATGTAAAAGACTTCTATAGGGATAATTACAGATTCAATGTAATCCCACTCAAAATTGTTGAAACACAACAAGGTTATTCTGTTTATGGAAATGTAAAGTGCCAAGGACAGTCAAGACACCAAGGAAAAATCAGTGGCAGACTTGCCCTATTAGATAGCAAACTCAGATTTCAAGACTGATGTCCGCATTATCCATTAACTCACCTTGGAGATGTTTCTGAGATGTTCATCCACCAGGTATGTTTACATGGTTCCTTCATTTCCTTTAGATCTTGGCACAAATGTCTTCTAACAGAGACTTTTCCCGTTTTGCCCTGTATAAAACAGTACTGCTTCCCCCAAACCCCAGTCACTCTTATTGTGCCCACCTCAAATTTTTCATAGCAACCATCATCTGGTTATTTTACATCTGGTTCCATTATTTTAAGCTACATGTACATGTTTATTATTTTTGTATCCTCCAAATTCTAATATAAGCCTTCTGAAGCCAGGGTGTTTATTTGGTACTATGCTGTATTTCCAGCATCTACTTTGTTGAATGAATAAATTGGTAGAAGTCACAAAAATTCTGACTAGCATATGATGTAAAGTGATTCAATTTGAACTAAATTTTAAAACTGCCAACTTTTTCATATCCATCTATTAAATGATAGCCACCCTAAATAACATAACTCTCCCCAAGTGTAAAATACTATTTTTGGCATTCAAAAATCAACCAGTATGTAAACACTGGCTGTTAGCAATGATATCTCATACTCTAGTGAAGGAAATAAATGAAACAACAAATCCATTAAAAGGAACCATATGAAATGTAGCCTTGAGAAATGAATTTTTTTTCCTCAGATCCAAGTACAGACTAGAATCTGTAAGAAGCGTGCTGACTCTGAATGGAAAGGCAAAACAATCTGTGGAGCAGGAGTTTCTTTTGCTCATGTCATGTAGGAATTAATAGCTCTGATGGTTTTCAACATATACTTTATCCTTTGGTGAATGGTCTATATGTTTACCTAGACAACAGGCTAGGGAAAGCCTTACATGTTTACAAATTAACACAATTTCCAGCAAAATAAGTTAGGAGTGGTGGATTATGTGCATTTAATATAAAAAGATAACTAATTCAGTGCTCTGAAGCTGGGAATTTGTACATTGAGGTGAATCTACCAGTTAAATTGGTGGTCTACATAATCAACAGTAGAATATACTATTATAATCTTTGTATTTCTTTTTTCTCATTACCAGATGATTTTTCCAACAGGCTTTAAGGTACAAAGAGTTTTAACAAGATTTCAGTGAGTTAAGGTTTATTTTGGATACCCTGGAGGTATATCTTGTTCAAGGCTAGCCCAGAGTTGAGCTCCAGGGAAAACTGGCTTGTTCCTAAATTAATCCAACTTTGAAGGATCCAGGAGACAAGGAATTTCTGAAGCTAGTTTTAAGGTGAGACTGAAGTAGTACTGGTTGGGAGTATCACCAGAAGAAGGTGTAGGGTGAATGAATGTACCAACCTCCTATAGGGCACTATTTTTGCTGTGTTCCTCTGAAGATCATTTAGCTTTCCATTTCATCTATACCCTTTTAAAGAAATGTCAAGAAGGCAGTCATCATATTCATAAGATTATTTTGGTCGAGCATGGTGGTTCACGCCAGTAATCCCAGGACTTTGGGAGGCCAAGGTGGGCAGATCACTTGAGCTCAGGAGTTTGTGACCACCCTGGGCAACATGGTGAAACCTGTCTCTACTAAAACACACAAAAAAATTAGCTGGGTGTGGTGATGTTCACCTGTAATCCCAGCTACTTGGGAGGCTGAGGCGTGAGAATTGCTTGAGCCCAGGGGGCAGAGGTTGTAGTGAGCCAAGATCGCACCACTGCACTCCAGGCTTGGGCTACAAAGTGAGACTCCATCTCAAAAAAAAAAAAAAAAGAACAAAAAAAAAAATAGTATTTTCATGAAGTATTAACTATATACCAGAGAAACAGAAAAACCATCTATACATTTTACAGAGGCTACAAGAATAGAAAGCATCTGATTACAATTAGCTTGAATTTAAATGGCTCCAGTTTCATAATCTAATGTTGCTAGAATAGAATCTCTTAAAACAGTCTTTTAAGATCTTTTTACTTTTTTCCCCTTTTCCCAAGTTAGCTGATCTTTCCACTTTTCTAAGATGAGGATTTATAATACTGATTTCTCTTCACAATTTAATGATAGATATATTTACTCAAGTTAAATTCAACCAATTTACTCAAAAAAATTATGTTGATGTATATGGCATCTTTTCTTCTGGTGGAAAGGCAGGAATTAGACAGGAAAAAAGGGTAGTTTCTAACACTGTTGAAAAGTTCAGCAAATGCTTTCCTTTGGGCTGAGACCAAAAGGCAGAATAATAACAAAGGCTTGCAATATTTATGAATACTACCACAGGGCCAATGAATATTCCCATTCTTATAAAACACTTGTGCACACACCAGAAGGCAGCAATACATTAGTATTTACATTTATTTAACGTATGCAGTTTACACACTCATTAAACAAAATTGGAATGCAAACAAATATACAAATACCATAAGCATTATCAAATAAAATAACTGGCACTAGTGTTATAAGCATATTAATGGACCTGGTAGGGAAAAGTGATGGAAGAAGACTGCAGCCCATGGCATTTTTCTTTTTACCAAAAGAAAACGCTCAGTAGCACCATAATGGTAATACTTAAAAGAAATACATAAGATAGAACATTTTAACTGCTATCATTGAGGTTAACCTGCTTTTATTTAAGTGAATTATACAGGAAATTAACAGTACAGGCAGTATTTTGGCCAACTTCTGCTTATGTCAGCTGAACATTGTCCATAAACAAAAGCAAAAGAAAATAATGCTAATCATACATGGACCTTTTGTACTTGGTACAAGCTCTGCACCGTGCTTTGATTTCATGGTTGGAGAAGATACGCATGTGTTAAAAATTGAGGTTATGTAAAGTTATTCACTAAAGCCTGAGTGTGTCTTTGGTAGGCTAACACTTTTTCAGCATTATTATTAATCACATTCATGATTATCTATTTCCTGTATTTTTCTATATAATCCAAGGTGACTAGAGAAGACATGGAAAACAACACAGCAAAATCCTCAAATAACTAGGCCATTAAAACCCAGTCAAACCCAAAGGCACCAAGAATCAATGGGGTACAAATTTCCCCTTTGAGAAAGTTGTTTTTTTTGTAATACTTATAACCTAATGGGACTTTATTTTGTAGTTTTATATATATTATTTGTTGCTGTCATATGCTTACTTACCTTTACATTTTTCCTCTAAGATGGCATCAACAATATACAAGACAGAGTACCAGGTATTTCTATTTCAAAGTTGTGCAAAAACTGCCACAATTTTGCTCAAAGTGTCTAAGTATCCAAATGGTAGCAAATGAGCTGCTTTAAGCTTTATATAACCACATTGCATATGAAGAAAAAAATGAAATTTATACCCAGATATAAATAGAAATGTTACAAAGAGTATCATATACTGAGAGTGACCTATGCAGTTCCTTTAAACTTATCTTAGTGGTTTCAATAAAATATCACTAACCACTTATCCCTAAAGCCTCAAGTTTTCATTTGAATGCTGTAGAATTGCATTAGTATTTTATATTGATTATAAATTAAGACCAATTTCTATCTAAGTATGTGCTTCAAGCAATGTTTTGTGGCAAACACACAAAACATGCTTTGCTCTTCAAATTTATTATCCTTAAAATAATGCACTTTTAAAGCCTTCATTTCATAGTTTGGTAACTAAGATCCACATGACACACAATGCTTTGCCGAACACAGAAAATGTATCTGCATTATGATAATGAAACCTGGCTTTTGCTGGTAACCTGAAATTTAAGAAGTCACATGTAGTTCAACCAGCTCGAAACACAGTTGTACAGTGGTAATTATTTTGCAGCATTTATGGGCCTAAATTTCAGTCTGAATTGCAACTTTTAATTCCATTGTCTGATGTGAGTGGTTGTTATTTGTTTCTTTTAGTGTATCACCAAAATATAAATCAACATTAGGTTTTATTCCATTTTTACTATGTTCTTCAGCAATATGATTCAACTGTGGAACTTCTGAACAGGAAGCAGTTTGGGTAACCACAGAAATGCTACACTGATGTGGGGAATTTTCCAGACGGTCATTTTCTACCTCAGGAAGAATGTTAACAGTAGCAAAGCGGGTGTGATAATCACTGGAACCATGACTACAAGAAGTTTTCATGCTTTCTAGGTCAGAACAACTAAATTCAGAAAAATGACTAGAGTGGGAATCTGCTACAGAAGGCATACTGTCACTGAGGGATGGAGCCTCAAATTCACTTGAGTTCGTGCTTTGTTGTTCTAACAACTGTGCATCCATGTCCTCTCTCGTCTCATTTATCTTCATGTTACCCTTTTTCCTCAATTTACCACTTTTTGATTTTTTCCCTGCTGTTGCTTCTTTGGACCACTTGGTGGCACTAGATTTACCTTCAGGCAAGCCACTGGATGAACCACCAGCATGACTTCGGGTAGCACTGCCATCATCCACACTACTGCTTCCACTGTTGTGCCTGAATTTGGATGGTTTTGACTCAATATCTACTTGCACTTCCATACTGTTGCCTTCTCTGAAATATAATAGGAACAAATACAAACATAATTGCTGACTTCTTTTTGTTCAGATGACTGGGGGCAGGGTTTCTGTGTGGAAAATTCAGACTATACATAAGCTATGAGAACATCTTAACGCAGGACATGTCTACTTAAAAAATGTACTTGATATAAGAGAACTCTTTATAATGCTTCAATTTTTTAAAATAGTAGTAAATACATTTATTGCTTATGTTGTTCTAGACACTATGCTACTTTTTTTTTAAAGAACAGCTTTATTCAGATATAATTCCCCCGTTTAAAGTGTGTAATTCAGTGATTTTTATTTTCATGATCCCAAAAAGAGATCTTGAACCCATTAGCAGTTAGTTCCCATTCTTCCCTCTCCCAGCCCTTGGCAACCACAAATCCACTTTATGATCTATATAGATTTGCCTACTCTGGACAGCTCACTGTTTCCTTTTCTCAGCAAACTTAATAGTTGGTAGTCACTTTTCACTGGTAATCTGTCTAATGATAGGAATCATTCCTTTTAAATTAATTTTAAAAACACTCGATTTTATAACAGTTTTTTCCTTACTTGTCCAATGGGATGTAGGAATTCAGAATGGATCCTGCCATTGCTTTGGTGCTGGCATTATCACTAACTGTTCCCAAGCTGACTGTGCCAGATTCTCCACTTAGACTGTACCGTTCTTTTTGTACATCTGCTTGTACTTCCAACCTTAAAGGGGGGGTATGAAATCACCAAAATTATATTTAATATCAGCACTACTGTAATATGTATCTTTAAATAATTCAGTTAAGAACCCTAGTAACCAGAAGCTATTTTAGGAATCATTTTTTAAAAATTTCCTTTTATTTAATTTAAATTCTACTGCAGCACACTGCATAGTACCAGTTATCCAAATAAAATGGGAAAAATTAGCTGTCTGCCAAGTAAAGTAGTAATAAAATAACACAAAAAAGACACAAAGGATTTTCACTTAAATGTACTCCATTATTCTCACTCAGGATACGGCACTTTGTAATGTTTCAATGCAAAACACAAAGTTAGAATACAGTATTAATCATTAAACATGACAGACCAATGAATCCAAAAATCCTGGGCATCTATATTAAAAAATAGCTCTATAAATAACACCTGCCTTTTAATATTTTATTTATTTATATATATCTTTAGAGACAGGGTCTCGTTATGTTGCCCAGGCTGGTCTCAAACTCCGGGCCCCAAGCTGTCTTCTCATCTTGGCCTCCCAAAGTGCTGGGATTATAGGTGTGAGCCACTGAGCCGAGCCAACATTTGCCTTTTTAAAAAGAGGTAATATGCCACTATAACGTAAGAGTTTGTATTTAAAATGCAAACTACCTAAAAATAAGATAAATATGTCTAATTTATCTTTTAATTCATGTATTCTCCCCTACATTTAAAAAAGGCAAGGCTATTAAGCCTAAGTGAAAAATAGTGAATTAAAGAGAAACAGGGGAAGATAATTTTTCCTACTTATCTACATGGCTATTGATAAAACACTTGGTGAGAATAAAGTAAGTAAGCATTAATACATAAAAGGACCCTAGCTGATGATCCCGGCCCCAGTTCACACATTCCTGGATGTCCTGACTCCACCTGTTCCCCAGGACTCAGCCGAAGTCCCATCTCCTAACATCCGGCTGTTGTCACCCACAGAGGTAAGATCTAGGCTTAAGTATTGCCTTTGCTTCAATGTCTATTGAAGCAGCTGCAGCAATGATTTATAATACAAAATCTGACAAGGACAGTGAAAAAATTGGCAGAATGTTATTGCTTAGACTTAGAAATCTACCACCAAATTTCTTTTTTCTTTTTTTTTTTTTTGAGATAGGGTCTCACTGTCACTTAGGTTGGAGTTCAATGGTGTGATCTTGGCTGACTGCTACCTCCACCTCCCAGACTGAAGTGATCCTCCTACCTCAGCCTCCCGACCAGCTGGGACTACAGGTGCATGCCACCAAGTCCAGCTAATTTTTTATATTTCTTTAGTAGAGACGGAGTTTCGCCATGTTGCCCAGGCTGGTCTCAAACTCCTGAGCTCAGGCAATCCACCTGCCTTGGCTTCCCAATGTGCTGGGATTACAGGCGTGAGACACTGCACCTGGCCCCAAATTTCATTTTTAACAGTACTATTTTGAACCTCGACATAGTAGGGTTATATATAATCATCATGCTTTATGTTCAAAATTCTCACCTAATTAATAATTTGTAGTTACCAGAAGGCAGAACCAAACCAAATCAAAACACACACCTGTTAAAACAGTTTACCATGGCACTTCCTGACAGACTCCCCGTTATGCTGGCTCCAGCTAGTGCCATGGTGCTGGCTGTTTCACTCAGGTTGTCTCGGATGGCTCCTATTCGATCCATGTGGCTTCCACTTGCACTCAAACTGCCAGTCAGCCCACCAACACTTCCCTCCCCTATGCTCGGGTTGTGTCTTGCTTCTGCTACTGATGTTGTGTCTAAATGCAAATATTCCAAAGAAACTAAGTAAGTATGATTATCAATTTTCTCCTTCTTAAATTCCTCCATGATTTCAGAGAGGGCATTTTATAAGGTATAAAATATACACGGACATGGAAAAATATTTTTTTCAGGCTAGTCCACTAGAAGCAGTAGGAAAAGAGCCAACAATTTTAAATGGTCACTAATTCCTTTTTTCAAAAACCCAGATTTAGGAATTCTATAAAGAATCTGTTAAAAAATATAGCTGACTTTAGAGGAAAATTATGTGACAATTTTCATTAAGGGTGTCATTTAAAGAGCTTATTACTAAGTCAATAACAATAGGCTAAAAGTTGATTTCTACATACATTCCACAGTTCTGTCTACAAGCTATTATTAAGATGTGATAACACTATGTTCCAATTTTACAGTACCTCTCACACATTTTGTATTGCAGGAGTCATTTATTTGCACCAATATTTGAGTTCCTATTATATACCCAATAACATGGTGATAAATGCTACGAGGAAAAATACAAGAGAGTAAAGGGGAGGAGAGTGATGAGAAGTGCATGTACGTACATGTCTGTGAGCCATTTTATATGATGACAGAAGGCCTCTTTAATAATGTAATACTTGTAGAGACAAATGAAGTAAAAAAGTGAGTCATGAAATTTTCTAGGGAAAGAATATTCCAGGCAGAGAACTGCAAGTTTAAAAGCCTGTAAGTAGGAGCATGCTTGGCACCCTCAAAAATCAAGCAAGAATGGTATAAAATAGGAGGGTGACAAGAGATGAGCTCAGACACATAGTTGGGGCAGATCATGTGGGACCTTTTGGGCTATGATAAGGACTTTGGATTTTCTTCCCCAGTAGTTAGAAGCCACTGGGGAAGTTTTGAGCGTAAGAAAGTCATAATCTGACAGGGTTTAGACATGTGACTACGGCTGCACTATGGAACAGCGAATAGAAGCTGACAAGTTGATACAACAGTTAAGAGGCTATTACAATAGCCCAGGAAAGAGGACAGTAGCTTGGTCTAAGAGAAGGGTAGTGAAGAGAGTAAGAAGTAGTTGGATTATGGCTAAATATTGAAGGAAGCAGCAGAATGTGCTGACAGATCAATCAGATGTAGGGTAAGAGGGAAAAGAGGGAGGCATTGTAACTGAAGGTTTTTGGTCCAAGCAACAGGAGGAATGGAGAAGCTACTTATTGAGTTAAGGAGGATGGAGGGAAGAAGAGATTTAAGAGCAAGGAATTTGGCTGTAGACAAGTTAAGCTTGAAATTCTTGTCAGACATTCAAGCGCAGATTAAAGAGGAAAGTTAGACATGCAAGTTTGAAGTTCAGGGGAGAGGTCAGTCTATATATTATTTAATAGATGAGATTATCTAGGGCAAAAGTGTAGATACATAAGAGAAGAATTCTGAGAACTGGGCTCCGGGTAACAAACATTTAGAGGTCAGAAGAGGAAAATGAGCCAGCAAAGATCAATGAGACGGAGTGGCCAGAAAATACGGTAAGAAGTGGTTTCCCAGAAGAAAAGTGAAGTATTTCAACAAGGGCAGAGTCTCTACCATGTCAGATATATTGCTATATTAAGATGAGGACCAAGAACTGACCACTGTATTAGGTTACATGGAGGCCACTGGTGACTCTGCTTTAGTGAATAGTAGAAATAAAATTCTGGAGTGGTAGGGACAAAAATCTGATTGAGGTCAGTTCAAGAGAAAATGAGAGGTAAGAAAGTAGGCATTATCTTTACACATCTGCCTAATTATTTCCCTATGACAAATTTCTAAAATAATAATTGCTAGAATACAGAACATGCACTTTTTAAAAAAGGTTTATTGACATACTCCTACGGACAGTCTATGAAGGCTTTTTTATTCTTCTTAATCTTTGCTTGTTACTGTCCTAATTCACATTTCTTTGAATAACATCGAGTTGAAGATATTTTTGACTTATTGGTCACCCATATTTCTTTTATGAACTGTATTCCTCTTCATATCCCTTACTTAGTTATTTGTAATGTTTCAGGCAAAATTTAAGATGAAAAGTTTATGATATCTAAGATATTATATTCCAATTAGAAGTCAGGTACCCAGAATTACCCCCACCTCTTTCATCCATACTCCTCCTTGGCAGTTTATTCACTGATGTACTTCTGAATGAATGCTATTAGGCCTAGTAAAAGGAGGGCAATGGAAATTCTGACCTGCATGTTATATCTGGCCTTCCCAATACTTACACTGTTAATAAGCACATTTTCTTCCTTTGCTTAAAGGACTTACCTACAGCTGTGTTAGTTCCACCAACATTTATATCATTTTCATCATCAAATTCAATCCTGACTCCTTTTCCATTGCCTGCTGAGACTCCACAACCTCCACTTCGACAAAGAGAAATGGGAACAACGCCATAGACATAAGCTAACATAATAGGAACACCAATACCTAAAGAGAAATTAAATCAGTCATTACAAACAACAAAATAACTTACAGAAACATGAGTTTTAGAAAGTCCTTTCAACAGAGGCATACAGAAAAAAGTGCCAGGGTTCTGAAGAATTGGCTGGAACATTTGCCAAAAGTAGAGTTACTCAGTTGTTAGGCAAATTCAAGGTTCCCAGCCTTTCAGGTAATGCACATGAGAAGAAAAAGAGAGAGATGTAAACTTTTCTCTTTTGAAGTGCCAGGCCTCTGAACTGTACTTGGGGTGGAGCTGGAGCGGAAGAGTATCAGCCACTAACAATTTACCAACTACTTTAAGGCTAGGCTCTTGAATCTCTAATACTTTTAACCAAGGAAAGACTTACTGTAGGCTCAATTTAAATTGTCCTCAAATTAAAAAACAAAAAGGTAAGTCTTATCTTCAAACACTTTGCTTTTAAAAAATCTTTCCATAAAACTTTAACTCCATAAAATTTTAGGTAATTAGTACTTTCCAGCATTTTCTTACCTACAGTCACTGCAGCTACTACTGGAGACACGATTACAGACAATGTTACACCACCTGCTATGGCCAAATTCCGTTTGTGCTTTGAAACATCCTTGCCTTCGTAGCGATTGTGAATCTTGAATTAACAAAAACAGGGGTGGGGGATTAAAGAGAAAATACATTACAATTTAACTTAGTTGAAAAAGACCTATACTTGCTAAAGTGATTTTTCATAAAAGTTCGTAGCTGAGTATCTTAGTTCAAGGTAAACCTACTAGTGTCCTTAAACTATTAGTATACTCTCACAAATACTTTGCTCCTTTTTAATAAATTGCTTTAGACAGTGATTTAATGGATTTTACTTTGTGCTTAATTTTAAAAGTCTTGAGTAAAAGTAGTCTTTATAATTTTAATCAAAAGTAGTGTAATTATGTATTAAGCAAAGAGGAAGAAATTAAGATTATTATTTTGAACACAGTTATGAGTTACATGGTTCACTAACAGGATAATTCTAGCATTCTAAAGGTTTCTTTCTAAAGAAGATTCTCTAAATGGTAAAAATTGGCTTCTAGGGAAGGTTTCTTTTTTAAAAATTGACCTTAAAAAGCAGTTCTAATAAACAAGTATGAATAAACAGTATTATTTTTTCTCAGATCCTTTTTATGAAGGCAAATATTGACAAATGACTCAAATTCCAGGGCTCTCATTTATAGCTCAAAGTAAACGGCAGAGAAAGAAAAAAGATGATAAATAATGGCTACCAGAGGACAGGATTGAATTCATTCAGCAATCTCTGTACAGGACAGGTGTTAATAAGTAGAATTTGATATCATTATAGAAGCAGTGATTAAAAAGTGGCTTGTGAAATTACATGAACTTTGAGATCTTTATTTTCATGGTTTGCAAGGGCTAATAAAGTACATTTTCCCCCTGTTTCAAGACAAATTCAAAACAGCCTCAAAAGTATGTGGACCTTCTAAAATAAAATGACTTATAAACAATATTACAGGTGGGACTTATAAAATAATCTATTATTACATGGTATAATACCTTTGGCCTTTGGAAGGCTGTAAAGTATGATGAGTGTTATGGAAAACAGTGGAAAAGTTGGGGTGGGAGGTGGGTGATGCATGTATGGGACAAGAAACCTTTCTATTTCCTAGTCAGAATCCCATTTCCCAGCATTGACTAGAGGTTCCTTGTCAATGAGCCTCCTCATTTCCCTACACAGTCCATGCAGGCAGAGATGGCAGACCTTCCCAAGGTACCTTTCATTATCCTTCAGCACTGCAGCTAATTCCTGCTCCTCCCCACTCCCACTCCTGGGAAACTTAGCACTGAAGAAGAGAAAAGGCACAACGGATGGAGCAGACTTGCAAAGGCAGGCTGCCAAAAGAAAGGAGTCTTCTAGAAAATTTTTCAGCCTCAAGCACCAATGTTCGACTACAGTGATCACATCATTCCACTATTTCTGTTTCAACTTAAATTTTCTGTTTACTATTTTTTGCCACATTCTCTACTTTTCATTAAGTGAAGGCTCAGCTTTTGAGTACTTTATTGACTTAGCAGGTTTTCCTGGGCTGATTGGGATCCCAAAGCACCACAGAACATTATTTCAATGGAAAATTAATTCATTCATTTACAAACCTTTGGATACATGTTTAAAAAAAGGAGACCTGTAACTGTACCCTATGACCTAAACAATGAGGTAAATAATCTCTCCTCTATAAATTATTTGTAGGTACATGTGGTACAACAGTCTCTCTCTCCCTTCTATTTCTAAGTACCTGAATAAATAGTTTTGTTTTCAGCAAAACCTTGATTTGAATAACTACATGAAAAATTATAATCAGCTACTATATTTTGAATTTTTTTATTTTCTCTCTCTTTTTTGGAAATAGGGTCTCTCTCTGTGTCGCTCAGACTAGAGTGCAGTGGCACAATCACAGCTCACTGCAGCCTCAACCATACAGGCTCAATCAATCCTCCCACCCCAACTTACTTAGTAACTGGGGCTACAGGCATGCACCACCACTCCCAGCTGACTATTTAATTTTTTTGTAGAGACAAGGTGTCACACTGTGTTGCCCAGGCTGGTCTCAAACTCCTGGATTAACGCAATCCTCCCTCCTCAACCTCCCCAAGTGTTAGGATTACAGACGAGTGAGCCACCATACACAGCCCAACATTTTTTAAAGTTCAAGTTTACTACTTAAAACCTTCAGAAATAAATATGTGGCTTATAAATATGTTTGTCATCAGTCCCAAAACTAATTTTTAAGAAATAGTATATGTTATTTTTCTGATTATAAAATGTAAGGTGAATATAAAAAATTCAGCTGTTTTACAGCAGAGGATCAACCTTATTCCCAGTGTGGTCCCAGAAGTTAGAAACAGAAATAAATGAAACAAAAGGAAACAGATCTGACTCAACATAAGAATTTTGTAACAATTAGTAGCCATTTTACAACAGAATGGGTTGCTTCATGAGTTGGTGGTTTCCCCATGACTAAAGTTCCCAAACAGCTAATGAAACTTAATCAGGGAACTCATATTAAGAATTCATGCCTCTGAGTTCAAATCTCAGCTCTGCTTCTTTCTGTGTAACTGAAGATATTATCACATAACCTTTCCTAAATCTCAATATTTTAACACACAGAGACCAAAATATCGAGGTTGCTGCAGGGTTAAAATGAGTAAAAGTACATACAACACCTATGACACGGTATGAAAACCTTTAGAGCCTTTTCTTATTTTAGAGATAGGATCTTGCTCTATTGCCCAGGCTGGAGTGAAGTGGCATGATCATAGCTCATTGCAGCCTCCACTTCCCCATCTCAAGCAATCCTCCCACCTCAGCCTTCCAAGTAGCTGGGACTACAGGTGCATACTACCATGCCCAGATAATTTTTAAATTTTTCCGAGAGATGGGGTCTCACTATGTTGTTCAGGCTGGTCTTCAACTCCCAGCCTCAAGTGATCCTTCTGCCTCAGCCTCCCAAAGCGCTATGATGACAGGAGTGAGCCACCATGCCCTGCTTGTTAGTTCCCTTTTTTTTTTTTTTTGAGATGGAGTTTTGCTCTTGTTGCCTAGGCTGGAGTGCAATGGTGCAATCTCAGCTCACTGCAACCTCCACCTCCCGGGTTCAAGTGATACTCCTGCTTCAGCCTCCTGAGTCTGGGATTAGAGGCACCTGCCACTATGCCTGGCTAATCTTTTTTTGTATTTTTCGTAGAGACGGGGTTTCACCATGTTGGCCAGGCTGGTCTTGAACTCCTGACCTCAGGTGATCCTCCAGCCTCAGCCTCCCAAAGTGCTAAGATTACAGGGGTGAGGCACTGCACCCGGCCTGTTAATTCCCTTTTTAAAAACTGCTATTCCTTTGTTCTGCCTGGGTACAAAGTTGGGATTAGATAATTTCTTTTTATTTTTTAAAAAAAGTTTTAATTTTTTTGATTTTCTTGGATACCAAAGAAAATTTCTCTCTTTTTTCTTTTAGCTATCTCCTACTGAAAGTTTCTTCTCAATACAGAGATTCTATTAATTTAGGCAATAACAGACTTCTTAGGACCTCATAAATTATCCCATTAATCATTAACAAAAGAACTATTTGCTTAGTTAATGAAATATAATTCATCAATTAGAGGCCAGTGGTACTCACTAGTGTTTGGACTTTCACAAGATTCTAATAATTTGCAAAACAGCGTATTTATTAATAGCAGTAATCCAAAAAACAAGCTTTGAACTGCAGCAGAAATAATTCAAGAACTGGCTAATTACTTTTTCCCTGAGGGCATGTGTTATTTAGCTATTAACTTTCATTAAAAAGATCTCATAGACCTGACCTTACAAGGATATACCTATAGAAAAATCCCAGGTGTGTATCCTTCAATATTTTATTCTTAAAGTTTTATAATATAAACATACTAAAATTTTCAGATTCAGAACATTTTAAAGCAAGTCTGCTTTATACATATTTATATATGCTTGCCAAACACTAAACATTTATGAAAAAAGAGTAACTGTTTTATACTGAGGAAACTAAAGATACCCTTTGTCTTAAAAAAAAAAAACCCAAAAATCATCAATACTAAAAGAATACATCTAAAGATTTAGAATAACATAATGGACTAACAAGAATTATGCATTTTACCTTGCGGCCCACATACACAGGAATGCCAATAATCATTGCAGGAATAGCAATGCCAGCTATTAAAGCGATTCCGACAGGAGCACCAACCAGTGTTCCCAGCTGCCACAATATTTTCTTCTTTCGGCTCCAGGGTTTCTTCCCCCAAAAAGTACATCCTGATGGACTAATGGAAAAAATTATAATGTAAATAACTGCTGCAAAACACCACAATAACAAATTAGTGCAATATATTAAAGCAATGACTATTTTTAACAACTTCTCATAGTTAGGAGTTTTATTCCCCTTTAAATTCTGAGTTCATTAAACTAAGGTAAGAACCACTATAAATTATATTAACAAGATACTGATATATCTTATTTTATGTTATATTTTATTATGTATTATATATTTATATTATAATTTATATATAATTTAGATATTACATTATAATTTATATATTTTATTAAAAAGATACTGATAACTGAGATTCAGGTTAAAAATTTATCCCTAGTCCTGTTAATGTAAAACATACATATTTTTAGGCATCAATTATCTGATTATATCATAAACTCACTCTGTAGCCTAAATGATAAAATTTATGTATGGGAAAATTCAATGGAAGTATAAGGTAAGAACCACTATAAATTATATTAACAAGATACTGATAACTGAGATTCAGGTTAAAAATTTATCCCTAGTCCTCCATTACCCTCAAACCCTTACGTTAATTTTTTAGCAGTAAATTAATGCAAAACATGCTTATTTTTAGGCATTAATTATCTGATTATATCATAAACTCACTCTGTAGCCTAAATGATAAAATTTATGTACGGGAAAATTAAATTAAAGTATTTATGGTCTAGCATAATCACACAGGGTATTACATACTTACCAGCATTCTAGTTTAACAAAAACAAAAAAAGGAAATATCCATTTCCTATTTTGACTAGTTATTAATTCCAAATGACTAGCATAATAACTTGGTTTCTTTTAAATTTATTTAGCTAGAATAAAACCAATCCCTTTAAGTATCTTATAAAACTCAAATTTAAGACAAGTTATTTTGTCTTACAATATAAAATTACATTTACACATAAATAGCTCCTCCTATAAGCTTACCTTAGATAATGTAAATCTGAGATCTCCTTCATACACAACCAACAAAATTCACAACCACAAACAGCACATGTCATGTGATTGCAGCTCCCATCATTCATCTTTATTATATAAGCAGCACATCGTGGACACGGCTTTATATCATCAGCTATTGGGAACATAGACAAATCTATTAGGCATATAAAACTGGTCTAAAAATAACTTCTGGCAGTTTACCAATTGTAGTACTGCCAAAAAATCTTAAGATGTAGTTTGTTAACTCATAGCCTCAGCCTGCTATTTTTAGCATATAAAGCATTTTTTCTTCCCTTCTAAGAGAACATATTTTACATTAAAATATCAAGTTATAAACATTTTTTAAACATAGTAGTGAAACAATGAGAACAAAGAATAACAAAAGAATAAAAAGAGAAAGGAGAATCAAGGACAGCTCTAGCAAATTGTGAACTATGTAAAGTTTGTCTTTGTCTGGGTCCCACAGAAGTCTTCTGAGTGGTAGTTCCTGGTTCTAGAACTTTTCTAACCATCTTCCCTTAATTCAAATGTACACGTTCTGTATACTATTCCTTTAGTGAATGAACACTAACAGGAGGTGACAATTTGATATTAATCTGAGGTGCTATATCCAAAGGACTATGAATTTATTTATTCTAATTACATCAATTATAAGCACTATAAGAATAGTAAAACAGGTATCTTTAGAAAAGCAGCCTTTTCCTAGTATTTTACTTCACACGAAAGAGAGATGGACCTTGCAAAGAATCAGTACCCAAAATACAAGGAAGGAAGGAAGAGATTAGGGAAGAGTCATATGGCTATAAATGTTATAAACCATGGAAAACAGTTTCAGAATAAAAGCAATCATTGTTAGTTACGCTCATGACTTTTAAATTAGTTGTATTTATCCTTTTTATTCATTTATTCACCTGTTTACTCAACTGTTGTTGGTATATGTTCCTTGTATGATAATATGGTTACAATGCACAATGGTGTCACACAGTTAAAATCAAGTATAACATAACTTTAGGAAAATTATAACTATTTTGCATGTTGGCATCCATTTAAATAGCAACTTGTAGTTACTATTAGCCAGCTATATTTTTCAACTACTCACAGTCTAGTAAAGATATTTATAGTGCTAACCACTGAATCTAAGTATTTGCTCCAATGTCTTACATTATAAAGCATTAAGCTATACTCCATTCTTTCTACAAGTTTTTTTTTTTAACTTAAGATCTGGTCAATGCTCACAATTAGTATTTATTTTAATGATTCAAGCAATTTTAAGCAAACTAATACTCTAAGCAGCCAGACCAGACAATTGATAATTACTAGAATATACAAATTAGAAATATTCATGGCATGATTTAAATGATAAAAGAACATAAAGTCTGCATTTAACAATTTTAAACATTGGGGTATGACTAAAAAAAGCTGGCTTTTATGCCTGATACAACACATAGTATACCAAATTAAAGAAATGCTAATCCTATCCGCATAAGCAGCATGTTAATCGATAAACTTTCTCATACCAGAGTATGCTCAAGTAGTAGGTATCTCAATAAGATGGGGGAGTAAAAAGACTCAAGCTTTGGTACTGATGCATGCAATCTTTGGAACAAACTAAGGTAACATCCCCATTTATTCCTATGGTTCTAAAAACATAAAAAAGCCTTTTAATATGCTAAAATTACACGTTAGAGAATTAATACCACAAGCAATGTATTTTTGATAGGTCTCTATATACTTATATCCACATCTTTCACTCTCTATACTTATTTACCTATGAAAGGCTGTTTAGTTTGCTTTGTGTCTTTCCTCAAAGCAACAAATTAGGAAAAATTTACTGTGCACATTATAGGATGGCATATTTCTCTCCAAATACTCTCATAATGCAAAAATGCTAAATGAAATTGTTTAAGGTCAGTTGATCCCCCATTCCCCAAGAATCAATTAAGCCACAGTTCCCTCATATGAAAAAGCTTCCCATTTCTATTTACAGTGTTTGGCTAAGCTTTTGTCTTCTTTATGTTTTTGTTTACTGCTAAAATATGGGCCACTGTCATATTAAGAAAAAACAACAGGTTACAAAACACCATGTCCTCAAATGTTAACAAAGATTATCTCTTAAGGGTGGTAGTGGTAAGGGGACACAGGCAGGAGTGGGGAGCCAATTAAATAGTTTATTTTTATAAAATGGGAAAACTACAGTAACAAAAATGACATACGTGGTTATATAAATAACATACGTGGTTCACTTAAAATATAACACGTATGTTATAAATAACATACGTGGTTCACTTAAAATTTAACTCCAAGTGCATAAACCTAGTAGCTATAAGAAAGAGCCTCAAGTGGATGCACTACTGTCACAATTTAAAGACAAATGTAAACATTATACTATAAATATTGTATTATTTTATAAACACAAATATTAATGTACCTTATGTAACTAAGCACACATTTATCTTCAGTGACCAATTAGGGAAAAAAAAACAACTAATTATTATACTAATAAATAATAAAAGTACAACTAGTTTTTCAGCATATCATGATACAGAAAACAATACCAAAATATCTGGAATAAGAGTAATAAAACCATTTAGATGGTAGCTTCCTCTTTAACTTTCTACAAGTCTGTGATAAGCCAAGTTCACTACACTTTTTAAATTTTTTTTTAAAGAGGGTCTTGTTCTGTCGCTCAGGCTAGTGTGCAGTGGCACGATCTCAGCTCACTGCAACTCCACCTCCTGGGGTCAAGCAATCCTCCACTTCAACCTCCCAAGTAGCTGGGACTACAGGTGCACACCACCACGCATGGCTAATTTTTGTATTTTTAGTAGAGACGAGACTTCACCATGTTGCCTAGGCTGCTGAAGTTTGAGAACTTCTGAGCTCAAGCAATCTGTCAGCTTCGGCCTCCCAAAGTGCTGGGATTATAGGCACGAGCCACGGCGCCCGGCCCTCACTGCACTTTTAATTCTCCCTCTTGTTTTTGGAAACAGGATCTCACTCTGTCACCCAGGCTGCAGTGCAGTGGCACAATCACATTTCATTGCAGCCTTGACTTCCTAGGCTCAAATGATCCTCCCACCTCAGCCTTCTGGCTTGCTGGGACCAGAGGTGCCCATCACTATGCCTGGCTAATTTTTTAAATTTTTTGTAGAGAAGGAGTCTTGCCACGTTGCCTAGGCTGGTCTTGAACTCCTGGGCTCAAGCAATCCTCCTGCCTTGGCCTCCCAAAGTGTTGGGATTACAGGTGTGAGCCATTGCACCAAGATTTTTAAACAAACATGGAACAAACTCCAAATGAAGTTTTTTTAAAAACAATCACCTTGAGACTATTTATTCCAACAATGTTATTGTTTGGCTCAAAGCATTTGGTAAGGTTTTCTTTCATAATTACCTTCAAATCTCCTTCATATAAAAGAAAAATCACTCATGATCATATAGTCACATCTCACTCTGCATCTATCTGAAACCAATAATCCAACCTGTTATGATACTCTAGCCGTTAGACTTACCTCTAAAGGAACTTCTAGTCATTCTCAGAAATCAAACTGATATTAAACTGACGTAACCTAAAGGTTATGCCAATGAGGCATTCCAGGGAAGTACTGCTGAAATAAACACAAAAACTCCCATGGTGGCTACATTGAGGAAGACCAATATTCATCTGGATAACTAAATCATGATCTTTATTTTAAAAAACAATAAAAGCCATTTCTGTCATTTTTTAATTGAATGATAGCCCAGACATACTTAAATCTCTAGAAAGTGACTGGTTTCTCTAAGGTCCCCTACCTCATATAGCAAAAGCACTTACTATGAGCCAGGAAATATTTCAACTATATGGATATAAGCATTACTAGTATCTTTATTTATTATTATTATTATTTTTTGAGACGGAGTCTCACTCTGCCATCCAGGCTAGAGGGCAGTGGCACAATCTCGGCTCACTGCAACCTCTGCCACCTGGGTTCAAATGATTCTCCTGCCTCAGCCTCCCAAGTAGCTGGGGATTACAGGCACCCGCCACCACGCCCGGCTAATTTTTGTATTTTTTTAGTGGAGTCAGGGTTTCACCAAGCTGCCCAGGCTGGTCTTGAACTCCTGATCTCAAGTGATTTGCCTGCCTCAGACTCCCGGAGTGCTGGGATTACAGGCATGAGCCACCATGACTGACCAGTATCTTTATTTTAAAGATGAGACAAGTAACTTGCTCAAGATTGCACAAGGAATAAGCAGAGGATGTGGGATTTGAATTCAAGCAGTCTGATTCCAGAGTCATTCTCTCTTGCTCTATATGACTGTGTATTCTGTGACCAATAAATACACACCCCCTACTTGGAGGAGAGGAATATCATTTCCAAGTGAACTACCCAGTGGCTACTGCTGACTCTTTAGGGAACAGTTTAGGTACATTCAGGTCCTCTCTGAATTGCTTCTGAACCCATACCTACAAATTAATACTAATACTACTGAGTTCCAGAAATCTTTAGGAAAGAGAAACAAATCAATCAGCAAACAAGTATAAAAATACATTTACTTTACAAAAGTATTAAATGTCGAATATTCTGTGTTAAAGCTTCATGAGACTTTTTTTCTAGTAGCATAAAGTACATGATTATCTCAATACACTGCTGGCAGGAATATAAATTATTTTTAGTAGAGATGGGGTTTCACCACATTGATTAGGCCGTTCTCAAACTCCTGGCCTTAAGTGGTTGGCCCGCCTCAGCCTCCCAAAGTGCTGGGATCACAGGCGTGACTACCACACCTGGACAAATACCTTTATAATCAACAGTTTCAGACCATCTTTGGCTATCAGTTACATAAATTATCATGACACTTCCGTTTTTCCTTTTTTCTTGGACAATAAAATCTTTCTAATTTCAGAACCACCTTCTTCCACAGGAAAGAATGAGTGCTTCTGGGATAGAAATGCACTTAAAAACACTTTTGGCAAGTGAAAGGAAAACAGGAATACTTAACTTTAAAAAGTTAAAATAACTAGTGTTTTGTGTCAAATATTTCATTAGAAAAAATTAGACATAAATACCTGCTGCTCCAGACTCTTGACTATAACTAATGGATGAAGAACGTATAGTTCTCAAACGTAAGCTCTGGGCTCTCTCTTGTCGAGCAGCATCACAGGTCTGGTTGGGGTGCCAAATCTGTTTACAGTGGTAGCAAAACTCTGTTCCACAGCCCTCTCGCCCACAAGTTAATTTTGGACAGCTGGCACATCCAAATGCTATCACAGCATATCTTGAAAGAACAAGAAAAATGATTTAAAATGTGACATAAAACAAGAGATACTCATTTCAAAAGTATCCAACTAACGATTATTCCTGAAAAACATTTTCTATTTATACATTAGCAAACAGTTATAAGCACAATCTCACCAATATAAAAATGGGGGAAAATGAAGTTTACGAATGAAGATATATAAATGGCGTAAAATATTTTAAAAGTTCAATTTTTAACTTTCAGGGGTTTTTTTTAGATTCAGGGGGTACGTGTGCACGTTTGTTACATGGTCTATTGCATGACGCTGAGGTTTGGGCTTCTAATGATTCTGCTGCCCAAATAGTGAACACAGTATCTGACAGGTAGTTTTTCAACTCTTGTCCCTCTCCCTCAACTTTTAACTTTTAAGTAGGACACCAAACTGCAGTCAGCCTAATCCCAATTTTATAAAAAACCATATTAAATTAATACAGTATTGTATGCACACAAAAAAAGACTAGAAGGAAAAACACCAAAAATCTTAATAATGGTTTTCTTGGTATTGGGTTTTAATTTTCTTGTTTATATGTTTATACATTTCTGATTTTCTACAATTACTTATTAAAGTGGAAAAAGTTAAAAGAAAAAAAGAATGCCTGTTTAAAAATGTAATGACTAAAGGTAAGTTTTAACTGTCAGGTAATGGCATACTGTGCCAATTTATAAATTTTGTGATAATCTTGTAGGTATGCAGAAGTCACACATTTTTCTTTGTAAGATACATGGCAAAAGTGGTCTTTGGTGCCAATCTCCTGCCAAAAAAAAAAAAAAAAACAAAACTAATTTCTTTTTTTTTTGCTTCAGATTAAAGACTGAGAACGGTAGATTCATGACTAGCATGAACACCTTTCTCTGACTTAATATTTCTGACACTTTAAAAACTTATGACTTAAATTCTGGGCATTCTTTGGCATTTATCCCGAACAAATTAATATTTGTGCTCACACAAAAACGTGTACACTAATGTTCACAGCAGCCTTATTCATAATAACCAAAACTGGAATGAGCCCAGATGACCTTCAAAAGGTAAATGGTTAAATAAGCTATAGTGCATACACACTACCATCAATAAAGAAAGTACTGACACAAGTAACACCTTAGGCGAATCTTCAGAGAATTACACTGAGTGAAAAAAGTCAATCTCAAAATGTTATACACTGTATGATTCCATTTATATAATATTTTTGAAATTCAAGCAGATTAGTGGTTGCCAAGGATTAGGAATGGGGATTGGGGCAGGGAAAGAGTGGAGGGAAGTACATGTGATTATAAGAGAGCAACACAGGCCAGGCACGGTGGCTCACACCTGTAATCCCAGCACTTTGTGGGGCCGAGGTGGGCAGATCACTTCAGGTCAGGAGTTCAACACCAGCCTGGCCAACATGGTAAAACCCCATCTCTACGAAAAAATATTTAAAAAACTAGCCAGGCATGGTGGCACACACCTGTAATCCCAGCTACCTGGGTGGCTGAGGCAGAACTGCTTGAACTTGGGAGGCAGATAGAGGTTGCAGTGAGCCAAGACTGCGCCACTGTACCGAAAAAAAAAAAGAAAAAGAAAAAAAAGGAGTAAAATGAGGGAGGGATCTTTGTTGTGATGGAACTGGTTCAGTATCTTGACTGTGGTGGTGGATACACAAACTTAAACGTGATAAAATACATCTAACTAAATACACTGCACAGAAATAACTAGAAGTAAATCAGGAAATTTGAGTGAGATTGGTAGACTGTATCTATGCCAATATCCTGGTTCTGATACTGTTCTATAACTTGTGCAAAATGGCACCACTGAGACATACAGTGAGAAAGGTACATAGGATCTCCGAATTATTTCTTACAACTGCATGTGAATCTACCATTACCTATATAAAACTTTCATTTTAAAAATTTCTAGAAGTTTCTAGTTCCCTTTGAAAGCAGCAACAATCAAGTTTTATCAATGCATGTCTTTTATAAATACTAAATATTTCCTTTTGCCTGGAAATTTAGGGGAGTTTTCAGAGCTGGCAATAAAATTTAAGTAATAACTGTAACTGAGATTGCAATTAAGTTTCAAGATACTATATAAAATTGTGCAGGATTTTAAGAGTCAAGGAGTTCCCTCCATTTTTGGACTTGTTGGTCCCTTAGTACCATACTCTTTTTTTTTTTTTTGAGACAGTCTTGCTTTGTTGCCAAGGCTAGAGTGCAGTGGTGTGATCTCGGCTCACTGCAATCTCCACCTCCCAGGTTCAAGCTATTCTCCTGTCTCAGCCTCCAGATTAGCTGGGACTACAGGTGCCCACCACCACACCCGGCTAATTTTTTGCATTTTTTAGTAGAGACAGGATTTCACCATGTTAGCCAGGATGGTCTCGATTTCCTGACCTCATGATCTGCCCGCCTCGGCCTCCCAAGTACCACATACTCTTTAAACACATCTTAAATTCCATCTTATTTCTGAAAGACCAATTATCTAACTACCATTCTCTATCACACACATGTTCAAACAGGACTGAATTAAAGGCAATGTATAATCAGCAATGGGCCATTTAACAAAGCTTCATTTCCCTGAGCTTTTTTATTTTTATTTTTATTTTTTTTGAGACGGAATCTCGCTCTGCCGCCCAGGCTGTAGTGCAGTGGCCAGATCTCAGCTCACTGCAAGCTCCACCTCCCGGGTTTACGCCATTCTCCTGCCTCAGCCTCCGGAGTAGCTGGGACTACATGTCCGCCACCTCGCCCAGCTAGTTTTTTGTTTTGTTTTTTTTTTTTTTTTTTAGTAGAGACGGGGTTTCACCGTGTTAGCCAGGATGGTCTCGATCTCCTGACCTCGTGATCCGCCTGCCTCGGCCTCCCAAAGTGCTGGGATTACAGGCTTGAGCCACCGCGCCCGGCCTCATTTCCCTGAGCTTTAAAATTCCCAAGACAGCTTATTCACTGCAATCCCACATAAAGAAAAAAGACCTCATTTCTTAAAATCAAAGTTATAATCTAAAGTATCTATACACTAAAGTGTAGTCTTTGTTTTAAAACAATAATGTCAGTGAAAAGGAAATGGCATTCTCTTCCAAACTTTTTCTCTACCTACCTTTTATTGAAGGAAGGAAGAAGGAAAGAGGAGGGGCAGAATGGGAAAATCTGTGTATGCAGGAGACAATGCCAAAACTATTTTCTGAAGTTGGTTACAATTTACAAAGGCAGCAAAGAGGTTTTAGCATGGCCAGTTCAAATTCTACTTCCACCACTTATTATTTGTGTAATTTTAAGTAAATTACATAATCTCCCTACAACTAAGTTTTCTCATACATAAAACAAGCATTCACTTTAGTTTGGCTTAGCCTCAGTATTCAGCCAAAATAATCTTCAGCTTTGGCCTTGGCCTTTAGAATGCCAAATAAGCAAATGGCTGCTTTGATGACATTTCTCACAGCCCTGCACTTGTGCTTGACTACTGACCACGTGATCATACAAGTGACTATCATTTCTACATAAATAATATAAATAATGTATGTTATTAGGACTGAATATTAATATCTGAATACTCATCTTAAAATAAATATTGGTTGGCACTTTAGACATAACTTAACAATACAAATACTTTATATGGTGAAATTTTACTGGCTAACTTAAATGTCCAGTATGTTGCAAGAGTAAAATGCTATAATCTTTGTGATGACTGTAAACGCCAAATTTAGGTACATGCTTAACTTTCAAATAATTAAATAGGAGAACAATTTACAGCTAATATGAACACTGAGAGTGCTTTACCTATATAAATTTAGGAAGAATACATCGTTTCTGAGCAAATAATATTTATAAAAATACACAAGGCAGATTAATAGAAATTCAGTTACATATAATTCCAACCTTTGTAGAAGGCTGCTCAATATACTAGTATTCACAGCACCACACAAACTTTTAAGAACTGACCTAATTTTTAATGATTTAAGTAAAAAAAAAAATTAATGTGCTTCTTCTTGACAAGAATTAAAAGCAGAACAATCAATATTGCCCTTTAAAAATTTCATGACAAGTTCCAAAATCTGGTACAATTTCCATAAAAACATGAAGGGGTTTGGCGAGAAAACTGTGAACCTAAAGCATATTTTCTTCTCAATTTTTTCCTTTTATTTCTAACTCTGTTCAGATCTTCTCGATAATTAAACTTCAAAATAGCTTCATGAATTGCTTTCAGATGATAATTCCTTACAGTTCTGAGTCTAGAGACTTAAGCGCATCGAAACTGGCTGCTTATAGAGAACAAGATTTTTGAGATTTATCCAAACTTCATACCAAATACAGTGTTCCTCCTATAAAATACATTACTATAAAACTTTCTCTTGAATTATATGAATAGTGTTGATGTTAAAGTGAACATCTATTTAGAATTTTTAAAATAGACAGTATAAAATATATATATACACACACGGTGTATTTATCAGGAGCAAACTAATAGCTAGTAGTGTAGGGGAAATTACCAATCCTGCATTATCATGTCAAACATTTAATATTTGATTGCCAGTTTTTTTTTTTTTTTCCAAGGCAAGAGTCTTACTCTGCCACCCAGGCTGGAGCATAGTGGCACAATCTTGGCTCGCTGCAACCTCCACCTCCCAGGTTCAAGTGATTCTCATGCCTCAGCCTCCCAAGTAACTGGGATTACAAGCGTCAGCCACCAGATCTGGCCAATTTTTGTATTTTTATTTCATTTTTTATTTACTTTTGAGATGGTCTCGCTGTTGCCCAGGCTGGAGTGCAGTGGCACAATCTCGGCTCACTGCAACGTCTGCCTCCCAGGTTCAAGCTCCCAAGTAGCTGGGATTACAGGTGCGCATCACCACGCTTGGCTTATTTTTTTTGTATCTTTAGTAGACATGCGGTTTTGCCATGTTGGCTAGGCTGATCTCAAACTCCTGACCTCAAGTGATCCGTCCGCCTCAGCCTCCCAAGGTGCTGGAATTACAAGTGTGAGCCACCGCACCCAGCCTCAATTTTTTGTATTTTTAGTAGGGATGGGGTTTTGCCATGTTGGCCAGCTAGTCTCCAACTCCTGGCCTCATCTGCCGGCCTTGGCCTCCCAAAGTGCTGGGATTACAGGTGTGAACCACCACTCCTGGCTTCATTTCTGATTTCATTGTTTAATTTTTCATAACTCCAATCTCTTAAGATAGCTATCTTAGAGCACTTTATCTCTATACTCCCTATGATTACTTATAATTGTAATTCCTCCACTTTGATAATAAAGCTGAAGTTAAAAGAAATAAAGTGAATTGGCCAGTCATTGAGGGGCAGGGCTGGATTTGAATAAATCTCCATTCAGTGCCCCGCCCTTGATTGCTAGTTTTTAAAAATTAAATAAAAATTTCCATTTATTCTTGTATCCCATAAGTTCATCATACTATGATGGAGATATCTGACTTTGGCCACCTGACATTTGGTCAAAATATATCCCAAAACTAGGAAATAATAAATAAGAGTTGTGAGATTAAAATAAGATTATACATATGTAGTGTTTGTGTGTCTGTGAAGAGAGATGGGGAGAGAAGAGAGGAAGACAGGAGAGGTAGGGTTACGGGGTACAGCGAAAAGGAGAGTTGAGTTCACGGCACATTATGTGTACTCAAATGTTAAAGTACCAACATTTTATGCTACTTCTCAGTATTTTTTAAATGGAAAAGCTAAGATGTCCTTCCCCTAGAACTAAACATTCAAGTCAAATTCCAAAGAAAAACAGGATTACTTTAATAATATGACCAAACGTTTTCATAAATGTATAATCTGATGACAAAAGTTAGAGCAGTTTGTTTAGTAGTTTTTTCTTACACTAACACTCATTGAGTGCTTCCTACAGAGGTGTTTCACATTCATATGTATTCAATCCTAACCATAACAGTATTAGGCAAGTTCTGTAATATATCAAGAAATTAAATGTACCTAGCATTCACACATTTTGAAAACAGCTTGTTAGGCCTCTTGAAGATGACTTTCCTTTTGTGGGAGTTGAATTTATTTTCCATTGAAAAATAACTCTTAAATTATAATGGAAGCAAATGGTAAAACTAAATTAAGTACAAAACCCTTGCTTTACAGAAAATTCCTGGAGTCTCTCTGCTCTGGTATAATAAGTGGTATTTGGAAAAACAACAGGCTCAATAGAAGGTCTCAGAAATAACTGAACACCTCTGGCTCAAACAGCACCCAAACCTTAGTTTGGTGGTTAGCTCCATTTCTTTCTATAGTCCATTATTTAATTCAAGCCTCACTTTCCTTCTCTATCCTTCAGCTGAAGGTCTCTAGCTACTGTACTTGAAATGCTTAACCTAGGAGTGGATGGACAGGAAGAAAGTGGGGAAGACAGGAAGAGGCTGAAACAGCAGTCTCTCCAGAAGTATTTTCTGTTCACTGCATTGTTAACAGGTGATCCACACTAAGAACTCAGTGGTCAAGTTAGGAAAATGCCAAGTAAAATTAAAGAAGTTTTTGTTTTCTATTATAGGATTTGCTAAAAGAATTTTTAACATACCAATGTTCAGTACATAGTATGCAGTATTTTCTTAATTTATTTAAATTAAATCATTTATAATATCTCCTGGGAGAATTTCATAGTACTAACGTTTTACAAATTATACTATTGATAACATCAAGCAAGTAGGGGTACCAGCTGGGGTGATATATTCTACCTGGAGCAAATTCCTTGTAAGGAACAAGTAAGAAGAAAAAAAACATACCTAACACGAAATGTAATCCTAAGAAAGACATGACAGTCTCAATAAATATTTTGATTAAAAAATGACACTGTCTCTCATGTCACTTCTGTAGATTAAAAGAGAATGAAGAAGTATCTGTAAGTCCAAAATAATTTTTTAAAGCATAAAGCTTTTAACATATCTTTAAATAACTTTCTTTTATCTTTAAAGTAAGAACAGAAAGAAAATATAATCAGAAATACCAAAATTATTTGATCCAGTTAAGGGGAACAGTCAAGTTTTATATCAGAATCAAGAGGCTCATGATTCTATTTTTAACGTTTTGATTATTCCAGTGAAAAAGGAATAACTTACTTAAGATACTTGAAAGAAGGTCTAGACAAAGTGAGGCTCATCTCCTGGTTCCCTTTTCTAGGATTTGCATCCTGCAGACAGGATGCGTTCTGTTCTGTTTTCCACTACATGCTGCAGGAGAGGCCTTCAGTTGTTCTCAGGCCTGCATGCCTGAGACTAATTGGGGAAGTCTGTCCAACTTAGGGATGAAGTGCTAGCAAGCCATTTTGGCTGCATATCCAAAGCCACATTCTTTAGTCAACTAATTAGAGAAAGCTGACATGTCTCCTGGGTCATATGTTAACATGGTCTTGAATGAGGGTGGAGGGGAAGCATGTTATTTTTATTGACTCATTAAAACACCACCAAAAATCTTAGTATCAATTAACAATGTTTGATACAGGAGTAATATACAGGTTGAGCATCCCTAGTCAAAAAACTCAAAATCTGAAATGCTTAAAGTTTATTACATTGTCAGAAGACACAGAAAATGTGATTTTTAAACTTCAAAGAACTACCCCCATAGTATACTGAATTATTTAGTGTTAAAATATACCTGGATTAATTTTATGGTTAGGAAGAATAAATTAAAAATAGCACTCTCAGTTCAAGCTATTAACTCTTAGAATATGCTTATGTATGTGTGTTCTAACATATATAATTTATCACTAGTCATGAATTACAACTTCCCCTGAAATGTAGTTTATTCATTATGGCTCTTTATACCCCAAATCTGTTTTCTAAGTCCCATGTACTTATTTTCTCTGGATAAAATCTAAGTAGGATCTGTGGTCTCTGCAAAATTTGTAAAAGGCCAGTCTACAAAAGCATTTCCAGCATGTCAAAAGATGGTCAAGGTATAGTTAAAACACATCTTTGTAGGATGAGAATGAGAGTTACACAGACATTAATTAGAATTCTAAAAATACATGTTATTTAGTCCCTAAGCCTATAGCCCTATTTTTTTAATCCATTAAGAACAATATTCTCCACCAGAGTAAGTTATCATTGAAAGCCATTTAAATGTCATAGCAAACCAGCTTGAAGCTTGCAAAGCCAATTACAGTTGATTACATTACCCAAAAGTATATGAGTTATGCTAGTGGCATACAGTCAGGCTGGTTCATTGAACAATTTTTTTACTGAGCATGAGGTTAGCCTGTGGTTCCGAAAGCAAAAAGGAACTTTTCTGGAGGATCACTGGGAGGCCCACAGACAATAAATCATTAATTACGTCCCAGTATAATAAATGTTCTTGTATATTCAAAGCTCCCCAGCAAAGTCAGAAGCACTCACATGGGATGACAGGGATAATGTGTGCTGGTAGCAGGGTGGCCTCAGCCAACTGAAACAGGTGATAGAAACCAAAACAACAACTTTTTGCTGTCTGCCTAGACAATATACAAACTAGGACTCCAAGGCAGAAGGTAATCAGATATTTTTATTCAAGGCAGCTTCTATGCTTCTCCTCCTTGCACAATGGGATCCCTCCCCCAATTTTTCTCCTTAACTATGGCTGTATTTTTCTCTGAACCTGTGAGGACTGGCATGTTCTAGAAGCTGTCTAGCGAGACTCACTCTGGTTAAATCACAGCACTCAAATTTGGCCCTCTGGGCCCCTCCTCAAGTGGGATTTTTAGAAACACCGTCCTTTAAACAAGTGTGATCAGTCCTAGCCCTCAAGAGTGGAAAGAATATTAGGTCAGAAACCCCAAGAGATCTTAAATGGAAATCAGGTCAGGTAGAACTCTTTTCTACTCTGTGGTAAGTACAGTATTTCTCAAGGTGTGTTAAACTGTATGTTTCAGTAAAATTAATGTCAGATAGAGAAAATGGCCATGTTTACAAATAACAAATGCAAAAGAAAAAATTCATTAATTTCACATCTAGCATTTCTGGAAAAGAACATTTCAAGTGTGTTATATAATAAAAGAGGCTAAATACTACATATATGCCTATGGTCCTGGCACCGTGGCTAAACATTTCTTTTTTTTTAATAAAAACCAAATATTCAGAAATTTACCAATATTCCCTATGCCAGATTTAAATAAAAAATGGGGTTTTAATTTTTTAAAAAAAGGGGGGTCCTCTGTGTGTTTCAAAGGCTTCAGTAAGCTCCAGTAGGTCAGGGATTTTTGTCTTGTGTTCATTAATAAATCTCCAGTACCTGGCACATAGGTGCATTAAATATTTGAATGATTATCTGATTTTTTAAAAAAGCAAAACTTTGGAAATAGAGATGAAGAATAGTAAGAGCAATGACAAGTTTACTGTGTACTAGGAATTTTGCTAGTAATAGCATTAAAGATCTCATTTAATCCTTGTAACATGATAGAATAGGGACTCAAAATCAGGTATTTACAGCTCATAATAAGTAAAGCTAACTTTTAATGAGGGTTTGTATAGTATCCTATGTTTTCAAAGTATACACACGAATTTTATATTATTGGGTGACATTTTCTTCAAAACACAACCACAAAACCTACATCATCAAGTACGTGAAATACGACCATAACAACTTACAGAGCAGTACATGCCAAGTATAAAACAAAATACACAAAAGTAATCTCTGTGATGTTTTTTCCTCTCTCCTTTGTGGGTAAGACTACTGACAACCAATAACACCAAAAATTAATGTATAGCCAAATTAATCAAGGACAATTATTTGTTAAACTTACATAACAATCATGTGGTTGCTTTCATAGTAAGAGTCTAGTAAAGCAAATGTTTCTATTATTTTATGATATTTTATACTTGAGTTAACATTTGAATTATCGTCTCTAAAATATTAATACTGAGCCATTTTACTTTTTAACAATGAAGTCTCAATGAGAAGAAAATGTGCCAAAATATCCCAAAGTATGAGTTTCTGAAAAAAATTTTTATTAAGAAATATATATAAAAGGGTTTATAAAGAATAGTAAAATAAATACTCCTGTATGTACCACACAAGTTAAGAACATTATCAGTAGGATGATTATTAACTCACAATCTAAATTGGAACACTTAAGAAATGTAGTGCTATTAAAAATTATGCCAGTATACTAAGCATGAACTGGAAATCAGAACCTTTATTATCAGTGGCTTTAGAAGTAACCTGGTTCCCCGCTGAAGTTCGCATCCCCTCTTACTACTCTCAAGGGGTAACCAATAAACTAAATATATTTATTCTACTGTTAATGAACTTTTTTTTTTTTGTTTTGCTTTGTTATTGTGCAACATCCTTATACAAATCTCCTGGTACACAAGTAAATATTTTCTCTACAGTACTGATCTAGGAGTTGAAATTCTCAGTTATATAATAAATGTGCGTTCAATTTTAATACACAATGTGGCAGTAGGTTAGCTAATCATTCACCTATATTTTCTTTTGATTTTTTCCTTTTATTTATATAACCTACACATCTGTCATCTGTTTTGATTTTAACATATGTGGTGACAATCTAATGTTTTCCCCCTCAAATAACTAATTCTATATGTTGAATAATCAATCCTTTTCCAGTTGGTTTGGCATGCTTCCCCTAAAATCAATTCTTATACAAATTATAATTTGCTTTAGCCCTACCTACTATGTTCAATTAGGTTGCTAATGTTAACTATATATTATGATGACATTATCAACCAACCCAGGACAAGATAATATACAGCAATTAAGTGACCAGAAGGTTTGTGCCCCTGGATTTATTGTCTTAATATTTCCTGGCCAAAGGCTGTGACAACTTAAGTCTCCTTTTCCTTTGTTTTATCACTATCAGATTTTTTTTTTTTTTAAGACAGGGCTTTGCTCTGTTGCCCAGGCATATAGTGGCCCAGGCATATAGTATAGTGGCGCAATCACGGCTCACTGCAGCCTCAACCTCCTGGGTTCAAGTTATCTTCCCACCCTGGCCTCCCAAAGTGCTGGATTACAGGCATGAGCCACCACGCCCAGTCGCAGATTTTTTTTAAGCTATTAAAAATTTAGAGGAAAGTATGAAGCACCTCTTGCACCCTGGGGTTCTATGAAGGATACACAGAAAAACCACACACTTTCTGTAGATGAAACATAAGAGACATATTCCTCAGTATTTGAACTCTTGCTATGGGAGTATTTGTTTTAACAACTCACAAGAAGTTTTTTTAAAACTAAAATTTGCTATCCTACTTGAAATCTACTCTAATTTCAAGAGTATAACTTGCACTTGCGCACCAGCGGAAACGCACACTTGCACCTGTGAAAACGTTATGTGGGGGTCGGTTCACAGGATCAAGAGCGATTCAATCACATTCAAGCTGTTTTTCTGTCAGAATACTGTCTTCTGCTCAAGTTATTTAAAGCTACTGTTCATTATTTCTATTTTCTTCCCACCTTTTTCTTGAAAATTTAGCCCTGCATACATCCCAGAGTTTGCTTCTGCCATTACACCTGGAAACACAGCTAACCTTGGCCCAGTTTAGAGAGCATTCATAACATATTTTGTTGTTTATCTATATTACAGTATAAGTTCCCTGTAGTATAGGCCAGCATAATTCAAATCTGATAATGAATAACATCTGAACCCTACATACAATTAATTAATTCATAAAATATTAATAGGGTAATTTAAAAATGTTGTATACTACACAGAAATCCTTGGTGGATGGTAAAGTGCTAGTGATACCTGGGAAAACTGGGATTTGCACAGGCAGGAAACACTACTTTTCTCATTTAAAATTATGGAATGTAGGTTAGATGCGATCTGAAAATTCAGTACTCAAGAAATTTTTAAATAGTGGATTTGATTCAGGTAACGAGTCTTGAAATTGTAATCTGATAAATGAAACTCACATCCCAGTCTTGCCTCTGAGATTATACCCAGATAATCTCCGAAGTTCTGGATTGCCCCAAACGTTACTTATAATCTCTGGTTTACTAATAGTATGCTACATATCACATTAATTGTTTGTGGCTTTTACTATTCTTGAATAGTATATGACTACTGTTTCCCTAATTCTGACAACTGTACACAATAAATGCTCTATAAACAGGAGCTGCTCATCAACATAATAATCAAATATATACACAAAATTATTTTGTTTTAAATGTTGAGAATACGGTATGTGTTAATTCAAAAACTTGAGGCAAATCAAATATTACATAACCCCTAGAACTTGAAACTAGCAAATGCTTATGTATATCAACATGAACACATCATACTGTGGCACATGCTGAGGTAGGTACCTTTCAAAAGGGCCATTTATCTCTCATAAGAAACATGTCAACAAAGAGAAAAAATAAGGAAGAGGGTCATTTGAGTTTATGACCACAAATAACCTCCTCTTCACAAACAATGCTCATCATTTCGTCTGTTATTCCAAAATGAAAATTCTCCAAATGGATGAGAAAACCAATTTTGTATACAACTAGATCCTGAACTCTACCACCTTACCCTTTTCTTCTAAAACTGCTCAGTGAATATGTAATGCAGAGACAATATAGAAATGAGTAAGGCAGGATCACTGCCTTTAACACCTAGCATAGTGCCTGATACATGGTGTGCACTCAACATGCCTGTTGAATGAATTCTCCAGCATGTAAAAATTTTTCTTTTGAGTAACAGCAAATTATTTTATCCACAGAGAAAAAAATTAACTCAAGAAAAATCAAACAATATCTTCTTACCCACAATCTGGAGCTGGACACCACCTGCAATCAGGATCTGCAACAAGCCACCGTCTAAGCATAAATTCTTCGTATTTTTCCATCAAGACATCATCACTTAATATCAAGCGAATATCATGGGGATTAAACCGTTCAGTACATTCTGGGCAACTAATATTAACTCTACTTTCAGAGATTTCTATCCTTAAATATTGTCGTAAGCAATCCACACAAGATCTATGATGACAAGTCATTATATCAGGAAATCTGTCTTTAGAATGCCGCAAAAGGCACAAAGGGCACTCTATGAAGTCTCCAATTTGTTTGCTGATGGAAGTTAATCCATTGTCAGAAGAGGTATTTGTAGAGAAAATGGAGTTCTTATCAGTACACATTTCAGAATGTATACTTTCAATACTTGCAATTCCATCCACCCCGCCATTTAGCTCCCTTGATTTACGTTTGCTATCTTTCTTCCTCCGAAACAGGGAGCCTATTGAAATTCTTCTTTTCTTGGGTGCCTTTTTGACTGAAGGCAAGCTCACAGATGAAGCAGAGGACTGAAGATCTCGATCTGAACCCATTTGCCGATGTAAACTCATGTCTAAAATGCTTGTTAGAATTGAGTCAGGGTCAGTGTTTACACACAGCCCTTCATTATATTTAGAGATAAACCTATTTCTTGTTCTTGCATTCAGAGTAAGTCATGATGTAAGAATATTCTACTTGGTTCTTTCAGAGAATTCTTCGAAAGTTCGATTTACAGAAGACTGTTATCACAGATGTTCTGAAAAATAAAAAATAAAAAAATCAAGATCATTTAATTATGTTCTTAGTTTGTATATTTTCATAAATATCAAATTTCAAACAAGTATGTACCTTAACCATTAGTAGCTGTTTTTTTTTTTTAATAAGGCCAATTTATTAAATAGTCTATAAGAAACTACAAGACTAATACTGAAATAACAAAAAGGGCATACTTTAATCTTAAAAGATTCTAGATTTGAGCTGACCTAATTATTCTTAAAATCTTAGAAAAAAACTTTTGGTCATTATCACTCTGACTTCAGTGATTTCTCACTGCCTTTAGCAGGTCTTTCTGTTGTTGTTTATAACTGACAATCAAGTATACATGCAAATACAAAGGGCTAAGAATAGCTTACACAATCTTGCAGAACAAAGTGGGGAAAGGGCTCTAACGCCGCTAGATATAATGACTTATTATAAAGTTACAGTAATCAGATAGTGTGCTATGCCACAAGGATGAATACAAAGACCAGTGGAACAGAAAGCAGTCCAGAAAAAGTCCCATATAGGCCGGGCGCGGTGGCTCACGCCTGTAATTCCAGCACTTTGGGAGGCCAAGACGGGCGGATCACGAGGTCAGGAGATTGAGATCATCCTGGCTAACACGGTGAAACTCCATCTCTATTAAAAATACAAAAAATTAGCTGGGCATGGTGGCGGGTCCCTGTAGTCCCAGCTACTCGGGAGTATTCTCCTGAGGCAGGAGAATGGCATGAACCTGGGAGGCGGAGCTTGCAGTGAGCCGCGATTGTGTCACTGCACTCTAGCCTGGGCAACAGCTTGAGACTCCATCTAAAAAATAAATAAATAAATAAAATGAAAGTCCTACATACACACATACACACGAGACTTGATTTATGACAAACGTAATGTTGCTAAGGACTAAGAATAAATGGCCTTTAAAAAAAGAAAAGTACTATGTCTACCGGTTATCCACCTGAGAAAAGAAAGGAAACTTGATGGATGGATGGCTCGCCCATATGTGAAAATCAATTACAAATGGTTTACAGATCTAAATGTAAAGCTTCTAGGAGATAAGAGACTATTTCAATGGAAAAATTCTTAAACAGAACATACAAGAATACCAACCATAAAATAAAAGACTGATAAATTGGACTAGAATAAAATCAACAGACAGTATTAAGAGTATGGGAGAAGACTTTTGCCACATATAACTAATAAAGGCACAGTGCCGAGACTATGTAAAGAATGCTTACAAATCAATAAGAAAACATACACAATCCAATAGAAAAATAGGCAGGGGCATTTCACAAAAGCATATGAAAAGTGCTCAACATCATCAGTCATCAGGAAAAAACACATTAATGCCCCATTCAGAGACTACAACACACCTAATAGGATGGCTAAAATTAAAAGACTGTCATTTCCAAGTGTTAGCAAGGATGTGGAGGAATAGGAACTCTCTTACACTACTGGTGGGAGTGTAAAATGGCACAACTACTTTGGAAAACTGTTTAACAATATCTATAAAATTGGCACACAGAGATAACCTATTACCCAACAATTTTATTCCCAGAAAGGAACGAATAAGAAAAATGACATACTTAACAATGCTCACAAAAGCATTACTAATAATATTCAGAATATTGGAAACAACCATATTTTTATCAGCAGTAGAATGAATACATAAATTGTGGTATATTCACACTCTAAAGCAACGAAACAATGAAAAGGAACAAAATACTGCTACACACAAGACAGGACTCTCATACAAAAGTGTATGTGGTATAATTCTATTTATATAAAGTTCCAAACAGAGAGAATTAATGTACACTGTTAGGAGTCAGGATTGTGGCTACATTTTGTGGTGAGGCACAAAGGGAACTTTTTTTTTTTCTTTTTGAGACCGAGTCTGGCTCTGTTGCCCAGGCTGGAGTGCAATGGCCCAATCCCGGCTCACTGCAACCTCCACCTTCCGGATTCAAGCAATTCTCCTGCCTCAGCTGGGATTACAGGCATGTGCCACCATGCCTGGCTAATTTTTGTATTTTTAGTAGAGACAAGGTTTCACCATGTTGGTCAGGCTGGCCTCGACCTCCTGACCTCAAGTGATCCGCCCTCCTTGGCCTCCCAAAGTGCTGGGATTACAGACGTCAGACACAATGCCCAGCCAAACTTTCTTAATATGTGCAGTATGCATAGTGTTTACAAAGGTATGTTCACTTTGTGATACATATATGACCCAGAAACTCATGATTAATGTGCCTTTTTCTATGTGTTTTTTTCCTCCTATGGCTTACCTCATAATTAACATGTTTTCTGGAAAAACATTTCACTCAAACAAACTTCACTCATGTTCCTCAGTTTATATTTTCCCTCACACAGGATAAGGAACAGAGAGCTCAATCTATACAAATATAGTTATGCATCACTTAATGATGGCGATACATTCTGAGAAATGTGTCATTAGGTGATTTTGTTGTGTGATCAGAGTGCAATTACACAAACGTAGATGTTATGGCCTATTACACACCTAGGGTATACTGTATAGATTATTGTTCCTAGGCTACAAACCTGTACAGTATGTTACTGTAGTGAATACTGGAGGCATTTGCAACACAATGGTATCTGTGTACCTAAACATAGAAAAGGAATGTTTCATTCCTTTGGCTCTCCAATATCCTGCCAGTGCCTCACATTGAGTAAATCCAACCAGAAGCCAACTGCCTCTAAGGCAGTCCTTCTAGTCAACCTCCTGAGGGGGGCACAGAGCAGGGTAGAGAAGGGTGAATGAGAGTAGATCTGGACATGCAAACAAAAAACATCCAGTGTTGTATGTATAAAGAAGAGAACTTGGGAGTCAAAAGACCTGGCTCAGCTATTTTTTGTTATCTTATCCTAGATAAGATACATTCCTGAATCAGTGATCAGGACCACAAAATATGGATACCACTCACCTCAAATAGACGTTCTAAGAATAATGTGAAATTGACACGTGTTAAACATGCCTAACAAACCTGGCACCGTACTAAATGTTAGCTGAAATGGAATGTAACGTAACTTAGTGCTTTACAAAATGTGTACCTTACAGCAAGTGCTTAATACGAAATGAATGAATGATGCTTTTCAGTTGCTATTACTTTGTGATCCTTAAGCCATACAGCCTTACTACATCCAGTTTTTTAACTGTGGAAAGACAAGAACCTTTTACCTTCAGAAGTGCTTCAGGATTCGTAAAACATGTTAAGTATCCTGACACTACAACTTCAAGAATTATACATTTACAATATCCCACCAATAAACATCTTCTAACCACAAACACTTCAGCAGGATCGAACAGCCACCTATGTGCCTAAATGATTTACACATCATTAGACAGGTATTCTGGAAATGAAGGTAGGGCAAAAAGTTTGCATACATAGAAAACACTTACTTTCCAAGAGGAAAATCAACAGTTTTTGCTTCTGTTATTCAGCTAAAATTATGTTTCTTCTGTCACTTCTCAAACAGCTTAAAATATGGAGAAAATCCAGTAATTTTGTGCTGATGGTCAAAATATTAAATCTAAGAGCAGTGTACCTATGTCTTCTAATTTTAATTTGTTTTTTAGATGTCTGACATCCAGATGTATGGTACTTCTAAAATAAGCATGCAATAAAAGCAGCATGTGACAATATTTACTAGCAGTGTTGAAGAGAACCGAGGACTCTTTTTTTTTTTTTTTTTTTTTTAAGTGAAGACGGAATAGGTACACAGAATTCCCAGCAGAGTTTCTACTGATCACTAACTTGGTGACTACAGAAGCTTGAAGCTATTCTACACTCAAGTGAAAGTGTCAATAAAGACGACAAATAAAAAAGACTATTTTAAATGCTGCGTTCTGTATTACAAAATAATAACAGGCTATTAAACTTCAGCATATGCTTATGCTGAGAAGACGAAAGAAGATAAAGAATAAAGAAAACAAATTTAAATTTAATGGCTATGTATTTGTATGTGAGATTGGAAATCCACGAGGAACATTTGCTTTGATGGGAAATATATTTTTAGTATTTTCTCACTACAACCCATTTACATTTCACTTTCTGTGAACTAAGCACATGTTCATATCCTGCTGCAGCACTTTTCCTTACTGATGTGTAAGACATAGTTCTATTTAATAAAGAGCCTTGCTATCATGTGGGTGTGTGTGTGTGTGTGTATGTACAAATTGTATTTGACTATATGGCAGTTTTCCAATGCAGATATTTCAAAAGTTTTTAATGTGCTCAGATTCACATATCTTTATGACTTTTGACTTCTACATCAGCCTTAGAAAAGCCTTGCCCACTCTAAGATTGTATTTTTAAAATTCCTTCACATGTTTTCTATTGGTAATTTGATAGTTTATGAATAAGTCGAGATCAAAATTTGTTTTCTAAATGGCAAGCCAGTTACCTCAACACTAGTTACTGAATAATGATCTTTCCTCCATGCCCCATCTCCTACATACACACTGATTTAATTTTCTAATTTCTTATTTTTTATTTTTGAGACAGGGTCTCACTCTGCTGCCCAGGCTGGAGTGTAGGGGCACGAGATCACTACAACCTTCACCTACCAGGTTCAAGTGATTTTTGTGCCTCAGCCTCGAGAGTAGCTGGGACTACAGGCATGCGCCACCATCCCCGGCTAATTTTTGTATTTTTTAAGTAACAATGCAGTTTTGCCATACTGGCCAGGCTGGTCTCTAACTCCTGTCCTCAAGTAATCTGTCCAGCTCAGCCTCCCAAAGTGCTGGAATCATAGATGTGAGCCACCGCGCCCGGCCAACACACTGATTCAACAAGTCACTTCCTGGTGTAAGAATCTACTATCTAGGTGGTATGGACTTCTAAAATAATCCCTTGAAATGGAATACCAAAATGTTTTGTTCCAATTTGTACTGCAACTCGCCAGAAAGGTTATTTCCCTGAATTCTCACCAGCATCCTTTATAAGAGTTTTTTTTTTTTTGAGTAGCAAAAAATACATAATTTCCATTTCTTTGATTGCCAAACAATTTAAACATTTGTTCACATGCACTGTCCTCTTCCCTACTTCTATGTTTTATTTGTTAACATTTTATGCCCATTTTTACACTGGAATATTAATGCTCCTCTTTGATTTTAAACAATATTTACTTTCTCTAAACAGTTGTCCTTCAATTTTGTGATGTTTTGAAGTACAGTTATCTAAGTTTTTAATTTAGTAACATCTAACATGGTCTTTTATAAATTTTTCCATTGCTCTATAGGCTTACAAAGTCTTCTTTTGGAGGATGAAACCTAATTGTTACATATTTACTTTCTGGTATTTTTCATTCTTCCTTGTGCAACGGTGCCCAGACTTTTTGGCACCAGGACCAATTTCACAGAAGACAATTTTTCCACAGATGGAGGTGGGGAGTGGGAGCGGGGATGGTTTCATCAGGCATTATATTTTCATAAGGAGTGTGTGACCTAGATCCCTCGAGTGCAGTTCACAATACTCCTATGAGAAATGAATGCTGCCACTGATCTGACAGGAAGCAGAGCTCAGACAATAATGCTCATGGCTGCTTGCCTCCTGCTGCGTGGCCCAGTTCCTAACAGGCCACACACCGTGGCCCAAGGGTTGGGGAGCCCTGTTCTTGTGGATCCACTTTTCACCTGGTGTCATGTATCTTCAGCCTCAAGAACTTCCATTAGCATTTTTTGCTATGCAGGTCTCCTAGCAATGAATTCCTTCAACTTTCATCTGGAAAAAAAAAAAAAAGTTATTTCACCTTCACTTTTTATGGATATTTTTGCTGAATACATAACTCCAGGTTGATATCTTTATCCTTTCAGGACTTTAAATAGGTTATTACATTGTCTTCTGGCCTCCATTGTTTCTGACAAGTCATCTTTCCTGATATTTTAATTCCCCTGTATAGAATGTGCCTTTTTTTCCTTTGCTTGCATTCAACATTGTTTTCTTAGATGTTCAGCAGTTTGATAAAGATGTGCCTAGATGTGGTTTTCCTTACATCTATCGTGCTTGGGGTTCAACTGAACTTGTTGAATCAATCTCTCTCTCTCTCTCTCTTTCTTCCCCCCGCCCCCCACTCCTGGAATTCTAATTATTTGTATGTTAGTTTGATTTCTGTCCCTGGAGCAAGTGAGGCACTATTCTTTTTTGTAATCTTTTTTTCTTCGTTTGGTAGACTGGCAAATTTTCATTGATTTATCTTCAACTTCATCAACTTTTTCTTCTGTCGTCTCCAATCTGCTGTTAAATCCATCCAGTGAAATTTTCATTTTAGATACTGTACTTTCGGGTTCTATAGTATCTCATTGTTCTTTTTTTATAGTTTCCATTTCTCTAATGAGATTACCCAGTCACTATGATATTTCCCCCTTTAAGTCCTTAAAATATTGCAGTTGCTATAGTCTGACTGCTAATTGTAGGGTCTGCTACCTATTTTTGAGGGAGTCTTGACATGGAATGAACCATATTTTCCTCCTTATTTACATGTCTAGTAATTGCTTATTATAAACTGAATATTGTCGATATGTTATAGAGGCTCTGTAGTCTCTTATCTTCTCCTGAAGTGTGAGGACTTTTATTATACTGGGCAGTTAAGTCACTGGCTAGTCAACATGAACTTCTGAAAGCTTGGTTTTATGCTCTTTTAGAGTAGATCTGTGGAAAGCACTCATGTTTACCAATCCCTTCTATCTCGGTGGGAATCAAACAAATTCCGTCACCCCTGCAAAAGCCATCAGCTAAAATCTCTACTTAGTTTTTTCTGCCTGCCAGCTGTTCTTTTCCACTGAACTCCTTGGAATCTCCCAAGCACAGTTCTAGGGGACATCTAGGCATCTGAAGGGAGTTTACCCACAGATTTTTGGGCTACTTACCATAACTCCCTCCTTTCTGGGATTTATCCTATTTTTGGCCACTTAACTCCTTTCCCTGATACTTCAAGCCAGTAAGACTCCGACTTTCTGCTTAACTTTCGGCTGCCCTACACTACATAGACTATTCTTTAGGGGGAAAGATGTACAATTTTTTAAGGAAAACATCTGGCAGTTTTCCAAAGGATATCTTCATCTAGGCTTTGAGATACAGTATTCTTGAATCTGTACAGGATGCTGTCACAGGGAATTTTAGCCTACTTATGCATCCATGATCTCCACAATATAACTGCTTACCTGACTGCTTTTTAAAAATGATCCTTTAAAAGATTTTCTTGCATTATCCAATACCTGGAACTGTAAGGTCTTCTACGAATGACTAAATCTGTTAAACTTTTTGCCTTATTTGCTCCAAGTAACCTGCGTAAATATTAATTCATTTATTCTTTCAACAAATATATTCAGTGCCTATCATGTGCCAGATACTCTTGTAAGTGCTGGATAGTGAACAAAATAGACAAGGTCCCTGTTCTGTGGAACTTTCATTCTAGTACATTTAAGCATTGAACAGATACTTCAGATGATATCTTCTCCAAAGAGTAACATGCATAACTTTGCAAGGATCTAAATTTTAATGAAGTAACTCCTTCTTTTCTAAGCATAATTTTAAAGAAAAAAAATTGATTTTTATTTGGGCATATAGGGTAGTCCCATAATTGAAACCAGTATTTATTAAAATCTACTTTAAAGCGTTCTTCCTAATAGAGTTTAGATACTTTTGACAGCACTCTATTTTTCATAGTTACAATGGTTTTCTAATACCCGAACATTCTGGTAGACAATTTAAGTTGCACAAAAGAAATCACTATTTATCTAACCAAATGATCTAGTATAGAGAATATTCATTTTGCTCACTGGGCATAACTTTAGGAACCAGTATTAGCAGATAAAAGGTGGGGAAATCCTCAACCCTAGACTCACTATTTCGGATCTGCTCAGCCTCTGGTGCTACATAAGGTTCCTAAGGCAATGAACAAAAGAAGTATCTGTCTTTGTGTAGCATTTACTATATGTAGTGTTGCAAACACCACCTCAAATTTAAATAGCTGTATTCAAATTTAAATACAGCTATGTACAATTTAACGTAGTAGCTGACCACCAAAAAATAGATAATTATCATAAGCCATCCTTTGATCAGACCACAACTTTAAGTGATCTACTAGAAATGATGTATTTCTACCCAAGCAATTTTGGCCCAAAGTAAGGAGAGTTTTTTTTTTTTGAGGCGGAGTCTCGCTCTGTCACCCGGACTGGAGTGCAGTGGCCGGATCTCAGCTCACTGCAAGCTCCGCCTCCTGGGTTTACGCCATTCTCCTGCCTCAGCCTCCCGAGTAGCTGGGACTACAGGCGCCCGCCACCTCGCCCGGCTAGTTTTTGTATTTTTAGTAGAGATGGGGTTTCACCGTGATAGTCAGGATGGTCTCGATCTCCTGACCTCGTGATCCGCCCGTCTCGGCCTCCCAAAGGGCTGGGATTACAGGCTTGAGCCACCGCGCCCGGCAAGAGAGTTTTTATAAATCTGAATCATATCATTAAGAGAAGTGTGAGACATTAAACTAGATTCTCATATATCGCTTTCTCTTAACAGAGATAAATCACTGAAGTTCATTATAATAAAGTTTGCTATTACTCAAATATCTCATTTAAATGTTATTTTTAAGTTATGTCATTCATCATCTATGCTTACTTATGAGTCTTGCTTAAGAACCTCAAATTTAGAAATGTCATTATTTTCCTCTAATAAATTGATTCCCCAATCTAACTACCAAATTCAGATACCAAGCAGCAATGCATTCTCTGGGCATTATTCTTTTTTTTTTTTCTTTTCTTTTTTGAGACAAAGTCTCACTCTGTCACCCGGGCTAGAGTGCAGTGGTGCGATCTCAGCTCACTGCAACCTCCCCCTCCCGATTTCAAGCGATTCTCGTGCCTTAGTCTCCCTAGTAGCTGGGACTACAGGCACGTGCCACCATGCCTGGCTAATTCTTGTATTTTTAGTAGAGACGGGGTTTCACCATGTTGGCCAGGCTGTTCTCCAACTCCTGGCCTTAAGTGATTTTCCCACCTCAGCCTCCCTAAGTGCTGGAATTACAGGCGTAAGCCACTGCACCCAGCCTCTGGGCATTATTCTTACTGCCCAGGTAATAGTATTTATTAAACATCTCTTTCTACAGCCTATTAAACTAAAAATATAACAAGCACAATACATTTTTAGAAAAAAATTAAAATGCTTAAAAATAACAGTTAATGCATGGACTGGCTTCAGAGAAATCCATGAAATCTCAAAGTGTATGTTAAACTGTGAATATATGTATATTCTAGTCACAGGATACATCCACAGCTTTCAACACATTCTCCAAGGAATCTAAAGTACAATGAAAGGTTAACTGTTAACACTAAGATGTCAGATTTAACTTGCCAGTAAAAGTTAACAGTTTCTGTAAATCCTTCCTATTCTTGCTAATTTATATTACTAGTACAACATTCACAGCTGTACCAATTATAAGCTCAGTTAGAAAATACTTATATTCAATTAGAAGCATTCCAGTTGAAGTTGCAACTCTTTCCACAAGAGTTAAGTTTTTGGGAAGGTCCCTAAACAAAGTCTCCGATTCATCACACAAGAACAAACATTATGTGGATAGATGGCCTAGAGTAACCCATCACATGTATTGAAAACAAAAATCATATAAAGGTTAATCAATATTGTATATTCAAAGGACAGGTGACCATAAATATGTCCATAAAGATATTATAATGCTATTGTGTCATCTTTACTTAAAATGGCAATTACCACCAAAAAAATTTTCAAGCTGATTATTCCTTATGAGGTAAGTCAATTAATAATCTATTTAAAATGTATTAATAACAGGCACGAAGAGGTTAAGACATTTAATGCCCAATGCGAAAGAAAGCAATGGTACTAGACATACAATCTAAATATCTTTCAATTATTTCAATGTGTCCTTAGAAGCGTGAGCACATAATATACAGATCTAAGGAAACCTAGGTTCTATGATCCCTACCAAGTGGTTTTATGCCTTTTGTTCAGAAAGGCCCTCTATCATCTGTAAAATGGGGAAAATACTATTGTGAAGAGATGCTGTTATATGCTTATCTGCTTCATTTTCCTCCTGAGCACAAAGCAGAGCTACATTTTCCCATTCCACTTATGGCTAGGTGTGGCCATGTTATTAGTCCTGGCCAATGCAATCTGAGTATAATAATGTATGCCCTTTCAAGGACCGACCTCTAAATCATCCCTGAAAACAACCTTCAAGCTCTCTTTCTCTTCACACAATGGCTGGCTGAATGGAGTTAATTCTAGTGGGTGACTATAAGCAGAACTTAGAGGACAGAGAAGTCACAAGATGGAAAGAATCTGGATACCTGAGCACTCCACATGGTTTTTTGTGTGAGAAATAAATTGTTATTGTGTTCCACCATGAGATTTTGGGTTTTCTGTTACAGACAAAATCACCTATCTTACCCACCTTAAAGTTGGAAAATATAATGAGGTAACAAAATTCAGATTAGCTTGGGGGGAAAGTTTTTTTAAATGCTATACAAATGTGGGGTAGTGATAGAGTACATTTTATTGAGTGAGTAAAGCATGCACTTTGGAGTCAGTATATCCTGAGTTCAAGTTCAGCCTCTGAAACTTATATTAACTATGTGACATTGAGTTAGATTACTAAGACTCAGTTTCTTCAATTGTAAAATGGGAATTACAGTACCTATAGTCCATAAAGATTAAATAAAATAACACATCAAGAATTCAGTAAAGGGTATGGTACATATAAATCACTTAAATATTATCTGTAAGTATACTCATCTGAGAAGATAGCACAAATATATCTAAATTTACCATGTATTGGGTAAAAAAAAAAACTTATCACACATTAGGTTACAAATAAAACCAAATGCTTGCCTCTGAAATGGCTTCCCTAATGTAATCAGAATAGCCACTTGGAAGTTTGGAATACATTATTAAAGTACACGAATTTCTCAAAGGTAAATATAAATGTACAGCTAGTACAAACTTACCTCAAGTGGTCTAATATTAAAAATGGAATAAATATTTATAATTCAACTACTTATAAATGAGGAGATGGGGGTAATACAACTTATAATCAGTGTAGGCAAGTATCAGTTTCCAACAAGTTATTTAGAAAGTAAACACTTATCAAGACCCAGATATACTCTCTTGGGTTCTAGCCTTAAGATAGTTTCTATAATCTCTCAGAAACAGAAACTCAAAGTTCAGAATAAGCTATTCCCATAAGCCACAAAGCCTCCCAAAAGAGGTATTTTTTAAACAGCTTCATAATCACGCACCTGCCACATTTACCTGTTTAAGCCTATATCTGATTGGGAGAAGAACAAAATGGTGCTTTGTGGTTTTAATAATACTCATTACAAGTAATATTCATTACTCAAGTCATTACAAAAAGTAAGCTGCTGCAGAAAGGAATAAAGCATTACTCATTCAATTTCCCTGGTAAAACATTTTGGTTAGCTTATTCCAGGCCCTCTTTGACAAGAAGAGCAAACAATACAGCATTAGGGAAACCACAGGAAAAGCAGAGTGCAAAATGCCAGGTATGATCAAGTGTCCAGAGACATGCAAGTTTTTAAATAGGTTTTAAAAAGATGCCTAGCTGTCAAAAATTTCCTTCAATTGGTTAAAACAGACATTGCTGAAGAGAGACTAATTTGAATGCTGCATATCCAAAGGAAAACAGACACATTTTGCTTACTGTGTCTCTTGGTTCTCAACAGAAGGGAAACACTGACCTAGTATTAGATCTTAACCAAGTTTGTCTATGTTTTTGAATTTTAACTTCCATATTCAAAAACTAAGGTGATTAAGACCAGATAATGTCTAGGGTCCCTTAGTTTCAAAAGACTATGATAATAATATACAAATATATAGGCAGTTTTAATACACAGAATACTCTAGGTTAAGTAGATGATTACAATCGTCTAGGATAAACAAATAATTGTTGTTTCTGTTTTTTACAAAATGTCTCCAAATTCTCCCAAGTATTAGTACACTCTTCTTAGTAAATTCAATGTCAAAGTGAATTTTACCAAGTCTCATGATTAATCTGATTCTACTATTCGGACAATTAGAAGTATTAAGTGTTTGGACCAGGTGCAGTGGCTGGCTCACGCCTGGAATCCCAGCAGTTTGGGAGACCAAGGTGGGCAGATCACCTGAGGTAAGTAGTTCAACACCAGCCTGGCCAACATGGTGAAACACTGTCTCTATTAGAAATACAAAATTAGCTGGGTGTGGTGGTACATGCCTGTAATCCCAGCTACTTGCGAGGCTGAGGCAGAAGAATTGCTTGAACCCGGGAGGCGGAGGTGAAGTAAGCCAAGACTGTGCCATTGCACTCCAGCCTGGGTGACAAGAGCAAAACTGTCTCAAAAAGAAAAAAAAAAGTATTAAGTGTTTGGACTAATCTTATCCTAACCACTTTCTCTGGATATCCCTCAACTCCACACAAAATATTGATTAACAGTAGCATCCCATCTCTCCAATTCTGGAAGCTCATTTGTCTCTTTCTCCTAAAGGACACCATGAGTAAGGGGGAGGGAAGACCTCTGGTTAGCTAAATCACTGTGTGTGCATGTAATTGTATGATATATGTACAAAAGAGATAGAGTGTAATCTGTAAGGTGTTTGGGAGAGATCTATTTTCTTCAAACTAAAAGTAATTCTCAGATGGAATACTATCTCTTGGGAACCAAGAGGCACAATAAGCAAAATGTGTCTGTTTCCCTTTGGGTATATAGTATTCAAATTAGCTTCTCTTTACACAAGTCTCCTCAAAATGAGATTAAAAACTCATGTACAAAGGAAATATTATTAACTGTATAAGGAAAGAAAAGGGAGTATTTTCTAAAGACAGAAAAATCTAGGTAATAATTACACAGCAGGTAAACAATTATAAAGGTTTATCTCTGTTATGGCTTTCTTATTGAGAATTCAAAAGCAACAAAATCAGTTGGGCATGGTGGCTCATGCTTGTAATCCCAGCCCTTTGGGAGGACAAGGCAGGCAGATTACTTGAGCTTAGGAGTTCAAGAGCAGCCTGGGCATCACGGTGAAACCCCTTTCTACAAAAACTACACAAATTAGCTGGGTGTGGCGGTGCACACCTGTAGTCCCAGCTACTTGGGAGGTTGAGGTGGCACGGTTGCTTGAGCCCAGGAATTCCAGGCTGCAGTGAGCTATGATCACACCACGGCATTCCACCCTGGGTGACACAGTGAGACCCTGTCTCTGAAAAAAATGAAATAGAAAAGAATTAAAAAATAAAATACAAAAGCAACATAATTAGTTTAACTACAATTCTAAAACAGACTATTAAATTAGATGTATCAGATATTTAACTAGTCAACTCCTGGGAGACAGTAATCCAAAGACTAATTTGAAAAAGTAGCCATCAAAAGACAGAGTGGGTCTTTAAGTAAGTCAAGAAGATACAAAGAGTGAAAAGGCTACAAATTCTGGACCTATTTCACACACGCGAAAAAACTAGCCATGTAAAAGTCCATGTGCTCATATACTTACTTGCTCTTCTCAAGAGGCTGCACCAATTTTATGTGTCTGTGAAACCTATCTTTCTAGTGACACTAGCATTCTAATCTAACCTATTTTGTAAGTGAGAAAACTGAAGTTTAGAGCTACTAGGTTTGATGTACCACCACTAGTCACACGAGGCTATTTAAATTAAAATTAAATTTTAGTTCCTCAGTTGTGCTAGTCACATTTCAAATGCTCTACAACCATAGGCTATTGGCTACCATACTGGACTGAACAGGTCTAGAACATTTCCTTCACCACACAGCTCTGTTCTACCACACAGCTCTGGTCTAGAGATGTGACTTACCCATCTGCCAGCTAAAGTGGCAGAGCTAAAGGCTCAGTGTTCCTACTATCTTACTGCCTAGACTAGGCCTTCATTAATCACCTGGTATTCAAATTACCACATCACCCTCTTTGTTAAAGTCTGCTTACAAATTTCCACTGGTTTCCCCGAGATGAAGAATAAATTTCAAGCTTCCTGTGGCATTAAAAGCCCTCCACAGTCCAACCTCAGTTTCTCACTGTTCTACATAAAAACCCCACACTTTAGCCAACTGACCTATTTGTTAAATATCTTAACAAAACATACATAGTTTCACCTCTATGAATTTTCCTAAGCCTTTGTCTCTGCCTAGAGTATTATTTTCCATCTTCTGTGCTAGTCCTACTCCTCTTTCAAGGCCCAACTCCTATCTTATCTCCACAATCATTCTAGGTCAGTAACTATAAATAAGCATTACTAAAAGTTACTCCATGCTCTTATATACAAGTTTACAAATTTCTAAATATCGTCTAAATATTTTAATATTCTTCTCTACTAAAAGGTGGGGGAAAAGTTTGGCAGAGGAAAGGTGATCAGTGTCGGTGTGGTGTTGATTACTATTTTAAACAGGATGATCGGAGTCTCATTGAAAGGGTGGCATTTAGCACAGACCTAAAGGAGGTAAAGGAGGTGTTAGCTATGTGGAAATCTGGGGAAAGAGCATCCAAGGCACAGAACAGCCACTGCAAAGGCCCTAAGGGAGGAATGGGTCTGGTATGCTCAAGGAACAGCCAGGAGGCCCTAATATCACTGAAAATAAATGAGCAAGGCAAAGACTATCTGAGATGCATGAGAATGCCAGGTTGTGTGGGGTTAAGGCCACTGTAAGGACTTTGGCTTTTATTTTAAGTGAGACAGGGAAACTTAAGGGGTTTCTAAAGTGACAGAGATAGTTTACAATCTAAGAGTTTAAAAGGATCATTCTGGTATTGTGAACAGATAGAGGTATCAAGGATGGAGCATGGAGAACAGTTTAAAGACTATGGAAGTAATCTATGAGAAAGATGACGACAGCACATCAGTGAAGGTGTTGAGGACATGTTTTGATACATGTTTTGAAGGTAGAACTGTAAGGACTTCTTGATGGATTACAAGAGGATTTGGCCTGATTAACCAGAAGGCTGAAACTGCTATCAACTGAAATGGGGAAGGCTATGAAACACAAGTTTCAAGAGGGAGTCAAGACCAGAAGTTCATTTTTAGACATTTATATTTGAGATATCTCTTATACCTAGGCAGAGATGTATATCCAAACACCCGTTTGATAAGCCTAGAGTTTAGGAAAATAGTAAAGCCTAGAGCTGTAAATTTTGGAGTTGCTGTTATTTGGATGGTATGTAAAATCACAAACACAGACGAAATCACCAAAAAGTAAATACTAAAGAGTAGGGAATGAGGCCTGTCGCATTTTAACATTAAGATGTAGGGGAGAAGAGGCAAATCCAGTAAAGGAGACAGAAAAGGTGGAAGGGGGATCATGGAGGAATTACACCTTAAAGAAGACAAAACCTGTTGGTCTATCCTACTAGTGTTTTACTCATTTCCCCTCCTCCACATCAACTACATCTTAAAAAGCATTCAAAGAGCAAAGAAGGAGCAAGTTAGGAGAGAGAAGAAAGAAATGATACAAGCAAAAATAACAAAATGCATCTTACAAGATATAATCGATTCCTGTTGAGACTGGAGGGTATTAAAACACTTCCTCTGATATTTCTCAGAATTAGAATTCTAACGAAAGTCTAGTCTCTGACCATCACAGCACATGATATAAAACAACAATAATTAGAGATTTTTGGTTTACTGAAGACTTTGACTGTATATTAGTTTCCTGTGGCTGCTGTAACAAACTACCACAAACTGGTTGGCTTAAGACAATGGACATTCCTCTTACAGTTCTGGAGGCCAGAAGTCCAAAACCCAGCAGTGCCGTGCTCCTACTGGGGCTCGAGGGGAGAATATGTTCTCTGACTCTTCCAGCTTCTGGTGACTATAAGCATTCCTTGGTTTGCAGTTACATCACTCCAATCTCTGCCTCCATGAGCACATTGCTTCCTCCTTTTCTGTGTGTCTTCTCTGCAATTTGTCTACTTTTCCCTTACAAAGACACTTGTCACTTGATTTTGAGGCTACCTGGATAATCCAGGATGATCTTATCTCAAGATTCTTAATTACATCTGCAAAACCCCTTCTTCCAAATAACATTTGTAGATTCTGGGGATTAGGATGTGAACATATCTTTTGGGGGGCTACCATGCAACGCACTACAATATGGTTCTGGAAATTTTTGCTAAGGACATCACTAAGGTATGCTGTATTTATGCAAAAATCTAAAGGATAATAACTTATGTGCATAATTTAAACAATGGGCCAGGTGCAGCGGCTCATTCCTGTAATCCCAGCACTTTGGAAGGCTGACATGGGCAGATCACTTGAGTCTAGGAGTTCGAAATCAGCCTTGCCAACATGGCAAACCTTGTCTCTTGTAAAAAAAAAAAAATACAAAACGATTAGCTGGGTGTGGTGGCAGGTGCCTGTCATCCCAGCTACTGGCAGGCTGAGGAATGCGAATCGCTTCAACCTGGGAGGCGGAGGGTGCAGTAAGCCAAGATTGTGTCACTGCACTCCAGCCTGGGTGACAGAGCGAAACTCTGTCTCCAAAAGAAAAGTTTTTATTTACTTATTTATTTTTAAGACAGAGTTTTGCTCATCAACCTGCCTGGAGTCCAATGTCGCGATCTTGGCTCACTATAACCTCCACCTCTCAGGTTCAAGCGATTCTCCTGCCTCAGCCTCCCAAGTAGCTGGAATTGCAGGTGCCCACCACCACACCCAGGTAAATTTTTTTTTGTTTTAGTAGAGACAGAGTTTCACCATGTTGGCCAGGCTGGTCTCCAGCTCCTAACCTCAGGTGATCCACCCACCTTGGCCTCCCAAAGTGCTGGGATTACAAGCATGAGTCACCATGCCTGGCAAAAGTTGGTTTTATATTAAAGGGTATGGCTATAAGGAGAAATCTATTTGATATGGTTATATATACAACCAGAAGTCTCAACTGCTTACCAGGTAACCACTGCCACCCTTGGTTTGGATAAAAGAATTACAGTCATTGTGCTATATACATCATATACCCTGAGATAATAGGCTTTTCTAAATGGTTATTTTATTTTCCCCACTTACCTACTCACACTACTTACCAGTTCCCATCCCCACTTTCCAAAGGACCTTATTTCATGATTCTGATTTAAGGATGCCTATATAAAAAGTCCCATTTATTCCATACAAAAACTGAAAAACAGATTTGTTCAGGCAATATTAAATAGATGAGAGATTTAAAATCTGGTGCTCAAACCAACCTAGTCGTCTCTCCTGATTCTATTTAAGAGCATCTTGTATTGATTTGTTGTTACTGATTCCAGTGTGGGAGGTAACAGTACATTCTACATGCACTAGTCTCATGGGAACTTCTATCCTGTGTTTCACACTGAGCCTTGCTCTGATTAGTTACTAATAATCAGAGGATCTCTTTTATAACAGTATTGTCTGAGTAGCCCAGAGTGTTTCAAAGGCATAATTAACTTATACAATCCAATGAAATAGATGATGAACATCCTTCCTTATTTTATCTTATTTTAGAGATGGTGTCTCGCTCTGTCACCCAGGCTGGAGTACAGTGGCACAATCTCAGCTCACTGCAACTTCTGCCTCCCAAGTTCAAGTGATTCTCCTGCCTCAGCCTCCCTAGTAGCTGGGATGACAGGTGCCTGCCACCAAGCCCGGCTAATTTTTGTATTTTTTAGTAGAGGCAGAGTTTCACCACATTGGTCAGGCTAGTCTTGCCTGCCCTCAGATGATCTGCCTGCCTCAGCTTCCCAAACTGCTGGGATTACAGGATTATATATGGGGAAAGACAGTAACGCACAAAGTCATTTTTGGGGGAGATGTAAAACTGAGAGAAGACAGGTAGCCTGACTTTCAATCCAACTCAGTAACTCCAATTTGAAGGTGTATGCAACTCTGTATTTGGCCTCAAAAGACACATCAGTTAGAAAAAGACTACAAAAAGACAAAGAAGTTCTGCAGAAAGAAACATGTCATACAAAATGCCCCTAGAGCTACGCTGTCCAATACAAATAAAAGTATGTAAAGTCACTCATGATAATCTTTTGGATCTATTGGCTTAAATGCATTATGAAAACTAATTTTGCCTGTTTCCTTTTACTTCTTTAATGTGGCACTAGAAAATTTTAAATTATATTTGTGACTCACATTGTATTTCTATTGGACAACACTGCTGAAGAGATAGTTATAAAATAAATACCTTAGATTGTAGATACTTTAATTCTATTAGCAAATACTTACGCTACCTCTTTTACTGTCAGGCTTATGCTAAGTGCTGAGATTTGAAGAGTGAACAAAGAAAATGGTCCCTGTCATCACAGAGCTTGCATTATCTCCTATACTTCTGCACATTTCACATAGTCCCATTTGTGATTATGCATTAGAATAACTTAATTTAGGATATCTTACCATTTTCAGGGGCAAATGCCATACTTGACTTAGAAATCACAAAATATAAGTCAATAGATTCATGCTAATGAGCTTATTTTTCTGATATAATATTTATATTAATATGCTATATAATATTTATCTGGAAGCCTAATATCATCACATTCCCAAAAGCTTCTTCTGGTTTCTTGCTCCTTCCCTTTAACAACTCTGGCTCCCTCCTTATGGCTCACTTCTACCAGAGTCTCTTCAACTGGCAATCTGCCTGCTATTCAAATCATAAGGACTATTTTTACCCTCAGGGGTCTCCCCAACAGGACAGAAGTTAAAAATGCTAAGTATACATAATTTTATGGGGCCAACTCCAGTTTTTTGGACCAAAGACTCAGTTTCGAAGTTTCTTTTGGGCATAAACAAGCTAACGTGATTTCTGAGCAGGATTTTGCTTCAGAATTCACTGCACAAACTTATTTGAGACTTAAAACAACGGATCACTTCTGTCATATTGAGAGTTTCATGTAACAACACCTTCTCAAATAGGACTTCTAAAAGAAATTAACACTAATTTTTTAGTAAATGATTTATAAAATAAAATACTAGATAACATCAATAGGATAAGACTATATAATGGTTTTAAGGCTAATGGCATAACTTTCAAAAAAATATTACCAATAAAAACAATTCTTCAGGTGTTAATGACAATGATAAAGAGAGCAACACAAACAAAACCTACTTTATCAAAAAGTGTTACTTTTTTCCACTTTGATACATAAAGTACCACTGACATATGATAGCTTTTGAGAAACAAATGAAATACACAAGTTTTAAACACCCAAAGTGATTTCAACCCAAAGTGATTTCAACCTATTTGGTTGAAGCCTACCACCATCTGAAATACAGGTATGTTTAGCAAGGAAATATTATCCCTTAGTCTTAAGATGTGCAGGTATGGTTAAGTAAATGAATTGTTTCAACGTTAGGCATCTTCTGTCTGCTAACAAAGAACTGGCATGACTTAGAAAATTCATAATTACTCCTAGTTGGAGAAAAAAATTTCGGAAGAAAAATTTAGCTATTCTCTGAAAATAGTAAGATGAACATTTTGATTAATAGCTTTTAAGCTGAAGTACTACTCCATATACAATCATAGGTCCTTTCAGACAATGTAAATTAAACTACCATTTTGCTATGATATGCTAGTTTGCCAAATACAATGCAATATGCAATCAAATATAAATTTAGAAATTCAACTTTACTTTGGGCTTTTGCCCAAGGTGGCCTAATTTTTATCTTGGCGAAGAATGTTAAAAGAGCATGAGCTTATTAGTTCAGTACAAAACCAGCCTGCATTTGACGGTCAGTTTTCACTTGTTAATGACATTAGAGAAACGAATAACAATTCCCTAAGATTTCCTATATAACCTGAGTACAGATGATATAAGTGAGCAATTCAGATGTAAATATTAATATAACAAAATTTATCTCCAGCTTACTCTGTGCCTAGCACTTGACTAGGAACTTTTACATGTTATCACAAATATTTTGCCTTCTTTTCCCTACTTGGAAATTCCAGAAAACTATGTATCTCAACCATCTGTGCCCTGTAGATTAAAAACGACAACAACAACAAACTATGTGTGTTGGAGAAGGAGGAGAAATAATTTGAAACCAAAAAACTTCTATATAAATCTAAATAAGTGTTCAAGATATAAACTGCTGCAACAGGAACAACAACAACAAAAAAACCGTGGGGGGCAGGGGGTGTCAGAACCTTGCATAATATACAAGTGATTATTTCAAATAGTTAAAACAAAAAGTTTGCTTTTAATTACCCATATTTAATACTAAACAACCCCATAACAAATAGTATCCTTCAATCCAACCCCATTAAAATAGAAGTGATCCAAGTGTCTTACATCCTCAACTGCAAACATACCGCTTTACGACTTCACTTACATTCCAATTTGGGAAGTGCATTTACTTTCCACCAAGATGTTAAATATTTTATTTATTCATCCATGTTCTTGAATGAAGTATCTTTAAAAATACGAATCTTAGCGCCTCTCATATATTAAGTAGAAAATAATAGTTTTAGTCAAGCAAAATACATCAAAAACTCAAATCACCAATTTTTTAAAAAAATCCCAACACTGGTTGACAGTATGGACAGTTTTTTACGTTAAGTCTACTGATCAACTGAGGGATCTCTTAAATGAGAAAACAAAATTTCCAGTGGCCACTATTTGGATACTAAGAATTGAGTTGTGCTTCAACTCCTAAAATAATGTTGCAGTTTTAAACATTAATCTTACTGGAATCTCCTGGAAGCTGAGATAGTGAAAAAAGTACACTAACGTTAGTTGCCAACTGTAATTTTTTCCTCAAAAAGACACCTTGCGATGACATTAAAATATTTTTCCATGGACACGTAAAATTTAAACTTCAGTTAAATTCCATACAGTAATTTTAAAAAAGAGAACATTAACCAGGGCATTAAACTAACAAATTTTAAAAGTGTTTTTTAGCACAATTTGGTTTATTAAGTCCCAAGGCTTAATTCTAAATCTTTACCATGGAACTGTAGCAAGGAAAGAACATTTGAAAATACGATCATCGCCATTTTCTAAATAGAGAAGTATTTACATTTTAACTCAATTCAGATAGTTCAGTCAGTGTTAAATAAGCATAAACAGGTAAATACGGTAATGGCTTGCATTATAAACAGAAGTGGTAAAATGTGTATGAAGACGGGTAATGGCAAAACTGAAAATAAAACTTAGGTAAACCGTCAGACTTCAACCAACCAAAAGTGTCAATGAATCTATGTTAAAATAAGAAAAGATATGAAAAACAATAAAAAGATAGCCATGTTCTTAAAAAAAAAAAAGTGGAATGTAAAGATCATAATTTAAGGCAACCGATCAAAGGAAAGGACTGCTTTAAGCCTCCACTGTTTACTAACACTTAAAATTAGCATTTCCAGCCAACACCTAGGTTTGAAAATTGCAGCGGCACTTAAACGCTGTCTTTTCTAACGTCACCCCAACAGAACATTCTGCAACACTGTGGACAGTAAACATTAAGCAGAGTAAAGCATCGTTCGTGTATTTATCTCTCCAAGGGCCAATGGGAAAAAATTAAACCTTTCTCTCTCCCATATATAGCCTTAACCACTCTCTTCCCTCTTTTTATTTACTGCCCTTGTCGCGGGGTTAATGAACCCTAAACTTCTTTTTCTTCTTCCCATTAATGGAAATGGGGAAAAAAGAGCAACTGCAGAGTGGAACTCAGATAGGAAAAACTGAAAATTCAAAGTAGTAGCATTACTTGCTGGGCGAGGGCTGGGAACACCCTAAAGGCTTAGCATGAGGAGACAATCCCGGAAGACCCCCGTTAACATATACTTCACCCCAAGGCTACACCGTTTTGGTGTGTTGTGTAATTTTTGGTTTTGAAGGAGGTGATAGCAGTCCCGGACGAACCTTCCCCGGGACACAGCTCCCCTCCCTAGGGCCCCTGGCAGCACAGCTTGCGGGGCGACGTCCCGACTCCGAATTTGCAGCGAGGCCCGGAAATCGGTCCCGTTAGAGCCGATTTCACCCGTCAGGAATGCGTTCCGCCTCCGCCGCCTCCCCGCGGCAGTCGCCCTTGGGTCTCCCCTGCTTCAGGGGTAGCAGACAGCTCGAGCGGAGCGCCGCCTCGGCCCGTCACAATATCGCCGGGCCGGCCGCCGGCCGCCGGCCGCACAGGCACTCGGGCCAGGAGGACAGGGCTTGGGGCGGATCCCACGCTCCGCCTCGGCCCCCGCGGCCCAGGAGGCGCCCGCGCCTGGGCCGGGTAGGGGACCCGGAGCTGCCCGAGGCCTGACCCCCTAAGCCGGCCACAGCCCCGGACCCACGCTGGACACTGGAGGGGGGCGCTTTTCCCACGGGACTTCCGAATCCATTTCTGTCCCGGGGAGGGGCGCGAGGGCTGCGGCCCGGCCAGAGCTCCCTGGGTCGTAAGCGAGAGCCGCCCCTGCTCTCCCGCTCCGGGGCGCAAGCTCCTCCGGGTGCCCGCCCGTACCTTTAACTCCTCAGAGAGGGTGCAGCGCAGAGCGGCGGGCGAGTAGGCCCATCTCCCAGCAGCGGCGACAGCAGCCTGAGGAAGCGCGGGGGAGGGTCCCTCCGATGCGCCGAGGCGCCTCTCAACCGGGGCGGAGACGACTGAGGGGAGGGGTCCCGACTGCCGCTTTCCCGAACTCCTCCTCCGCAGTTGCGGCTCGACGGCTGCTCCCGGGAACCTGCGCCGCAACTACCTCCCGCAGCCCCCGCTTTCCCTGCCTCCTCCTCCCACTTCTTCCTCCCGCCCGCGGCAGCCCCGCCCCGCCCCGCCCCGCCCCCGGCGCGCCGCCCGCGTGCTGTGCGTCATGGCGTCACGCCCACCGCGCCCGCCGCAGGCGGGTCTGGACGCGGTAGTTCTCTTGCGCACGTTCGTTCCGCGCCCGCGCAGAAGGCGCGCCGTTGCACCCGGGTGGCACCGACTGCGGCCCCCACGCCTGTCAAGGCCTGTCAGTGGCGGAGGCGACTTCGCCTCGAGCGCGCCGGGCGTTGGTACCGGTGTCTCCCTGCCCGGTTCTCCGTGGCCCCGAGAGCGTCTCCTGCAAGGACAGGTCGGGGTGACTGGAGCTGCACCCGGTTGAAGGGAGTTGCCAGACTTGGCGACCCTGGCTCTTGGCAGTTTGATGGGCAATATTCATTCCTTTGTGTTCTCAGGGTTCACCTGCTAGATCGGCCGGCCCAGGGAGAGAAGTGCCGGAATGTTGCAGCTCTCGGCGAGGAAATGTCCTTTCCCAGAGGGCGGCAGCACCCCGTGAGTCTGCGGCCGCCCTCTTAGTCTTAGTGGACCTGTCTGCAGAGGCTGTTAGGAGCAGTACTTAGCCACAATAGCAAGCCTTCGTGAGGGTTTGGAGAGTATCTTCCACTCATCTCTTTTATTTCTTTTTTTTGCTATTTTGCAGTCACGTAATCAGAATTCCTAGTTCATCTCTAATACATTCCTAATTAATCCAGCTTTATTTGTTCCTTCGTCTCATATCTTTTCAGCCGGTTATATCCCCTTTGAATGTTTCAATCTACACTAGTCTTGGTATTCTTAATTGAATAAACAAATTCAGTCTGGGCCTGGTGCATTTCCTCCTGGTTTATTTCTCTTCAAGATTTAGATCACTCTTCCGTGGAATACTGAGAAACGAATGTTACAGAGGCTGGACAGAATGTCCATTTGCCATCTGTTACTTAACTAAATATATCACTCTCTCAGTCCTTGTTTAGTGTGTCTGTGTAATTTAAATTAGGAACAAACCAAGGAGCCATGGTCTTTCCGAATGTACTTGGTATCTTTGGTAACCCAGTAAATGTTTACCAATTAGAAAATTGAACAAGCTAGGCAGTTTAGGTTTAAGTGTCTTTGACCTCGAATCCTAAAGGAATTAATTATGGGTATGTTTATTTTCATTTATGGAAAGTTTTAAAGCTGTTATACCTTTAAATGCTAGTTGAAGGCTGCCAGCGACTTTACATATGGGATACTTCAAGCCTACAGATAGCACAAGAATAGTAAGTTAAGTACCCATACATAATATCCTTCTTGAAAAAACGTCAATATGTTGGCCAGGCGCGGTGGCTCACGCCTGTAATCCCAGCACTTTGAGAGGCCAAGGCGGGCGGATCACGAGGTCAGGAGATAGAGACCATCCTGGCTAATACGGTGAAACCCCGTCTCTACTAAAAATGCAAAAATATTATCTGGGCTTGGTAGCAGGCGCCTGTAGTCCCAGCTACTAGGGAGGAAAATGGCGTGAACACGGGCGGCGCAGCTTGCAGTGAGCCAAGATTGTGCCACTGCACTCCAGCCTGGGTCCGAAAGCGAGTCTCTGTCGAAAGAAAGAAAGAAAGAGAGAGAGAGAGAGAGAGAGAGAGGGAGGGAGGGGAAAATATATCAACATGTTAAACAACATTTCAGTACAGATGCTGCTTCTGGCTTTCTTGTCTTCCTAAAAATTAGAAGGACTTTCTATTCTTCACTAGGCCAAATAAATCTATTAAAAAACACTTATTGAACATCCCCAACTTGAATTCCTAGAGGCACCTTAGACTCAGGCCGTCCAAGATGTAGTTTGTCCTTTCCTCAAAGCGTGCTTCTTTCATTCACCCAGACACAAGCCAGAAACCTAGGATTCTTCACAGGCCCCATTCTTTTTGTTGCTTCCAATTAATAACTAACCACCAAGTCCTGTTTATTATACCCCAGAAATATCCCTGTGCTCTCTCTTCTATATCTCCCTCTGCTTTTAGAGCAGTGTTTTCAACTTTGGCTGCATATTCTTATGTCCACGTTGCACCCACCAATTAAATCAGAATCACTGAGAGTGGTGCTCAGGCATTAGTAGTTTTTAAAACTCCCCAAGTGTGCTGGGCACAGTGGCTCACACCTGTAGTCCTAGCACTTTGAGAAGCAGAAGTGGTTGGATCACTTGAGTCCAGGAGTTCAAGACCAGCCTGAGCAAGATGGTGAAAATACAAAAATTAGCCTGGCATGGTGACCCACGTCTGTAGTCCCAGCTACTCCAGGGGGCTGAGGCAGGAGGATCATCTCCATAGCATTAGGAAGTCAAGGCAGCAGTGAGCCCTGGTCACACCACTGCCCTCCAGCCTGGGCGACAGAGTGAGACCCTGTCTCAAGAAAGAATGAAAGAAGGGAAGGAGGGAGGGAGAGAAAGAAACCAGGCACAGTGGCTCATGCCTGTAATCCCAGCACTTTGGGAGGCTTAGGTGAATGGATCACTTAAGGCCAGGAGTTTGATACCAGCCTCGACAACATGATGAAACCTCATCTCTACAAAAAAATGTAAAAATTGGCGGGTCATGGTGGCACACTCATGTAATCCCAGCTCCTTGGGAGGCTGAGGCATGAGTCGCTTGAACCTGGGAGGCAGAGATTGTAGCAAGCCAAGATTGTGCTACTGCATTCCAGCCTGGGCAATAGAGCGAGACTCCATCTTAAACAAAACAAAACAACAACAACAAAAATAATAAATAAATAAATAACCTCTTCCCAGGTAATTCCAATGCATAACCAAGGTTGGAAACCACTGCTGGGGCCTCATTATTTCTCACTGGAATACTGCAAAAGCCTAATTGGCCCCAGGTGCCTTATTTTTTGGCTATATTCTCTTTTATTTCCCTCCTCTTTTCTAATTCATTTAACATCAATTCGATAAACATTTGAATGCTTACTATGTTGGGGATGTGGTGTTTGCCGTTATAGGCACTGAGACTATAGCAATGAAAAAGCCTACATATCTGTTTGCATGGTGCTCACATTGGGGGATGAGGATTAAAGAAGGAAAAATAATGAAAAAGAAATACACCTACCAGAGTAACAGAAACCAGAGAGGCTGTAACTTAGTTTGGTCTCTCAAACTAACATCAATTCTTCTGACATTTGAGCTGGATTCTATAAGACGAGAAGAAGGCAAACTAGTTAGGAGGTGGGGAAGACAGAGGAACAGCAGATGCAAAGGTCTTAGCCAGAAACACTTGTCAAATCCAAGGCAGCTAGAGGCTGAACATAGTAAAAGGGAGGGGAGTACGACATGGGCGGGGGGCAGGTGGGTAGTCAGAAAAGTAGGAGGCAGCCAGATTGTTTAATACCTTTTTAGGTATGGTAAGGAGAATTCTAAATGATCGGTATGAAGTGTGATGAGACAATAGATGTTTAAGCAGCGTAACATCTGATCTGTCTTTGAAAAAGATCACTCAGGCTGTTCTGTGAATCAGATTAAGGCAGAGCAAGAGTGGAAGTAGGGAGACCAGTTAAGAGGCTATTCCAGGAATCTAATAAAGATGCCATAGTTCTTTGAACCAAGGTGGAGACTGTGGAGACAGAAGTGGATGGTTTTAGTTTTGGTTTTAGAGGTATAATCAGTCAAACTTGTATGGAATGGAATAAAAGTGGCAAGTAAAGAGAAAGAGAACTACATTTTTTTTTTTTTTTTTTTTTTTGAGACAGAGTCTTACTCTGTCACCCAGTGCTCAATCTTGGCTCATTGCAACCTCCACCTCCTGGGCTCAAGCAATCTTCCCACTTCTGCCTCCCGAGTAGCTGGGACTTCAGGCATGTGCTACCATGCCTGGCTAATTTTTGTATTTTTTGTAGAGATGAGGTTTTGCCATGTTGCTCAGGTGGGTTTTGAACTCCTGGGCTTAAGTGATCTGCCCACCTCAGCTTTCCAGAGTGCTGGGATTGCAGGCATGGGCCACGTGCCCAGCCAAGAACTACTCTTTAGTGAGTACATACTATATATACTCTTTTTTAAAAGAGTGCATATATTTATTGAGTACATATACTATATATACTCTTTATTGAGTACATATACTGTATGACAGCCACTATTTTGATTGCTTTATAAGTATTAAGCCACTTAGTTTATCATAAAGAGTCCCTAAAGCTCCCATATTAGGATCTGAGGCACAAGAGTTTAAGTAATTTGCTGAAAGTTACGTAGCCAAGTGGCAGAGCTGGGATTTGAACCATCCGGCAGGCTGGTTCCAGAGCTCATGCTCTTCTCTTAACCCTACCTCTGGCCCCTTCGCTGGTGTCACAGTCCAAGTGAACATTTCTTTAGCCACAGTAAGCTACTAGCACGACCACAAATCCCCCCATCCTTTCCTCTCTTCCTTCTCTTCTCTCTCTCACACACCCTGCTAACTTTCTTTCTCTTTGTAGGTACTACCTAGCTTTGCAGATGCTGCTATGCCTAAAATGCCCCCTCCCCTCTCCCCTGCCTGGCTTATTTCTATCAACTCTCACTGGTCCTGACAGGCTAAATCAAGCTCACGTTCCCTAGCTCCACAGCAATCACGCTTACCTCTATAATTTTTCTGTATAAAGCACTTCACTGTCATTATTTGTAGGCCTTTCCCACTAAACTTTAAAGGCAGAGAGCTTAATGCCTGACACCTAGTGAGAGAAGAAGGAAGCAGGCAAAGAAGCTTAGCTATGCACATGACATGCCTTCCCTATGTGCTGTGAGACACCAATATGGTAAAGTATTGTCCCTTCCCTTGAGCAGCTTGTAACCTTGCCAGGGAAACTGACATGGAGAAAATCACTCTAGGACAGTGTGGTGGCACACGCCTGTAATCCCAGCACTTTGGGAGGCTGAGGCAGGCAGATCATTTGAGCCTAGGCAATGTGACAAAAGCCATCTCTAGGAGTTTTGTCATGTGCCCAAGCATGGCAGCACATGCTTGTAGTCCCAGCTACTCAGGAGGCTAAGGTGAAAGGATCACTTGAGCCTGGGAGGTTTAGGTTGCAGTGAGCCAAGATCACACCACTGCAATCCAGCCTGGATGACAGAGCAAGACTCTGTGTCCAAATATATATAATCACTCTAACATAAGAGCCAATAAAGTACATATGATATAAACACAGGACAGGGTACCATTAATTCTGCTTCAAGATATCAAAGGCAAGAAGTTTGGCCTTATGTTTGTTTCACTGGGGAAAATAAAATGCAACCAGGAACGAATGGGAGGTTGGGGGCTTTATTCTCCACCATCCTTTCACCTGGCTTAGGGAGGCAGTCTTGGGCCTTGTCCAGGGAGAAAGAGATTCTCATTTGGTACAACTGATCATTGGAATGTGCTACTTCTTGACTCTCCTCCTTACCTGTCCTTATGTGACTAAATATACTGATTTCCAAATTGATTCAGTTTCTTTCCCAGCAGGGTCATAGAAAGTTTTCTTCTTCTTCTTCTTCTTCTTTCTTTTTCTTTCTTTTTTTTTTTTTTTTTTTTTGGAGACAAGGTCTCACTCTGTTGCCTAGGTAGGAGTGCAGTGGTGTAGTGCGATCACACCTTGATCTCCTGGACTCAAGCGATCCTCCCACCTTAGCCTCTTGAGTAGCTGGGACTACAGGTGTGTGCCACCATGCCTGGCTAATCTTGCTTGTTAAAATAGATTTCTGAGTTTCATCTCAGACTAACAGAATCATTATCTGTGGGGCTGGGGTGCTAGAAACTAGTTTTCCACAAGCTCTCCAGGTAATTCATATCACATGTTTGAGAACCACAGCCTAAGTGTTTCAGTCATTATGATAATATCCCAACTTCAGGAAGTTTTCTTCCACCAGACCTCTCACTGGGCCCTTCAGAGAGTGCCAGGGGAAAGGAAATTGTTTCTTTCCGCTTCATGGGACCCATGCAATTGCTTAGAATCTTCTTTATGTCCCCTCCCACCCATTCTCCTGACATATCCCCAAAGCTCTTCTTGATGAATTCTCAGGCGACTGTTCCCATTTGTCTACTCCAGTCTTTCTTGGTTCCCTTCCCTGTTTGACTCACAGGCCAGCCCACACTGTACTGGTGACCTGGACCAGAATCCCCCAGGGGCTTCTGCAAATTAAGCTGGTTAGACTCACTCCACGTTTGACAGGATGAGGTTGGCTCACTGTGTCTAGAGTGGCAGAATGCACTGGGGCAGGATGTCAGCAGGTGATGAGCAATGACTTAGATTTAGCTTGCCCAGGACAGTCATGGCTTCCACCTATTATGGGGGCCTGATTGTTAATAGTACCCTCTTTCATTCTCAAAAAGTCCTGGGTTAGACAATAAATTACATGGTCACCCTGGTAATGAGCCTCATGTCACGGCCAACTGTTGTGACATTTTAGCCCCTAGATAGGGCCTAAACCACCCCCTCCCCACCCTCTCCAGCCCCTGACCCCATGCCATGGCTCCTTCTTCCCCTCAGATTTCCTTAAAGAATTCCCTGTGGTATAATACTTTGGGCCTACATTAAAGGATTTATAGGAGCCATGAAACTTGTTGCTATATTTACTCTCTCTGACAATATCTGGAAAATATTTTTCTTTGGTTTTAGCACCTGGTATAGTTGTGTTTCCCTTGTTTATTATCCCCATTTGTTTTTGCCTTCTGGAAACCTAATTGTGGAACTGACAGTATTTCCCTTGGCTGTGAGAAAGCTTAAAGCCTTATATGTGGTCTCCTTCCGGTCTGTGTATAAGATTTAACAGGATGTATTTTATATACTTAACTCACTCTTGGCTTAAATTCTCTGTTGCCATTTCTTCACTGCCTTCAGACTGAATTTTTCTGGTGCTATATTTTATGTATATTTCTAGCCCTTTTATCAATTTTGAAACAAGGCAAATATAAAAAAATGTGTATGAATACATGCACACAAAAAAATGGTTACTGATTGTTATATAACTGAAAAGGATTATATTTAAATGTATACACAGAATAACTTCCACACTTATGAAATATAATTGTAAACAATGAGTAGCACTTCAAATAATGCTGGCTTTAGCATTCCTCAGCTACATTATTATCTAGAGAGTGAAATGATTCCAAACAAAAGCAAACAAACAAGAGATTAAATTAATTTTCAAGCTGGAACACTTTTAGGTATGACCCAGTACCTTGATACCAAATAATGTAACAAAGAACACTCACTGCCGGATTTACGTAGCCTAATTTGATAGCATGCATGATTGTTTACCCTCAGAGTGAAATCCTATGCTGTTGGAAATGAAGAAGGGGAGAGGAAGAATGATGGTTGGGGGAATCATATTTGGGAGTGCACAGTCCAGATGATAACAGTGACCCACAAGAAGGAATTATGGCCAGAAGCACATGGCCCAGAGCAATCCCCAGGCAACTGTTCTTCCTGTTGCCCTGGATAATGCTGTGAGAGGCTGTAGAGACTGGTACCCTGTGGTTTGCAGCTAATGTAAAGCTGAATAAAGAAATTCACCGTAATCAAATTACTAAGGAATATATTTTACAACTAGCTTATTTTGGAGGATACATTGAGTTTCCAAGACTCAAAGATAGACATTCTATGGATGGTTTACTAAGTTATTTTATGGATAAATTGAGCTTGTAGTTAAATCTGCTTCAGATTTAATGCTAAATTTTAGCTAAAATTTCAGTGAGATTATGTTTTATATGGTGATTCCTGCTCTTTTCCAGCAAGAATGTAAATTTTTCTTAGGATGAAAGTTTTTTTATTTTAATACAGAAACTTTCAGAAAATAAGGTAATAAATCCATGTAGACCCTGTAAAAACAAATGTTAACTTTTCTCATATTTGTATTATTATTTAAAACAAGATAAATTAAACATAGAAATTGAATTGAGGCCTACTTTGCACCTTCCCCTAGTGCACCATTCCTTTCTTCCCTCAAGTAACTGCTATGCTGAAGTTTTACCTATCTGGTTCACTTTTTTTTTTTTTTTGAGACAGAGTCTCACTCTGTCATCCAGGATGGAGTTTAGTGGCACAGTCTCGGCTCATTGCAACCTCCCCCTCCCAGGTTCAAGTGATTCTCCTGCCTCAGCCTCCTGAGTAGCTGGGATTACAGGCACGTGCCACCATGCCCAACTAATTCTTGTATTTTTAGTAGAGACGGAGTTTCACCATGTTGGCCAGACTTCTCGAACTCCTGACCTCAGGTGATCCGCCCACCTCGGCCTCCCAAAGTGCTGGGATTACAGGTGTGAGCCACCGTGCCTAGTGTTATCTCATTCACAATTTTATACTTTTACAACATAAGCACAAATTCACAAATAACATATTCTAGTGTTTTATATTTTAAACAGTTTTTACTAAGCAAAATTTTACATAAATGATTTTATACTGAATGTATCATTTTATAGCCTTTCTTTTTTAAACAACAACAACAACAACAAAACACTATTTTCAAGATATACCCATGTTGATATATGGAAGTTTAGTTTATTCATTTTGACTGCAATGTAAATACACATTTTCATACATGTATCTTCTTGCTCATGAAGGAGAGTTTCTCTAGGGTATATGCCTAGAAGCAGAATTACTGAAGAAAACCTTTTAAAAGTTGAAAAATGCTATAACCAACCTCTCTCCCCATACTGATTATACTTGTAGGTGCTAATGTTCACTGGGTGGAAAAATAACAGGTGCATTTGGATTCTCAGAGCCCTTCCAGTAAAAGGTCTGAAATGACTAAATCAGGGTGATGAATGCCCATACATCAAGGTCCTTTAGGCCTGTTTTCTCATCTTTATAATGAAGGTAATAAAAATACCTTCTTCATAGGGTTTCTATGTGGATTAGATAACATAATACACATAAAACATTTAGCACAGTGTCTGGCACTTAGTAATAGCTCAATACAGACATACCTTGAAGACATTGTGGGTTCAGTTCTAGACCACCAAAATAAAACAAATATTGCAATAAAACGAGTCACACAAATTTATGGTTTCCTAGTATATAAAAGTTATATTTACATTATACTGTGGGCTATTAAGTGTGTGATATCATTATGTGTAAAAATGTATGTATCTTAATTTAAAAATACTTTATTGCTAAAAATACTAATGATCATCTGAGCCTTTAGCAAGTCAAAGACATAATCTTTTTGCTGGTGGAGAGTCTTGCCTCGATGTTGATGATGGTGGCTGAATGATCAGGGTGGTGGTTGCTAAGAGTTAGGGTAGCTGTGGCAGTTTCTTAAAATAAGACAACAATGAAGTTTGCCACATTGATTGACTCTTTCTTCCACAAAAGATTTCTCTGTAGCATGCACTGCTGCTTGACAGCATTTTACCCACAGTAGAAATTCTTTCAAAATTGGAATCAATCCTCTCAAACTCTGCTGCTGCTTTATCAACTAAGTTTATGAAATCTTCTAAATCCTTTGTTGCCATTTCAACAATGTTTCCAGCATCTTCTCCAAGAGTAGACTCCATCTAAAGAAACTACTTTCTTTGCTCTTCCATAAGGGATCAACTACTCACCTGTTCAAGTTTTATCATGAGATGACAGCAATTCAGTCACATCTTAGACTCCACTTCCAATTCTAGTTCTCCTGCTATTTCTACCACATCTGTGGTTACTTCCTCCCCCGAAGTCTTGAACCCCTCAAAGTCGTGCATGAGAGTTGGAGTCAACTTCTTTCAAGCTGCTGTTAATGTTGACATTTTGAACGCTTCCCATGAATGACAAATAGCTTCCAGATTGGTGAATTTTTACAGAAAGTTTTCAATTCGCCCGGATCCATCAGAGGAATCACTATCTATGGCAGCTATAGCCTTACAAAATGTATTTCTTAAATAATAAGACTTGAAAGTTGAAATTACTCTTTCATCCATGGGCTGCAGATGGATGTTGGGTTAACAGGTATGAAAACAATATTAATCTCCTTATACATCAGAATTCTTGGGTGACTAGGTGAATTGTCAGTGAGACATAATATTTTGAAAGACATCTTTTTTCTGAGCAATGGTTCTTAACAGTGGCTTAAAATATTCAGTAAACCATGCTGTGAACAGATATGCGATCATTCAGGCTTTGTTGCTCCATTTCTAGAGCACATGTAAAGTAGGTTTAGAAAAATTCTTTTTTTTTTCTTTATCAATACTCTGACATAATTTAACTTAATTCTGAAAAGCCCTAGCATTTGTGGAACGGTAGATGAACACTGGCTTCAACGTAAAGTCACCCCTGCATTAGCCCCTAACGAGAAAGTCAGCCTCTCCTTTGAAGCTTTGAAGCCAAGGATTGACTTCTCCTCTCTATCTATGAAGTCCAAATGGCATCTTCTTCCTATACGAGTCTGTTTTGTCTATATTGAAAATCTGTTGTTTAGTATAGTCCCTTTTACTAATGATCTTAATAGATCTTCTGGATAACTTGCTGCCGCTTCTACATCAGTACTTGCTGCTTCACCTATGTACTTTTATGGTACAAAACAAACTTTTCCTTATACCTCATGATCCAACCTCTGCTAGCTTCAAACTTTTCTTCTGAAGCTTCCTTACCTCTCTCAGCTTTCATAAAATTGAAGGGAGTTAGCGCCTTGCCCTGCATTAGGCTTTGGCTTAAGGGAATGTTGTAGCTGGTTTAATCTTCTATTCAGACCACTTAAACTTTCTCCATATTAGCAATAAGGCTGTTTCATTTATGAGTTCACTGGAGTGGCACTTTTAGCCTCCCTCAAGAACTTTTCCTTTGCATTTACAACTGGGCTAACTGGTGTAAGAGGCCTAACTTTCAGCCTGTCTCAGCTTTTGGCCTGCCTTCCTCATTAAGCTTAATCATTTCTTGTTTTTGTTTTAAAATGAGAGGCATGCGACTCTTCCTTTCACCTGAACACTTACATGTCATTGTAGGGTTACTAATAGGCCTAATTTCAAGATTGTGTTTCCAAAAATAGGGAGGCCCAAGAAGAGGAAGAGAGATGGGGGAATGGCTGCTCAGTGGGGTAGTCAGAACACACACACACACATTTATTGATTAGGTTCACTGTCTTTGGTGGGAGTGGTTCATGGCACTTCAAAACAATTACAATATTAACATCAAAGATCACTGATTAACAGATCACCATAACAGATATAATCATAACTTAAAAGTTTGAAATATTGTGAGAATTATCAAAATATGACACAGAGGCACTAAATGAGCACAGGCTGCTGAAAAATGTTGCCAATATACTTGCTGGATGCAGGATTGCCACAAACCTTCCATCTGTAAACAAAAACAAAAAACAAAAAAAAAATCTGTGAAGTGCAATAAAGTGAAGCACAATAAAATGAGGTAAGCCCACAAATACTAGCTGTTACCCAGAGTGTTAAGATGATGGGATATAGGACTCTATGGCTTTTATTTGAAGATAGTATTTCATTGAAAGTTTTTAAGGAAGAAAAAAAACTTTATTCTTCCCTGTAATATCATTTTTTGGAGTTTTATCTGAATATTTTCCTTTTCCTTCCATAGTGTATTTAGTTCATATTCTTGGCAGAATCTCAGCACTGAAACAGTAAGAAGAAAACGGTAGAGAAAGGCAACTAAGTAGAAAATAACTCCTGCTGAAGCTGGACAGCCTGTTTTTGCAGAATGATCACTTCTCACCCTTTTTTTCTGCCATCCATTCTTAGAATCGTCACATTAACTGCACATATACTAGCGAAGAAACTCATCAGCAATTACCAAAAACAGTTCTGTTTCTAGTACGGCTCCAGTTTTTAAGATCCCATCTACCTTTGCCAGGGGAATCCCATTAGAAATGTGTTAGGGGAAGACATATTTAAATAGTAATTTCCTAGCAAATGTGGTCAGAACCCAAAATGGCTAATTGAAAGTTTGTGTGATATAAAAAGATAGGCAAGAGATGACATATAATAACTTGAACATATCAGCTGATATTTATGGCTGGAAGGGAAAATTTAGGGCCCTGTGTTAACTTGTTGAAATTCATACTTGGGAGTTTTCAACAAACATCACAAGTTGTTTGTAAAATGACTGTGCCAAGCCGACATTCCTATCAATGATCAAAGAAAGTAAGATTTTTAAATGGTTGGATAACTCAGCAAGGGAGAAAAATTTATCTGAGGTCTCGGGGCCAGAGATCTGTATTCAATTTCAAATTGTTTCTAAGGGTTTAGTATCCTGTGATAAAAGCAAAACTTTGTACAATGTATCCCAAGGACATGAGGGAAAAACTGAACAGTTACTACAGAGCTGTGATTTTGAGATGACTTTGGTCAAATAAAATTCCCACATACTGAAGTTGCTACTATAATTTATTTTTTAGAGGGGAAGCCCAATCTAGATTTATAAAGTTAGTTCCATAGATCACATGAGCTCTTTCAAATGATCTTCTGTGTATTTCAGTGTTGAATAGAAGAGGAATAATTTAGTGGCAAGCATTTTGGGGTATAGAAACAATACTTGAGACTATTTTCAGAAGTACAATCTGCAACACAATCAAGTTCAAGAGTTTGGATGACTAAAGTAGATGATTAATCACAAAGAAGTATTTCTTTTGTTTCCACCTTAATATTTACTGATTTATAGACCCAACAGGAAAACAAATGTGGAATTTTTGTTTTCCTTTAAAACAAACAATGGATTCCCTTGAAATACTACATTTTAAAAGCTAAGGAAATCTGGAGGAGAGTGGAAGTTCCTTTCATTCCCTCCTCTGTCCAAACCCTATTCCCACTTTACCAGCATCTAGTAATGAACCACGGTTTTCTTTTAATTAGGCTTCTGACATACCTTTGCATTAATTTTTCACAAACAAAGAATTTCCAACCTGAGAAACCTAAATATGAATCTACATGTTTGCTTCAAGAAAATTCAAAACAAATAAGCAGAACCTCATGACAAGACATTTTGATAAGAGGTGATAGGAAAATTGATTAAAAGCATTGATCTTTCTTTCCTTCTCTTTTTCCTTCCTTCCTTCCTTCCTTCCTTCCTTCCTTCCTTCCTTCCTTC